>NC_088210.1:13892176-14210343 GCF_037126465.1 Ornithodoros turicata | reverse complement strand
ATGTTTTAGTGTTTCTGTCAACAAAAAGGAAAGTGCATAGGCTAGATGGAGACAAGGAGAGACAGCCCAAACACGAACATGTTTCAGGCTAATTGCATTATCAACAATTCCATGTAATGGCATAGCCGTCAGCTTTTCCGTTGCTCCTGTTGCTCCTTGACAAGATGATTATCGTCTTACCAAGCATGATTTGTGTGTGTCACTATGTTCATGACAACGCTGTTGTTTTCAGCAATTCTTCATTCTCTTTAGGCACACTTGCTGATTTGGTGAAAACCAGGTGTTTCCTCCACCATTTCGTGTATCATCAGGGGAGCCTGGAAACCAGAATTCATATTGTTCTGTGGTTATAACACACAAACTTTGCCAGTGTAAGAAAACACAGGTTCTACACATATGCATGTCATCACTGCCTGAACAGGTCTTGAGACGAGGACCCATCCCAGCTTCATGAAGGCACGTCTTCAGGATTGGCAGGGTGAGATTATAAAAGGATATGCAGGTCTCCTGCCGGACCTGCATTGGCTGATATGGTTCACCCCTTAGCGCCCTGAGTTTCAGCGTCTTAAGGATTCCAGGTAGACATCGTGTTTTAATTTCAGAAAGTATGTTTGGGGTGGAAATATGAAAACATGATCTGTGGATCTCTGTATGTTACTGTAATTTAGTGATAGTGTGTGGTCACTAATACTATAGTAGTAACAAGCTACTTCATGTGACTTTTTATCAGTGATGTGTCTGGCCACTGAAGCTGAGAGACAGAACACATGCTGAACAATACTCCACAACACTCAAAACTGGTGCAATACCAACGTCACTACAAATTGGAAAAAGCAGATATTTTCCCACTGCTGTATTTTTATCGCTCCTGCATCTCGTTGCCTAGTGTATTTACATAAAATACATGTGCATTAATGTAACAAGTGCCAAGGCTAGCACACATACATGAGCAGACAAACGCTACACTCGAAGACCCACCAGGCCATAGAGTGACTATCAGGCAATCGTGAAAGAAGGTAATGCTCAATACTCCATGGCTTACATATCTCACGCAAAAGAATAATTTAATTCCATTCAACGACCTAGTTTGTTGCGTTTCCGATATTTCTCTGCGCCTGTTCAGCAGCACCGCAGCACTACACAGCCTCAGCAGTGTGTGCCTGCTGCGAATGATACCATTGAAGCAAGGCATCTGAAACATGTGCGTTGTTTTGCAATATTCCATGCTCAACTAAAATGCTCAGCTAGCCTCGTCCATATTACTGAGTACCACGTACTGCTGTGTGTTTTGCAAAACGCTGAGAAGTATGCTCATGCACGAAAAAAAAAATTCTGTGATAACAGAAGATAATTTTTAGTATGATTCAGCATTTTTTTTTTGTTTCATTTTGGTTTTGTGCATTATATCAGTATAAGTAGAACTAGTAGCTAGGACCACTCATTGTCACGAGTGTAGGTCATATGGGTATGGTAGGCACAGTCATGGGATTAGGTGGGTAAAATGAAAGAGTGCCCTGGCCAATCGCCCTGTGTGGCTGGAGGCCACTGTTCCTAGTGGTGGAAGAAGAAGAAGAAGAGTTGACAGACCTGCATGCCTGAAAACAAATATGCAAATAGAAGAAACGGGAAGAAGAGAAAGAAAAAAAAAAGATTGGTGGTGTTTCGTTTTTTAATGTCTTTTTACTGTTTTCTACGTTTTCTATTCTGTAGAAAGCAGCGGTAGCGAAGAAAAATGTTGGCCGCTACTTCTGCGCTTCTTCCTCTTTGACGCGAAGAGATAAGCGATTCCCATGTGCTGTTGTCTGCGTCACGTGACCTACCGAAGCGCTGCTGCGCGTGGAAAAAATGGAGAGTATGAACCAGGAACGACCGAACAAATAGGGGGAAATATTTTATTTTGCCAGTCATTACTTCCTGGCTATCTCGTGTGCACATTGTCACATGCGTACTAGCTTCTCTGCATACCAGAATGAACCGAACATCTCAATCATCTCTCGATGCCTTCTACTACTTCTGCTCGAACAGCAGTACCCTTATGCAATGCGTTATGTAATTTGAGAGGCCCTGAGGAAATACAGAAACATATGAAGCACACTTTGTGTTATCAAAGTGCGTTCTTTCACAGAATTTCAAAGAAATACTTCTCTGTAGGAGGGACTCCCTCGTTTCCTGAATGTAGTCCGGCAGCTTGAGGCGAAATATAACATGTATTCGGGAACTCTCGTTTCCCGTGTTTAGGCTTAGAACTCGGCCCTGCTCGGGCCCTAAAGCGTATGTGAACTACAGGCGCGCGATTACTTCGAGGAAACAGTAAGATATTAGCTTGTGTAAATAATCATTCCTCTGCGAAGACATCAGATGCCTTGTTTTTATACCACTGTCTGTGATATTCCTGGACTTGGGTGCATTGGACGCTACAAGGGTCGGCCTTTTAGGCCTAGTGGCTCAAGTGAACGACTTACCAATCCACTTCGTAACTACGAAGTTGCAATAGTTGTAACATAATATAAATATTAATAAGACATTATATATATACACAAAAGGATACCTTTATACAAGGAACTGATCACCTTTGAAGTTGTGCAACCGATTTAAGACAGACTACTGGAAACCCAGTGAACAATCATGAGTGGCGATACCAAGCGGAAAAATAAAAACAGCACAAGGTTTGTATGTGTTTTGCAAGTATGCATGCGGTAGCTATGGCCCGGAAAGCCCGGTCTGTGAGATTTCAAACAATTGAGCTTTGATTGCAAAAGTCAAATTGTGAAACATGAAAGTTGTCCAACCTAAGCCTAGCTGTGTGCCTCCCCGAAATGAATGAGATATTACAAATGTTCAGTGTTGTACCGGTTTATTTTTGGCTTCTCAGTTATATACGAAAGCTTTCGACAGCGTTCATAATGCCTCAGCAGTCTATTCACTGCACGGAAGTCGATGCACTAGTTAGCTGAACTTCACGTACGCGGAAACTGGAGAATCACGATTTGCGGAGAAAAACGTGTTATTTTGCGAAGAGTACTCAGTTTGCAAAGCATATGTTTTCAACAATTTATTGCTTTGTAATGTTTCAGCCAAGTTAAAGGTTGGACACAACACAGTAACACAGTTCGAAAGGTTTGATACATTCTTGCGAAAACGAGTGCGGAGATATTCGCGAAGCAACAAACGAGGATGCCTGTGAGCTTTGTGTGACTTGTGTTCAAGATACGCGACTGTATAAAACAGCGGGATGCATCGAAAGTTTGTGCAAAGGGAATAATGTTTGTGTTTTTGTTGTCCCGGTTATTTCCAAATCCAATGTGCTTGTCTACAGAAATGAATTTGGAACTGTATGCCAACTGACTTGAATGAACGTGCGAGGCGTCTGTGACAGTGGAACAGATGACCACATCAAGTGACACCTCGCATCTTTTCCCATGCCTACCGACAACCACTTCCAAGACCATATATTTCATGATTGTCGGGAAGTTTCCACCACGAAGCATTGAGTGGAAAACAGTCGTTTTTGGGGGGTATCAGGATCCTGATCATTGCTTCCTGGATTGATGATTCTGATCATCTATGTCCCCCGATCACATTATTCTGTGCTAGCATGGCTGTGCTAAGGAACGTACGTGGAGTGTTGCAGTCATCAGAAAATTTTGTAGCGACATATCTGAAAGGATGCGAAGATTTTATCTGCCAACAAATCAACAGCACAGCACTTCATAAAGCAGGACTAGAGAGAACAAAGTCACTGGAATGCTGTCCCAGCAAATTGAACGGGTATTTGCAATAGCAACGATGAAAGCAGAAAATTGAGCTTGTTGGTAAACCAGCAAATTACAATAGCACCTGCGGTACTAAACATAGCATATCCCGTTTGGGTGAACCGTTCAGTTGCTGCAAGGTCCGGTCATTGTGTCACTTCACAAACTGTATACAAGTTCTCTTTGCAAGAATTTTGGTCCTGGAGAAGCGGGACTTGAGCTAGTTCCTGATGCAAACTGCTGTTGCATGGTGCAAAGTCTTTGCTCCATCCGTGTTTGAGTTCCAAGCACATTTATAAGTTTATGTATTGTTCTGTCTTTGAAACATGATGGTTACACTGTAGTGCCTCAGAAAGTTGCAGTAGAAAAGTGATCACTTTTGCGACTTTTGACAGAGTCGTCGTCCTTCTGTAAAGTTCAAATCCCACAAAATATCGCTAACAGTGGCAAAAAGCACAGGCTTTAGAAATTGCAATGAATGAGTTTCACAAAGTGGAAGTGAATTACCATGTGCAATTTGCTGTTCTCGCACACTTTGACAGCAACTTGGACTACTCAACACCGATTCTACACTCGCTCACACATCATTCTGCTGTTCCGCAGTTGTTGTCAAACTCTGGAATGTAAGCTTGAATGTAAACGTCAAAAGTCTCTCTGGCACTCTGGCCAAGATGAGCTCCATGGTGAAAGGAACAAAGAACATGCACAGTGCAATTATGGTTACACTGAAATACTCTGCACGCATGCGTTATCTGAACTTGCGGATTATTAAGACCGCAAAGTTATACCCATCACACATGCAGCCTTGAATGACCATTGAAATAGGGTACCTAAATAGTATCCCCTTCTGTGTAGGGTGGAGTCACCCTTTGCAGAAGCAAACGCAGCAAAGCCGCCATTTTGAAGCCCACACTCACTCTGCATGAATGCTGTGTTCCAATTTCACACACTTTTTCAAGCCTTCTCTGCTACGTATTTACACAACTCCAAAATGTAGTTTGTGGTCATCACTAGCTGTGGATGTGCGTCAATATGGTGGAAATCCGTAGCAGACGACACGGTTGTCACCCTACACAGAGGAAGCTATGGTCAAGCACCCTAAATTGAACATGTGCATAGCGCCACATAGTGTCTAAAGTGTCAACCTGTCAGAAAGCATTGGATCTAATGTTCTTTGAGAAGTTGACACGTACGCCAGGTGGCGCCCTGCACATCATTTTCAATTATCATTGCAGACTGCCGGTGTGACGGGTATTAAGCACCCCTGCCGTAACATTGGGAACAGTGACGAGTTCATGTTCAGCGGCTATCATTTTTATATGAATGATTATTCAAAGGATATGCTCAGTAAACGCTTCATGGGATTGAATCGAATTTATCTCATTGCAGCAGACCGGCAAGGTCGAAAGGTGTTCAGGAGAGAAAGGTCTGTAGAGATCTTGTCAATTGTATCTGACTGTAAACTAGAATAACTACAGCCGGAATCAGTGTGAAAACGTTCTGGTTGGCTATGAGCTCGGTTGCTTACCTGACACGATGCCCGTTCTTGTTTTGCAGTATGAGGGGATTTATAGCAATGCAAGATTTGTTCATATTGCTGCCTCTCTTGTGGTAAGTGCTCTATCTCTATCTGTCAATGGAAAAAAATATTCGGAAAGTATGATTTGCATTCGTACGTTTTACGTTGGCACGTCTTCCCTCAGGGCCAAGTCGTCCAAGTTCAAGTTCGGGACGGAGACGTTTTTGAAGGAGTGTTTCGGACTTTCTCCCCAGAGGTAGGAGTTGTTGTCCCCAATCACTCCTCAATAGCTCCTTAGTTATTGTGCGTACGTACAGGGATTTTTTCAGCCCTCCCTCTTAACTAATTGAAGACATGCAGGGCGGTTATATAATGAACGAATATATACGCGGCACGTGTACTGTTACTCAGCATACCTGCAGCATATATGACGTACATGTACATGCTACATTCATATGAATCTACGTAGGAAGCGGTGCTTACAGGTGCCGCTTCAGGACTATTCGAATATAGTATTCAATTTGACAGGTGCATTCGTTTTACTTTTATGTAAAACTCAATATTTAACTTGGAATTGGAATTGATTATGCAATTATGCATAATTGGAGAGTGAGCCTGAGGAACGGAAAAGGGACGGCATGAGACATACAGGCTCACAGAGGTTGTGTTTGTTCCGTTTCTGACCTTCAGGCTCAGGCTTCGTCTTCTTTTATTAATATTTATAGAGCCCTGTGGGTTGGGTGAAACCTGGTAAAACCCGTTTTTACCCCCGATGTGCACCACCGAGACAGCAGGTAAAACCAGAGAAACCCCGAAACTGCAGATTCAGCACTGCTGCTCGGCATCTTATGTTCCACCCGAATTGAGATACATGCTTTTTACTTTTCTTTTTTTTTTACTAGAAAATCTAGTTTTCCACCCTGCATGTACCGATATTGCCAGATTCCAATTACTTGTTTGCTTTTCCAACAGACATGCCCCCATAGGGTCGGGTTTTTGAAATTTTCCACCTGAAAACTGCTTTTCCACCTGGCGTGTACAGTGAAACCCGCGTATAACGATACTGACGGTAATCGCGAATTCCATCGTTATACGGGGTACATCGTTAAACGAGGGCGGACATAGCGCATCCCCGAATCGCGCGCCACCCCGCGTGTAGCAAAACAAAAAGAAACAGATGCTGAAAACGCGAAGCTGTGTGACATCGCACTGGCTTGGGAAAACAGCGACCAGAACTCGTGGAGAGAATCGGGGAACATATCGGACATCTTCTGGCAACACTAACGTCACCATTCCGCAAGTCGGCTTCACCTAGCGCCCGCGTGCTTTAGGAGAAGCTTGCTTTAGAACACTGTCGCGCGACTCGCGGGTTTAATTCTTTTGATGCGAATTTCGGATGATACGAATTCTTTCCGCTATCCCGTGAGATTTTTATAATCGAGATTGTACTGTATCTTATCGCGGTGAAAATCGCCGCGAGGTTACGCGGACGAGACAACGTCCCACATCGTTATACGAGTACTCTGAACCGCGGCCTCCATCGCTGTACGCGGGTCGTTTCCCCATAGAAACAATGTATATTTTGACGGTAAAATCATGAACCATCATTTTACCAGGGATATCGTTATACGCGATATCGCTATCCACGGGTTTTACTGTACTCATATCGCTAGATTTTTTTAAAATTCCACCAGAACACCTGCTTTTCCATCCGGCATTTAACCATATCGCCAGAATAAAAAATAAAAGAATAAACGATAATAATAAAAAAGAATAAAAAAATAAAAAAAACTCCACCCAAAACCTGCTTTTCGACTCTGCATGTACCCATAGCACCAGATTTAAAAAATTTGTCCACCCGAAAACCTGATTTTCCAACTGGCACGTACCCATATGAGATTTTTAAAAATTGTCCACTCAAAAACCTGATTTTCCACCCAGCATGTACCCACATTGAGAGATTAAAAAAAATTGTCCACCCAAAAACTGCTTTTCTATCCAGCATGTACCCGTATTCTACCGTCTTACAGCTCCTGAAACGAGCCCAGATTTTTACACCTCGATTTTCAAAAAAACATAAAACCCGGGGAAAAAAAAAAACATCTAAATGTATATACCGGCTTGCCTCTATTTTCTCAGTTTTATACACAAATCATTCGCTTCGGTATAAAAAATATTAATATTCACGCAGCCCCAGTGCTTAACCCACATAAAATGCAGATGCTGCGGAAAATATAACACGATGGACGCGGTCCATCGTGTGCCACGGCGTCTCACTGTGGACTGTCTTACAATGTATGCAGCTGGAGATTGTGCTGGAAATGGCTCATCCAATCGACCGCAGCCTGGCAGGCCTGGGATCCTCCATTACCACGTTGCTGTCCTCTCTCAACAATAGCCACACCATAGTGGGTCTCATGATCTTCCGCCTGCACGACGTGGTCACGTTGTCGGCCGTCAACACGGACCTGGACTTTGCCATCCGTGACAGTTTCACGGACACAGCCATAAGTAAATTCAATGGCCAGGCCGTGGAGAAACCCCTCGAGCCCTGGCTGGACGGAGGAATGGACGGAGATGGGTTGCCTGTGCTGGACGACGGAGCAGAAGGCGACGAAACGGTCAGTTTGTGGGACTGACTAGAGCACTGCGCGGCCCGCATTCTTAGGCCCGGGCCCGAAGAATTTTTAGGTTTCCCGGCCCGCACCAGTGTAACGGGCTATAACAGTTTACTGTGGCTAACTAACAGTGGGGTAAAACTGGCTCGCGCCTGACCTAAGCCCGACATTGTACGGGCACGAGCCCAATAACGTTAAAACCCGAGCCCAGCACAGGTCCGCAAAAAAATGCTTTGCCCGGCTCAGCCCACAGGAGGGGCGGGGCCGGGCTCTGGCTTTCGGCTAAGCCCGTGCAATGCTCTAGGACTGACCTCCGGTTCTCTTTTTTGTCATTCTGGTTCCCATTGGTCCCATTTTCCGTTTATTTTCAACGAGTTCTTAGATTCGGCTGCACTAGTTCAGGCAGTGCAAGTCGCAGATGAGAAGCTTGCTCAACGTATTGTGAATGTCTTTAAAGCAGAACGGCTGGGATGCCAATGAGATGTTCAAGACCAATGCAGAGAAGTACGGCGTCACGACATCGTACAACAGTGATCTGTCCGGCTACACGTGAGTTGTTTGTGCTCGCTACGTTTACCGCGCATTGTTGGCTGTTCCTTGTCATAAATCTGGCCCCCGAACCGTCACAAAACAGCGTGAAGCTGGAGCCCAAGAACACGGACGAGTACAAGTTGCAGGAAGCGAAGGCGAGCAAGATAGCGCAGGAAATCGAGAGTAATCCATTGTGCAAGAAGCGAGCAGACCAGGAGAACGGAGATGAAGAAGAGAGATTCAGTGCTGTCGTACGTCCAGCTGAATCCACACCGCAGGGCAACAGGTGAGACGGCATCTCGACCGAAGGAGACCCCTTTGGGTATTGTAGGCGTATCTTGTGATAAACTCCACCCTGTTTTCCAGTTCCAAATAATACTTAGTGTACTTGCCAGTGATGGCCGCTAACTACTTCTACAGTAGTTTAACTATAACTACTAACTACTTCACGATGTAGTAGTTTAACTAGTAGTTCAACTACTTTTGAGGGGAAGTAGTTAAAACTACTGCTTTAACTACATCTCTAACTACTTAACGATGTCCATCAACACCAATACCATTCTATAGTGTTCTTGGAAACCTAAATATGAATCACAAGCAGTCATGAAAGTGAAGATTTAGTACACATGCACGGCACAATTGCTCTGCACCTCCGTTCTCATCAAACAAGTAGCTCGAGGTAAAAGTCGGAAGCACAATCGTGCTGTAAAGCTTGCGGCAAAATCGGAAGTAGTTGGCGACTGCAGTAACCTAACTACTGTAGTTAACTACTACATTTCTGCAAGTAGTTGATAACTACTTTTTCACTACAATGAGGTAGTTTAACTAGTAGTCTAACTACATGTAGTTAACTACTGGCCATCACTGGTACTTGCATGCTCTTCGCATTTGGTTGTACGGCAGATTACTGTAAAATAGAGAGAGAGAAGCCTGGTGGTATCGTACGAAAGAGCTGATTTTCATGTGGAAAAGAAAAATACTGAAAAGAACAATAAGAGGATATGGTGAGAGGCAACATTGAGTGCAAAGTACTCAGTATTCACCGGCTTGTTTCAGTGCAAAAGTTGCGCTTTGGCAAATGCAGGCTTTCCCGAGTACTACCCGAAGTCACCCCTAAAACTTGAGGCTCTATGTATAAGTAGATACTTCTTTGCCAGTAGGTTTGTTCGTCGGAAGCCCCCGAGTGGAACCAAGCCTGTGAGGGGTACTCCACCACCAATGCAGCAGCAGCAGCAACAGCAGCAGCAACAGCAGGTCGTGCGCTCCACTGCCCCTCAGTACAAGAGCTCCCCCGGAGGGCCCCAGGGGGGTTGCCCATCCCCTGCATTGGCAACCAAGTCCAGCCCTGCCCCTCCAATGAGTGGTGGACCTCACCATGGAACAAAACACCCCCCGTTGTTGCCTTCCTACCACGAAGCGGAACAACAACCTCCCCCTCCTCCTCCTCGCATGAATGGAGGTAAGTCGAGGTCCGCTGATGACTTTGATTGGGCGTTTGGTTTATCGTACAGTATGCTCATGTGCTCTGCTCTGTTCCAGTGTTGTCGCTGATGGTCGTAACTGTACTAGGAACGTGCAGAAAATTTGTGCTCGTTGACTTTTGCATAATTGACTATCGCATCCGGAAACATGCGTATGAGACCGGCACGGTAATGTTTGGTACCGCTTCGCAGTCTGCTTGGTCAGATTTTCCTTCCGAAAACGGCTTGCGTATTAAATAAACATAGTTTTAAGGGTGGATCCCACAGCATGCTACAAGCGACAAATCCGGCGGAGGCACCCAGGCTCTAGCGGCACAAAACCTATGTCGCGGTTACAAAATCTTGCATCTACTCCCTGTAGATGCTTGTCGCGTTGCCGGGCGAGTGCTCAAATCCGCTAGATTTGGCGGTATATAACTGTAGCGAATGAATAAAGCATAGAAATTAGGGGGGGGGGGGGTGTAGCATATAGTAGTGTAGCGCCTACGCCGGTATCCGAGGTCAGACGAAATCCAGGACGCAAAAGGAGTCAATGAACAATAACCCGGTTATCAAGAAAAAAAACATCTGCCTCTGCCTGCCGAATTCCAGCTGCAACTCAGCTGGACTTACTGGAACCTTCAACAAGCAGTGCTTTTAAGATTAATCCTGATTGCTTAAAATTTTGCCAGAGTACGTTTTTAGGATTTTTTCGGATTAATCCGAATTGCTTAAAATTTTGCCGGAGTACGTTTTTAGGATTTTTTCGGGTAAATCCGAAAACCCAGCACCTAATTATGGCCGTTAATCCGAATTGCTTAAAATTTAGCCGCAGTATATTTTTAGGATTTTTTCGGAAAAATCCGAAAATCCAGAACCTAATTATGGCCGGCGCTGAACATAGCGGTACTGTTTTTGTAGATGGCTTTCCGGATGCAACTGTACCTCTAACTTTTTTGGGAGCCTTATGGCGAGGAACAAGTGGTGCACGCTTGTGTATATGTGGAAATGTTTTTTATTTTTATTTTTGCGCAGCTCCCAAAGTGGAAAAAGATGCAACTCCCGTGCCTGTCATGAATGTAGATAACAAGGTCTTGGAAGAAGGAAGCATGGAGCAACCAGAGCACAGGGTGGGAGAGAAGCCCGACAGCAGGAAGGGCGCTGTACAGAAAGGGAGGGTGGAGGAGATTGAAGAGCTCAAGAAGTTCAGCACAAGTTTTAAAGTGAGCCCATATCTGGTCCCGGCCTGGCAATCCCCCATACCCGTGGATCCCGAGTGATAACAATAAAAAATTGGGATTCCGGATTTGGGAACTTTTTTTTTTTTTTTCTCTTCCAGTTATCGGAAGAGAACAAGGAGAACAAGGAACACAGCGAAGAGTCTCTCATGCTGGAAGCGGACAAGGAGAAGGAAAAATCTGAACTGGACTCTGGAAAAGAGGACGCCGAAAAACTGGTCAAAAAGTCTACCCTTAACCCAAATGCCAAGGAGTTTGTGCTCAACCCAAATGCAAAGTCCTTCACTCCGGTGAGTGCCACATGCACGAATGTCATTTATTTTTTTACTTATTTAGTTATCCCCCGGGGGGGATTCGTTAGGCAATATGGTGGGGAGTGGGTTAGAAACAAAAAATAAACATGATAAACTAATGGGAAGTAGTGAGTCCCGAAACAGTCCAGAAATTGGGAATAGACAAAAGGAACACTGAGGTTGCCCCCCTTTGTTTTTCTTTTCTTTTTTTGGTTGCGGAGTATTCTGAAATGAGTAAAATGAGCTCTTGCGAAAGAACGAGTAGCGCAGGTGACCTGCCGTGCGCGTGAGTTTTTTTTTTTTTTTTTTTGCACACCTTTCAAAAATCTTCTACTCTTAGAAAGTGAGAATTGAGGAATGAAGGAAGGAGGAGGGTACGTCGTGACGTACTAGCCTGTTCCCCTGACACGTGACGTCGTGACGTAGACGTAGACTCATGGCCAGCGTGATCCGGCCATTCGCGGCTGCTTTTTTCCGATTGTTTTTGGACATTTGGTATTTACAATACACCGCGCAGCAAAAATATTTTGCGCAGTGGCTTCTGTTGGACAGAGATGAGACAGGGTTTCGAAGCCTGTTGGATGTGACATCAGTGCTCCTTGAAGGCACACGTACAAAATATCATGGAGAACACATTCAGAAAAGAGCCACATAGACACGTTTTAAATTGTTTACTGTCCGTAATGAGGGTAGGGACCACCCCGGCAATGTGTGAGGTAAAAAGAAAATCAATCAATCAATCAATCAAATAGTTCATTGTTAAACAAACAAAATACATACAGTGCATATACAGATGACTCAGTTGAGTTGTAGCCCATTTTAGCATTTTCAGATGCCATAACAGCATTTTTTAGAGGTGAAAGTTTGCTTTCAGGCTCATTCTGAGTGGTGCATCTATCTTTTCATTTCTGTGTGTTTGCGCCTTTGTTCTTTTTTGTGTGGGTGTTTTTTTGTGTGTTTTATTTACTTACTTAACATATATGCATAGGGGTCAATATCAAGTGCTAGTAGAGACACCCACGGCACGGGGGGAAAAAGTGGGGAACAAAAGGTAAAGGAACACAGAATTACAAGGATACAAACACCTGCAGTTATACATGAGTACAAGTATATTGCAAATACATATGACGATGCTTCCTTTAATACCTTGGTTTGCTAGTAGGGGTGCACTTATTTTGGGTCAAAAGATTTGCCTTTTCTTGTCCTTTGAAGAATATCGAGGGCGAAGAACTAAAAGTATTATTCAATACAGCTTGGTTCTAGGCCGCCTCAGCATTCATGTTGTACTGTAGACTTTAAACGAGCATGTTTTCCTGCATGGGGCATTCTGAAACACTAACAAAGCCAAAGAGAGTACAAGATTAACATGCTTTTTTTTGCATTAATTTACCTATTTTGGTGTTTTTGTGGGCCTAAATACCTGCGTATTTCCACTGTTTTTAGTGCCTAAATTTCCGGGCCCTACTGATGACATTTCACAGACACGCCATACAGGAACCTCTGTGTGCCGTCTGCTGTGCTCGAACTGCTCTTCAGAATCATGAACTTGTGTTCCAGTGAGCCGAAAGCGTCGCAGAAAAAAGACAAATTGAAATCGTTATCATTTAGGGACCCAGAAAGAAGTGTCTTTCATACATACGAATGCATTGCGTTGCAGAGGACGCTTCTCCCCTTAACAAGTCCTCCAGCACGGATGCCACAGACGACGAGTCCTATGGTGGCGCCCCCTCAGCAGCTGGTGCCCGGGCAACACATCATTACTATGGCTCCCCAGTACTTGATGCAGGCAACCCCAGTCAGCATGGCCCAGTTTGCTCCCACGCAGGGGCCACGTTTCCGCAAGGGCGCACAAACCTGGGCAGATTCACGTTTTGGTGAGAAAAGGGGTCTTACATTTTATGGGCAATAATTCAACGCGAGGAGCTCTCTGCTCTGAAAGTCCCGATGGCATCGCTCTACTCCCTCAAATATTCATGCAAGAAAAGAGAAAAAAGTGTGGGCTCTTTATTATGTGGATTGCACTTTCTTGTCATGTAGATAAGTCGACGTCAAATAGATAAGATCGAGTGTTCAGTCGTGCACCTGATATCGAGCGTCTAGATTTTCACTTTCGCTCGTCGGGAGTCAATTGCGTTAGCCACTGAAGTGGCGATTAAAAGAAAATATTGCATTCAGAGACTCATAAGGCAGAAGTTTTAATGTTTGGCATTCCCATTTAAAGTTTGGCAAATGAGTCCCGCAAACATCCGTGAGGGCCGTTATTTCACCGTGTGTCCAACAGGCTTTCGTCACGCATTCAGCCATATTTCACTGAAGCGCGGCCGCATTTAGGGTCTCCTAGAAATGGGGGCAGAGAGAGATCAAGTAGGGCACACCGTGCCTGCGCAGAGACCCTCCCTGAAGTGTGTCATCCTGTTCGCGAACGGGGGACGGATGTCCACGTTATTGATCTCGGTTCCTCAGACCTGAGTTGTCCGCATGGAAGAGGGAATAATGGACAACATCTTTAACTTTATGGCCGCGCTCAAGTGACGCGGTGCTCGAGCACAACCGCACTGTGAAGTCATTTTCACGTTCAGTCACAGTTCACAGGGTATTCACTACCAAGAGTAATCTCTCTGTTTGTCTTTAGTACCCCTCATGCACACAACGGCTGGCAGGCAGGACCTCCCAACGTCTGTGCATGTGACAGGACAGCCCATCCTGGCCCCTGCAGCACTACCCACCCCTACTCAATTGATGGTGCAGTATGCTCCAGCACAGGGCATGATGCACGCTTCCGGTCATCCGCAGGCTGCAGTTGCCTACCCACAGGTCAGTGACCATGAATTATTTTGGTCATGCTTTGTCAGTGTCACGTGCCCATTATTTCAGTTTTACTTTGCGATGTCATGTTTCCTTGCTCACATTCCTGCAATTAATTAATTAATTATCTTACGAAAAGCTGTCTGGTGGATTCGGCCCCAGGGACCACTGGTTCCACTCCTACTTGATCGTGCTTCTTACAGGGTTCTTGAGATTTCATCGTTTTGTGCAAGTTTTGGATTTGCTTTGTATTGGATTATGTCGATTCATCCCGGCTGGAAGACAGCAATAGAATCCAATCTAATCCTATTTGTAACGGGGTAATAAGAACAGTACAGGTGCATCTCGGATAGTTCGAGTTGTGCACGAATTTCTGCTGAACCGTTTCTGTCTTGCACAAAGTTTGCTGCGCCACCTTCACAAAGCAGAACAAACTCCCGGGGAGTGATATTGTATGACGATAAGCTGACACTAATGTGTTGTAATTTATTTACTCTGACCACCTGTAAGTGTGTTAATTGTGGTCTTGCTTTTGTTTTTCTGCATAGATGTACCAGATGGTTGGCCATCGTGTGATGTCTCCTCAGCCTGTAGGCATGGTTACTCCTGGAGCCTCCTATGGTGACGGTTCCCACCTACCAGCCCAGGTTTACAGTAAGTACCCGTAACATAACCGTGGGTACCCCCCACTCTTACATCAACGGCTGGATTTTTCCATAACACAGCTGTTGTACCCCAGTTCTTACATCAACCGCTGAATTTTTCCTTAACACAACTGTTGTACCCCAGCTCTTACATCAACGGCTGGATTTTTCCATAACAGCTGTTGTACTGTACCCCGCTCTTACATCAACGGCTGGATTTTTCCATAACAGCTGTTTTACTGTACTCCGCTGTTACTAGGGTAGGGAATCCCGACGCCTTTTTGCTATCCCGGGATTTCGGGATTCGAAAATCGTAATCCCGGGATCCCGGGACGGGACCGGGATTTTGTGCAATTCCCTTTTCGGCAATAGCCCGTACGTCCAATGACACATTGCAGGCCCTCTCTAACGCTATACGAAAGGAACAGCTTGTTAATTTTATTGCCCGCATTGGTCTCCAGGTTTTTTAAGGTTCCACAAACAACACTTTCACGCGCAAGCAAAGCAGCCCTGAAGTCTCAGTCTTTAGCACTATCACCACTGCCTCGTTGCTCAAAAAACGGCCTCAGGAAACACAGAGCGTCCAAGGTACTGTCGTCAAGCCGTGACCGAATCTTTGTGCAAAGATTTCCTGCCGAGCTGAAAATCCTTTCGGACTCCACGCTGGTCGGGACAATGGATCGGAGGTAGAGATTTGCCTCTTCTAGAAGGGCTCCTCTTCCTCCACCATGCCGAAACAGTCCGATTTCTTTCCGGAGGCGGGATTCCACTGTGCAGCGATTGGGTGATGATGCCCCAGTCCGTTCACTCGACGCCGATGCCATCATTATTGCATTGTCCAACTTTTTCTTGAGGTCATGAGGATCTGACACTGCTGCAGTTGCTTCCTGGATATCGTCTATCTCTCGCTCGACAGGCGAAGCAGACAGTCTTGTTGTAGATTCTTCCCGGCGTTCATTACGCTGTATGACTTTTGTAAGAAATATGCGGAGAGCGTCGGAGGTGACGGTCCTGAAAGACGAGTCGAGAAGACGTTCGACGTGATAGCCGTAAGAGGGGTCCTGCAGTATCTGCAGAACCGTAGATGCCATCGTGCGGCGTTGACATAAGCGTGTTCTGATATTTTCCTTCAGTAGCCGCGAAAAAGCACCCTCCTGTTCATTTAGACATTCGAACACAAATTTGATTGTGGCGTCTGCTGACAGAAGGTGGGCATCGCGACGACAAAGTGCCTCAACAGCAAGGTGGACGGGCTTCAAGCACGCGACTACGCTAGTTATGCACGCGATGTCTGAGTCCGAAAGTTCACTTCTCGATCCTATGTCAATTAGCGCTTTCCTGACGCTGTCGCGTACTTTCAGGTAGCGCTCAAGCATCGCAAGAAGCGAATTCCATCTCGTTTTACAATCCAAAACTAACACCTGTTCCTTGCCATGATCTTGAGTGATGTGAGCTTGCAAGATGTCGTTGCTTTTCGGAGATCGCTTGAAGCGCATGATCTCCGCACGGACGTTATTAATGATGTCCCGGATGCAATCATCCCTGTGAGTGGGTGACCGGACCTCTACTGCGTCATCCATTATACTCATACCATCAAGTTCTTCGTCTGTTTCCGACTCCGAACTACTACTTTTTTCCTCTTCATCCGCGCGAGACATGTTCGCCGGCAAAGCGTATAAGGCATCAGTGACTGCTAGATGGAATCCATGCGCCATGCATAATTGGTGCTGCAACGGCTCCAAAATTTTTCCAACCTTAACCATTACCGACGCTCCGTCTGTGGTAAGGCCGACGACATCTGTGCCGAGGGTGACGCCGAAATCCAGCAGCCTGTTACGAATGGCGTCCACGCATTGTTCTGCCGGCATCGCGCACCTGATCCTTACGAGTCCCAAACTCCAAGAGCAAACACCGCTCCTGAATTTTGCACCAGCGGTATGAACATTGATGTTCATGTATCTACGGTTCCTGACCGACGTCCATTCGTCTAATGTCAGGGCAAGTTTACGCCCTGCTTCGAGCTCATTCTTCAGGTCCTGCTTGCACACATCTTTTATCTGAATGTAGAAGTTCATTGTGTACTGACGGACAGTTTTTTTATCCTTAGGGAACTTCAGTCCAAGAGCGCGCATGCCATCACGTATGTCTTCTGACGAAGCAATCACATGAAACGATAACCCACACTTGGCGGCCATCCGTGCTACCCTATATTCAATCGAAGTGCTCGCGCTCGCCAGAAACGAATCAAGCGTTGGTGAAGAATATTTGGGTACCTTCGATGTCGATGGAAGGCTTCCTTTTGTGGCGTCTTCGTTTGCAGGCCTCACTCGAAGGTTTATATGATGTTGCAGCAGATGCGTATGGAGACCTTTCGTCGAGGCACCGAGAGTCTTTAACACCCTGTCGCATCTCTTACATTTCGCCGATTGTCCATCTTCTGCACGTAAGTAGTAGAACCATACACTGCTACTGTCACTGCACTTCGACGGAACTTCGAAGAAGCGAACGGCGGACATTGTCACGCTTCAACCATTTAGTGGCAATGTAGGCACCACACGGACGCTCGGATTGTGTCGGCGAGACAGTCGGACGCCGGTGCGACTGTTGCCACCAGTTCAAGACAGAGGGACCCCGTGCGCTGACCGGCCCCTCGCCGGCGCAACGGATGAGAGCTTTTGCTGTGCCGTGGCTACTTTTCGCGGACGAAAGCTTCAAAGAGCGAATCTACGGAGCCATTGTTTTCATCAAGCTACCTCTTGCATTACACCAGCAATGCCAAGCCATAATGGGAGCTTTAAGATCCCGAAATCCCGGGATTTTTGGTCAGAAAATCCCGGGATTTCGGGACCGAGAAATCGTCCGGGATCCCGGGATCCCGGGACGTCGGGATCCCGGGATCCCAACCCTAGCTGTTACATCAACGGCTGTATTTTTCCATAACAGCTGTTGTACTGTACCCCGCTCTTACATCAACGGCTGGATTTTTCCATAACAGCTGTTTTACTGTACTCCGCTGTTACATCAACGGCTGTATTTTTCCATAACAGCTGTTGTACTGTACCCCGCTCTTACATCAACGGCTGGATTTTTCCATAACAGCTGTTGTACTGTACCCCGCTCTTACATCAACGGCTGTATTTTTCCATAACAGCTGTTTTACTGTACCCCGCTGTTACATCAACGGCTGTATTTTTCCATAACAGCTGTTGTACTGTACCCCGCTCTTACATCAACGGCTGTATTTTTCCATAACAGCTGTTTTACTGTACTCCGCTGTTACATCAACGGCTGTATTTTTCCATAACAGCTGTTGTACTGTACCCCGCTCTTACATCAACGGCTGTATTTTTCCATAACAGCTGTTGTACTGTACCCCGCTCTTACATCAACGGCTGTATTTTTCCATAACAGCTGTTTTACTGTACTCCGCTGTTACATCAACGGCTGTATTTTTCCATAACAGCTGTTGTACTGTACCCCGCTCTTACATCAACGGCTGGATTTTTCCATAACAGCTGTTGTACTGTACCCCGCTCTTACATCAACGACTGGATTTTTTCATGACACAACTGTTGTACCCCCCCTCCCCCCTGCTCTCACATCAAAAACTGGATTTTTCCATTGCAGTGTCCCATCCCGCAGTGTTGCCCCAGGGCGCAGGAACCCCTCACTCAAACCCTCCAACGCCAGGAGGTGGCGGTAGCGGGGGCACTCCAGGTAGCACACCCAGCCAGGCACCTACACCACCTGTGGTGTATCACGCAGCACAAGGTCCCCCCCAGGGCGGGGGCGGCCCACCCCCTCAGCCGGTAGTCTTGATGCCCCCGCCACACTCCGGGGCGAACACCCCTCCTCACCTCCTGCCGCATGGACCCATGGTGCCTCCACAGATGGCCACCACGCACTTCGTCCATCATCAAGGTGGGAGGAGTTGACTTTGAGTACTTTTAGTGCATGCACTTTGGTGTACTGGAAATGTCCGTAGTCTGTCCGTGGAAAACTGAACCGTGAAACTGGAAATGTCCGTGCGATACCATGCAGTGTGATGAACATGGGGAAGAGGACACAGGTCTTGCAATCTTGAAAGAGTAGCTTGTGAGATTAGCTAAGTATTATTCGCTGACGTCACCACCACCATGCTGTAGGTTCAGTGCGTAGTGAGCGTACCCACTTAAACGGTAGCTCTGCCTAGAAGTAGTCCTGACTTGATCCCCATGCGTTCGAAACAACTCTCGTCTGCGCGAGGTTGGCTCAGCCGCGAAAGCGAGTCGAGCTCCTGCAACTCGGCTTAAATACTACCGCTTTGGCTTTGTACGTACCTCTCCCGTGTCCCCTCCTAGTGCACCTTACTGAGGCTCTACCGTGTTACACACGGTTCTGTTGTAAGGTACCGTATTTGCTCGCACATTTTGCGCACTCATAGTTTGGCGCAAAAAAAAATGATAGAAATAAAAATCGTGTATTGTGCACCCGCGTGTTCACCCGCAGATAACTGAATAGAAATAAAAATTGCGTATTGTGCACCCGCGTGTTCACCCGCAGATATCTGAATACAAATAAAAATCGTGTATTGTGCACCCGCGTGTTCACCCGCAGATATCTGAATACAAATAAAAATCGTGTATTGTGCACCCGCGTGTTCACCCGCAGATATCTGAATACAAATAAAAATCGTGTATTGTGCACCCGCGTGTTCACCTGCAGATATCTGGCCCGCACGTCTCATGCGACCGCAGCGATTGATTCTCGCTTACCGCGCATTTTTCACAACGCCGTCGGTGCTACCGAAGTTACTGCGGTGCTTTCGTTTGATTTGCGCACATGTTTGGCATGTTGTCCACTGACGCGATGGACGATACTGTCACTCGGACTGCAAAAACTCAGAAAGAAACGCTGGACAAACACAGTATGATCTCACAGCACAACATGACAAAGTTGGCGAACATAGTGTGCTTCCTGTTGTCAAGTGCGACTAGCGGCGTATTCCAGCAGCGTATCGACGTATTTCACCGGTAAGACGAGCGGTAGTGGACTCGGTATATATATTGCATCCCGACCCTTGCCAGTTGTGCGGTAGGTGAGAGTTAAGGCCCTTCGTTTTCCACAATTACGTGATTCCGTGAAATATCGCGGAATTCGGAATTAATCGCGGAATCCTTCGTTTGGCACAGAGTTTCACGGAATCCTTTATTTTTAAGGGTGCGTGGATATGAGAGTTCTCAAATTCGGATCGAATATCAGTCACTCGAAGTATCCGATTTGCGAATTGAAATAACCAATATTCGGATTTCCGGATAATTCGGCTATTCGCCGAATACGAACGACACCTCCCGAAAGTGGGCTTCACCTGATGCTTCCCTGCATGAGGTGAAGCTGCCCCTACAAAATTGAAGCCTGCTTTACGAAATTGTTTATGCTGCAGGACAAAACAGACAGGTTGTAGTTCAGCTTAGGATTACATTAGCTCAAGTTTATTGTGTATACTTCACCTGAGGAAGGGGCGGCGTCCCTCCCGTATGCAGCTTAGCGGTTGCAGTGGCGGATTTTGATTTGATATCTGGGAGGTTGCCTTCAAGAAGTTAAGACTTTTAAATAATAGCTACAGTCCAAGAACAAAAAGGGGTGTACTAAAAATGTAACTTCCCCAGGGCATGTATTGTAAACTCCTTCCTATAAAGTTCCTATGAACTTTGTAGATGCTGAAAGATCTTTCAGCAGGTATGAAATGATTTCAGGCAACAGACCGCATCAGATGAGAACACAAGATATCATGTATGTAATGCTGAGCCACAACAGTGCTTTGAATCTGTAATTTTATAACATTTTTTGTTCCCACATGATCCAAGAAAATAAAGTGTCTTCCATTTCATGCAGCTGTTGACTGCTCGCCACGGAAAATCGCGGAATTTACGAGTCAGTGCCGCGGAATTTTGAATTTGCCGCAGCAGAAAACGGAGGGCCTTAGTGAGAGTACTTCTTTGGCGCTTGCGCAATGCAGTGATAACGTCAATATCGGCTCTACCGGGAGCCTGTACGACTGGCATACCATGATTTTGAAATTTTGCGTCGTTTGAATACCGTGTAACGAACGTTCTCGCCCCAACGTATTTCGACTTTTTTGGGGGGGGGCGGGGGATGGTGGAAAAAGTGTACAGATTATGCGAGCAAATACGGTATTCCATGGTACAAGTTAGTCTAGAAACGTGAACTGAACCTGAATGGGAGCGTGGGGGGGGTCAGGACCTACGTCATGATAGGGGGTTCTAGAGCACTCCACAGTGCGCATTCTTGGACCCAGCCCGAGCCCGACCTTCCTTTGATTTACCCGCCCGGGTCCGCACTGACCCGCCTCGACAGCTGAACACCTAGCCTGGTGCCCAGTCTGAGCCCGAAGAATTTGGGGATTCTTACAAGCTGGTGACGTCATGTGAATGAAACTGACAGGCTAAATCTGGTTAGGTCGGGTCAGGTCAGGTCAGGTGAATGAAACTGAGAGGCTAAATAATCTGGTCAGGTCCGGTCAGGTCAGGTCAGGTCATGTGAATAAAACTGACAGGCTAAATCTGGTTGGGTTGGGTCGGGTCGGGTCGGGTCGGGTCGGGTCGGGCCGGGCCGGGCTGGGCCGGGCCGGGCCGGGCCAGGCCATCTGGATAAAACTGACAGGCTAAATCTGAACAATCTCACATCCACTGTCTTGTTGTAGTCGCCCTGGGCTTTCTTCTTTTTTTTTTCTTGTTTACTCAGAGTGTCCATCACGCTTCTGCTGTGTTCATTCAAGCAGTTAGATGGACTTTATTGCCGTCGGCAAAATCTTTGCCGTTAATACCTTACTCGTTACGTCATTTCGAAAACGGAAAGTTTTTCGTGAAATTGAAACTGAAATTCTCGGCTATCGCAAGGAAGTGGTGCACTCTTGGCTCCTGTGGCTTTGTAGTGTCTGAAATGTTAGTGGTTTTGTTTCATTGGTGATATGAAGAGGACAGTGTAGGAATGCAGTGCATTGTTGTGTGTATATGTTGTGGTTTAATAGCAAGGCATTATCACAAATATCCAACTGTAACGCACTCGTGTACGAGCATAGTTTGTGACAAACACTCAGCAGCCGGTTACACCAAACAAAAAGGTAATGGTACCTCTCTGTATGTTTTCATTGATCTGCATTCTAGACAAGCTCGCAGTCTCAATATGCAGTGAAATTAGGGCCTTATTATCGCTTTGTTGGGACACTGCAGAGACTGTTGCTCCAAGACAGGGATTAGAAGTGTACTTGTTGTACATTCTCTTGTGCATGAGGCAGTAGGCCCTCGCTATGGTGCAGTGGGGCAGGTCGAAACAGATTAAAGTCTTTAAAGAGAAGTCCTTAAAGGGATTAAAGGGAAGGGGGAACCCTCATGTTTTTGCCAGTGTAGCGAGTGGACAAACACACACACACCCAGCTCCCCCATTTGTGCAAATTACAAATTTTCTCTGCTACTGTATTGCTGTTGCATGCCTCTGCATTGTTCTTTTCTTTTTTTAGTTGAGTTAAACGAGGATCGCCACGTTTGCTCGTGTACTGATCGAGGCGACCTTGTTGCAGAAACTTCCCTTTCTCTGTTTATTCACAAACTTGATGCTCTTTTCAGTGATGTAAGGCGTTGACAAATTGCCTGTAACGGAGATTCAGCATACCTTCAAACATAGACACTTCAAAATTAGCAGGCTTCCTCACCCCCCTTTTTTATTCTTTTCATCCGAAGTTGTCAATCAGACAACACACATTCTGAGACGTGGAAGGTGATGACAAATTCGACACCAGCTGCTTGCCTCTGCATCGCCCGTTTCTTGAATTATGGTGAAACTGCATGCCCTGTGTTGCTCAGTTTCCAGCATAGCCCCTCTGCCAGTGCCGGCTGCCCCCTGGCGTTCGGTCGTTCACTCCGGCAAGCATTCACTTACAGTTGTCTGTATGCATGATTATTTCCTTTATCTAATGGCAGCCGACCTTGATCACGTTCACTTTGTTTTGGGGGACATGGCGTGAGCGATTTTTAGCACCTGTCCCAAAGAGCGTGCCCCTAGCCATAGGCTCCTCCGAGAGATTGAAAACTCTCCGCCTGTGCCCCTGGCAAAAACAAATTGCAAAGGAATCTAGTGGCATTTCATTATCCTCCTTTGTTGCAAATCCTTGCCTTGGAATGCACCTCGTGTATGCGTTCGAATATTCCAGAATTATTCCGAGGCTTTGTGCTGTCTTTTTTCCCCAATGTCCACGTCCATCTCCGTCACCTCCATACTTTGTTCCCTGTAGTGTACGGTTTTTCCACCCATTAAGGCATGAGACTTTTCATCCTTGCTCCTTTCGTTCTCTGGAGGGAATTATTTTCCCGTTTGCCTAATTCGTGCAAGAGGATAAAATGCTCTGACTTGCTATCACCCTGTTCTGATATCGTGCAAATGTACAAACCGAGAGGGGTACTGGCACACATAGTTTCGTAGAGTAAAGGGGTGTTCGTCCAGAGGTCAGTCCTCAGCTCGGTGATGACTGGATGCCCCCCACCTTCACTCTAGGGTAACAATTGCACAACTTCATGGCCACTTTTCAGGCAACATACCCAACAGTGTTTTAACCCCTGATCCACGGGCAATCTTCAATCATCATTGGAACCAAGGACCATTAAACATGCGTGTGGCGCCACCAAGTGTCTTAACGTGCCAACCTCTCAAAGAGCATTGGATCCAATGGTCTCTGACAGGTAGACACATCACGCGCTGGGTGGCGCTACGTGCTTGTTCAATGACTGTTCAATGTTTCAATGGTAATTGAAGACTGTCCATGTGACAGTGGTGTTAATCGTGACAGGTCCTAAGCAGTTACTGTTCACCATTCTTTGATGCATCGTGCCCATAGCGGCTCTTGCACCTACAACTCCAATTCATCGTCATCATCCATCATCACCACCTCCATCTCCAATGTTGTCATGAGCCGTTACGCCTTTAGCCGTCTTTAGCCGTTGTCATTAGCCGTTAGCCTTTACGGCGCTGTATATGTTAGGGGCTCACTTTTTACTGTTATACCTGATATTTACCCCCCTCCCCGATTCGAATCGGTGTAAAACAGGGTTTAGCCCGATATTTACCCAAAAACTGCTGGACCGGGTGGTCCGAAGTCATCCCGACTAGTTAAGTCATCAATATTGATGCTCGAGTAAGCTGAGGATCTACACCTGATTCAATCCGATTAAACCAGAATTGGGTGAATCAGGTTCAGTTCAACCCGATATCCCCCCTCCCCCGATGTTGCTGAAAAATATAACCCGAAAAAGTCGGGCCCTATTTATATTGCGCTTCATAGAAACCGCGCTAACAGTCATGTACACATGAATGCGTATGTGATGAGACAATTTTGCGACGGCAGAGGATTGTGCGATGAAAGCTACGAAATGTGCGTTGCGTCAGTTAGGCGCCGTAACAGAGAGGGACTAACTTTAGAAGTGAAAGGCTGAAAGGACAATGGTTTATCTAGAGCGTAGCTCTGCGAGCTCGTCCCTTATTCCGTCGTTGATGGTGCTGGCCGAAGGTTTTGCAAATTGCCGTGGCAGTGTTTCTTGCAGGCTTTGTAACACTGTTGCCTTCTGCTATACACTTCACCACTGTGCTGCTGCTACTGCTTGCTTGTCTCCTGCTTATGCTCACAAGTCGGTGACAGCGAATTCAACAGTGTTGGGGAAGCTAGTCCCAGTAGTCCTAGTTCCAGTATGTTTCCTCGTACGATTCTGCAGCCAGCTGCTTCTGGTTTCCAGTAGTTCCCTTATCCCTTTGGTCCTTGAGGGTGCAGATGCTGAAACAGAGATCACTTTCGAGGAATCTTTCAGATCAGTCGAGAAACTTTCAAAGATCTGGGCCCGTTTGAGCAAAAATTGTGCTAGGAACCTTGCCGTAAGGAACTTCCTTGCAGTAAGGAGCTTCCTTAAGAGCTTCCTCACCGTAAGGAACTGCGCGGCTTTGTGAGCCACGTTTACACTTGGGCACGTGATGCAGCCGTTATCTTTGTTCTCTTCAAACATGCTGTCAAAGCTGCGCTAAAGGAAGCCCCCTATAGAAGCTCTCTGACGGTCCCTACTTGTCTTTTGCAAGGTTGCCACACCTACATACGAGTTCAGTGAACTCTTAAATATTTGCACGACACTCGAAATATGCTTCAAAGCCTGCAATGTCCTGTGCCTTAACGCCACGTACGTATTATGTCAGACGTCTTCGGTGTTTGGTGTCCTGACGCAGAAAGACTTTAGTTTTGGGCTTGGCAGCGAGCTCATCAATCACTCTCTCTTTTTTTTTTTTTTTTTTTCGCAAGCTGCTGTCACGGATATTGCAACCTACAGTACATGCTTATAGTAATCACGAGACGAAAATGGTGTACGACGAAAGTGCCTACTCTCGTGCAACTGCGGTCTCGCAAGACGTACACGAGTAAACGTGGTGGCCCGGTGGAGTACCGATTGACGATTAGGCGCCCTGTTCCCCCAGGAGGACAGCCAGCAGAGGAGACTCCTCCAATTTACTACGCCTGGGTGTATACTATATCAGTAGCCTCTATAGCGAGGGTCCACTGTGCCGGGTTCGTACGTGCCTTTTATCTGTCCGCAACTGACAGAATCGAGCTGAGCCCAATTTACTATGCACGCTATACTACACAATGCTACATACTACAGCGTTCATCAGTTGCGCACGTGCCGTTAGCCGAGAACTCCGTCACCGGGCCTGGCGCTGCCGTAGCAATGCGGCTCCTGCACGACACAGTGCGCATAAAGACTTGCTGTTATTGAAGGACCCCTTGCACATCACGGGGGTTTGCCAGGCAGGGTTGTTGTTGCCGCCGTGACCTACTACATTATAATGACCGTGTCATAGACGCCCCTTCCCGATGCCGCATCTGGAAGCTAGCGGTGGCGCCACTCGTCGGCCAGATTATTGCTTCCTCAACTTCTGCGATGCTTTGTACGTCTGCTTACCTTAGTACTTTTGCACAAGTGGTGGATGTCCCACAGAACTTGATTATCATCATCATCATCATCGTTCTGCGCATTTTGGTAAGAGCTGTTGCTGTCGTCTGCTACGGTAGTCGTACGTCCACGTGCGTGTTCGAAATTCAAAGTTCCATCGCCCAATCACGATGTAGATCTCGCGGGCCAATTGGTGGCGCCCTAGCGGATCGTGCGGACAGCCCCTCATACGGTTTGCCGGTCGTGACACAGTCGTTATAATGTAGTGGGTCGTGGTTGCCGCCTGGAGGTTCACTGCTTACGGAACGTGTCCAACTGAATGAGTTTTTTTTTTTTTTTTACTACTCCCAGCACTAGCTTACGAACAAAGCATGCATTGACTTTTTGACAGACAGTGCTTTGAAAGAGATTGTCTCACTGACTTGGTCCCTCAAGCATGCTACGCGTAGTGTGGAGCAACGTTCTTCCATCCAGTGTTGGATAGAAAGATAAATGCTGGTTCAGGTGACCGAATTCACGTGAAGGAATGAAAAGCATCGTTTCTCAATAATGTTTATTGGTCACGCCCATGGTGGGTATCCAGAAAGTAAGTGCCGACTGCCCTTGAGAAGGAAACAAAGGTCGTTTGAGTTTGAAGGTAAAAGAGATCGTAAAATTTTTTCTATATGCTGCTCACAAAGGTGGTGAAGAAGTCGGCCTGTTTCAGATTCCCTGCGTCTCAAAAAACGGATAGCTGACCTCATTTCATGGACGGTGGGCTGCACCGTTGTTGCGTACATTTTAGAAGGGCACTAAAACACAAAAAAGGACCTGTTCTCAGATGGAAGTCGGAGTTTCAAGCGCTATGCAACCAAAATTATTCTCCTTGGCACTACTATTTGTTATAGAAATGCTATAGAAAGTCTGAAAAAAGCGCAGCGTTTTGTGTCAGCCAACGGGATTTCATTTCGTTTGTTTATTTAACCCTTAAAGGCCCGGGGGCATTACATAAGAGGGGGTAAATAAGCAAAGGAGAACACAGTAATGCTAACAACGAGATACAGTGTAAGGTAATCCAAAGAATACAAAAATCTTCGAGATCTTTGAGATGCAAAAATTGAGAAGGCCAATCAGGCAACAGAATATGTGCTCTTGAGCTTGTTGTGCGTCCGTATATATCGAATGTAGTACATACTGCCATGTTCTCGTATATGTACTGCGCATCATGCACCCTGCTGCATTTTTTTAAAAGCGACAACCTAATTACCATTGGTCGCATGTCGTATGTTAGGATGATAGGAAAATTGTCAAGTACTGTGATACACCGGATTATCTGTACATCGCTACAGTAGCTGCTTTCACTTTATAGGTTACTGTACTGTTACTTTAATGCGAAGTCACTCTGCTGTGGGGCACACACATCTGGCCCATCTGGCAGTGCAACTTCCTGATGCGCAAAGTGACACTGTTGTGTCACTGTTTTTGATTATCACTGAATGCAATGAACACAGCCTTTTAAATTATTTGAGTTATTTGAAAATTATTTGGTGCTTTAGTGCCCTTTTAAGTACCATGAAAGATGCATTAACACAATGTTAATGTGCTGTCTGTGACATCCCCCCGC
Source organism: Ornithodoros turicata (assembly GCF_037126465.1). Lineage (NCBI taxonomy): Eukaryota > Metazoa > Arthropoda > Arachnida > Ixodida > Argasidae > Ornithodoros > Ornithodoros turicata. The sequence goes on along the minus strand of NC_088210.1, from coordinate 14,182,898 downwards.
ATTAATGAACATGCATGACCACAGTAGTGACCGCAGATGTTTTCCAGCGTTTCCAAACGGAACTTACTTTCTGGAATACCCCCCCTCGTACAGCTTGTGCCATACTCGTCTGGAATCGACAGCTTGCTGTTTATCCCGCCTGAAATCTCCAGGCATTGCAAAGATGGTTTGTTTCAACTAACAGTGATATACCGGGTAGCATGCCGTGCGTGTCTATTAGTGTGAAGAAACATTCTTGCAAGACCCGCAGATTTCAGACAGGATAAACCGCAAGCTGTCGATTCCAGACAAGCATGTTGCAAGCTGTGCATGTGAGCACCAACTATTCTTGCGTTTGCTGACCAAAAGCGAGGGAGGCTCCGTCACCTGCATGCGGGCCAATAGGAGGATGCGGAGGGCGTACACTTCCCAAGCCTCTGCTCTCGCCTAAGAGATGGCGCAGTGTTACCGTTGTTTCGCGTGTCGCAAGGCTTCTGTCATGGCCGCCGCACCCAATCTAACCAATGGCTGAACGAGGCTTGGACAAGAGTGTAGCTACTGTTATTTCGCGTGTCTCAAGGCTTCTGCCATGGCGCACCAACGGACATGAAGCGGTTGCTTAGATTGGTGTGCCATGACGGAAGCCTTGCAACACGCGAAACACAGGTAATGCTGCGCCATCTCTTAGGCGAGAGCAGACGCTCGGGAAGTGCCTACCTTCCGCGTTCTCCTATTGGCCCGCATCCAGTGGGCGGAGATTCCATCGTTCTCGGTCAGCAAACGAAGAGATAGTCCGAGCACCATACTCGAAAGCAGAACCACGTCCGTCGTACCTTCACAGTATCCCGGCTACGTGTCGCATACTTGGGGGGGGGTTTGCAGCTTGCTAACAGTGACTGATATGTAGGGGTGATGATGCCTTGCCCACGTTTGGCGGGTAAACCCAACTTTGCGGTGGTTTCTTGTGGCAGGTGTGTTTGCAGTGTGTGCTGGTGTGTGTGCTTCTGTGTTTTGTCTCATTTCCCTGACTGTTTTTGTGTTTTCTGTTGTTTTAGTGTTGCCCAGGCTGTTCCCACCAGGTAATGCCCGATGCGAGTAGCTCGCATTTCCCCATGAATTAGCAGCATTTCAGGCATGCAACTCCTAATACTGTCTCTTCAGTGCTGTTAATTACAAGCAGTAGCACACAGAGTAATGGGCGTTGTTGCTGCTCATGTAGACTGTAGTGTACGCCGGGTTCAGACTTGCGGGACCACCTTGAGAATAAGGCTGCTACGTTTCCAAAATTGAGTGGGTGCCGTTTCGGTTTGGGTTCAACGTCAATTCACAAGAAGCTTCACAAGCATGTAGCTTTGTGCCTGTGAGCCTGAAGCACTACTGAGAACTTGGCACCGAGGAGTGCAGTAAATGTATGAAACGTGTTTTTCCTCTCTTCCTTCTTTTTATAGAGCTCTCGTTACAGCTTATGAACGTTTATTTATTGATACTGTTAGTCCTTCTTCGGGCCCGTTATGGGAGAGGCCAGAACAAACGAGAAAAACGGGGTACAATATGCATTATGTTGCAGTGAACAAAGAAAGATGAATTACATACTGCATGACTCTGTACAACTTAAAATAATGCGAAACGGTTTTCACACAAAATACGTTGAACGTTCGCGTGTGGCTTTAATAAAGAAGCTTGAGCACCACTTAGATAACTCAGTGCATGCACGATGTACACATGACTCAGTGGCTCACGTAGTCAGGCACACATTCCGCAGTGATTCGTTTCGTATGTGATGTACTGTTTGGGGCACAGTTGCCTAAAATCTCCAGTCCGTGGCGGAGCAGTCCCCTATCGGCGATGTCGCGCACGAAGGAACTGTACCATTACCTTCCCCGAGGGGAGGCCGCGCTCAACTGCTCTCCGTAGCAGACGCCGCCGAGAGTGCGATGGCCCTCTCTCCCGACAGGTGGCGGTGCGTGGCCTCCCCTCGGAGACTGTAGTGGTATAGTTCCTTCGTGCAAGACATCGCCGACAGCGGACTGCTCAGCCACGGGGTAGAGATTTTGGATAACCGTGTCCCAAACAGTACGCACACATTTACTCTGTACAAGTTGTCATTTTATAAACAAATTTTTTGTATAAAAAAATTTCTGGTGTATAAAAAATTTGTATTAAAAATTCGGGCTAATTTTTAAAAATTTGTCGTTAATGCACTAAGCCACACTGCGGCCAAGAGATGTAGCGTCAGAGGGTGAGAACCCTGCTGAAGACTTGTTAATAAAACAAGTTGAGATTAATAAAAAAATGCGACCTTTTTTTTGTATAAAAAAATTTGGGCAAACTTTTAAAAATTTGTTGTTAACGCACTAAGCCACACTGCGGCCAAGAGATGTAGTGTCAGAGGGTGAGAACCCTGCTGAAGACTTGTCCAAAGGCCACAGCTGGCGAGAAGACATTCACGAGAAGGCACATTCACGTGGTGTCGGTTGGAGTTAGGCGTTAACACGTTCACTGTCGCCATAGAAGAGGGACATTTATTTTGGTGACGGTAATCGGGGTGTTCCGTTGCCAGGTGCGATGAGGTGACCACGCCGGTGTCGTCCTTCCCGGAAGGGAGCATTTTGTGGGTTTGCTCGCACGTTATCACGCACCGACACGTTGTACATGTGGCACAAAATGTTTGTGACAATGTTGAGCAGCAACATTCCCATTACTGTGTCTTGGGCTGCCGTGCCCATGGCTTTTGTGTTGTAGTTGATATCAGATGGCATGAAGATAGGCCTAACGAGTAACCCAATAACCCCCCTATTGACTATTGAACGAGTTGTGTCTCGGAAATGAGACCGATTGCATGCGAGCATCATCGGTGAGACACCCCCTAGTGGAGACTACCTCTGCGAGCTCACTCTCACGGCCGTTTCCGAGAGACTCGTAGCGTGGGACAGAAAACGCGAAAAAGGGGGCTTCCTCGGAGGTGCCGACGACATTGGGCGGGTCCGAAGAAACCCGTGGGAGTGAGCTTGCCCGTTTCCAGTCCCATTTCACACGTACCAGCTCGAGGGGAATTTCTGTCTCGCTCCGTTTCGTGTTTAGACGCGTTACTGGAGGAGACACAAGAGGCTTCCAGTTCGTCCTCACTGCCTCTACAGGTTTTCCCGGCGATTTTAATCCAAGCGCCATCAAAATTAATCCACGTGCCATGCAAACTTTATGGGGCATGGATTAATTTAGCTGGCACTTGGATTAAAATCGCCGGGAAAACCTGTAGAACGTTGTACTCGATGTAAGACAGACGACTCGCGTTAAAGGCGGCTTGACACTTTGGTAGGGTGTCGTTCATTGCATCACGGGCACATTGTGCTACAAACCTAGAGCATTGAGGGAAAAAATTTTGCTATTTTGCTGAGTGTTGTAGTTGGTGAGATAGGAACCCTTTAAAAAACTACAGAGGGTCGAGACAACAATGCCCATTTTCGTTTGTTCGAGAAAGCACGAGGACGACGTTACGTTCTCGAGAAAATTTGCGTGCTGAAAAACAAAAACGTTTGTAACATAATGTTTTCGTCATGTATATTTTTTTCCTACAAACGAAATGACTTGTGATGTGCGGATGTACCCAATATCTGCGTGGACGCAGTACACCTATTTTTGGCATACCTCGAGAGGAAGTGTCGCGACTCCTTTAAGGATATTTGCACGCACATTATATCGTCTAACAGTTGGGCATAAATTATGTTTAGCGGGCCCCGTACTTGATTCATAGGCGGGAGACAGGACGGCAGACAGTAAACAAAAAATGTTCGCACGAACACCCCTGAGGTACATTATTGTTATCCTGCCGTCAGGACTTCACTTCCGTTCGGAGCACTGTCCTCTTTATTTATTAGTGCGATCATATATTACAACATCCAACGGTAACGTCACCAGCCGTAACAATAAACGTGCAGAAGACGTGCACTGAAACAGCGTGCCGTTGTACGCAACATGCCGCACCTTTATTGGAGTGCGTCAGAGGAGTCGGAATGCGAGTGATTCTGTTCCGAAAATTGTTGCAGCTCACCAGGGTTTACGTGTGGACGAGAACGGTGTCAGCATTCCTGCAAAGTTTGGAACGTGTGAGATGGGGGCTGAAACTAACTTTCTATGCATGTTTTTTTTTTTTAACCTTTCAGAGCTGCTTTTAGAAGTGTGCCCATGCCCCTGTGTGTACGCTGACACGTGTAATCTTTGGTTTGCCTTTTTCAGGTGTCTGAGACAGCCTGCCATAGGCAAAGAATTTAGGTAAAAAGAAAGAAATAGGCCCTAATAGACACGGACAGCCTCAAACTAGTGCAGCCAACTTATAATGGGGGATGGGGAGGGGTTATGACAGGCAAAACGTGATTTGAGGTCCTTAAAAAAGAAGAAATTGGTTCCATATACTTCATCAAGCAAGCACGTCCCCCTGCCTCTTGTGCAAGTTTGCGGAAGCCACTGCTCAGTGGAACCTTATGCTCTTGTGGCAGGTGCACAGGGGAGAAAAAAAAAAAAAAAAATTGAAATGGCCAAATGCAGTTCTGTACTGGACTCCTCCATGTAGGCTTACTGAAGAAATGAAATTATTAGTAAAATGCATCCTGCCTCTCGTTGTGCATTTTCAATGGAGTGGTTCCTTCGCTCTGGAGCTGGAAAGGCTTCAGCAGTGGTAGGGCTCGCTCTCTGCCTGCTTGCTCCCTACACTGAAGCTACGTTACGACGGGACATCGTTCCGCCCCGCTCATGGATGCCTTTTCATTGCGTTTTATTTTTTTAAAAATAAATTTATTTCCACATTGATAGACACTGAAGAACAGAAAATATTGTACATGGTGGCTCCTGACGTGAGACGACGTAACAACTAATGGCGAATTCGGGTGGTCATTTCGAAGCAACTTTTTTTGCCAGATCTCGAGCAGTCCTGTTCGCTTGGTCAAAATGAAGCAAATCCCGCATGTTCGCGTGGCGCTTTCCGAGCGCTCGGAATTTGCTAGCTAGCACTTTTTTTTGCCCGGTCTCAAAACGATCGAGCAGCAGATTGCTCAACTGTATCCGGTGTCGTCACATCCGCACTGCAACGGTGGCGAGTGCCCTCATTGGCCCGCATGTTGAAATCACGTGGTTTAGCAGACGACAGAACTCGAAGACCATCGAAGACTTGCGACCGCGACGCCCCTAGCGTGATCCAAGTACCTAAAACCGCTAGGTTCCTAGCAATCATGTTCGGGTGGCAACGGTCACGTGATCCAGCTCGGTCGCCGACCTAGCAATTTCCGAGCGCTCGGCCGTTTTGCTAGGAAATGACCACCCGAATTCGCTATAAGAGTCCACCATTCACGGCCGTGCTTCGGCGGCCGTAGCCACGGGAAGCCCCATGAGCAGCCACTGGTATAGCCACAGAAAGCCTGTGTTTTGAAATCGCCGGCAGCGAATGGCTAACATCCCGACTTTGTCAGGTCTTCTATATCTAGGTGGCGTTGGCGCAGCTCACCAGTTTCCCCCCTCTTCCTTATTGAGGCCTGATTGGTCACTCTTTCAGATGAGGGGACAACAGCTCAAGGTCAGGCGCGCGTGGTTTCTTCTGTGAACGCCATGCGTGGGAGAACGAGGTCGGTGTATGAATCTATAAATACTTCTCTCTGGCTTGTGCGGTAAACTGTTTTCAACGTGCTCCCCCGGCTAGACTGCGCTGCGCTTTCAATATGGCCGTCCAGGATAAAGCCGTGTATATATACCAGTGGCGGATCCAGGGGGAGGGGCGGTTGAGCGATCACCCTCCCCCCCCCCCCCAAAAAAAAGTCAGTTTATACATTGGATTTCCCTCTCGCCCCTCCCCCACTACGCGCTCCGACAAAGAAACCCCCCCTTCCCAAACCGAGGATCGATCCGCCCCTGATATATACTACTGGATTAATGAAGTACCAGTGCAGACTTCATTTTGTATTATAAATCAACCATGCTCCCTGCTCCGTACGTAAAATCTAAATGCCGTCAGTGAATATTACGCGCTTCCACAAATATTCGAAAGAAGCCGCAAAGCTACTACGTAGTTTCGGATTTCTCCACGAATTGGTGACGTCATCGGGAGTCTGAGTCTTCCTAGCAACCGCGCGAGCGTTTCTGCTCGTCTGCCAGCAGCTCTGCTGAGGTGACTGAGATCGGCCTTCGACGAGCAATACTTGCACGTGAAATAGAGAACCAATGTTTTGAGGGGGGGGGGGGGGGGGGGGGCTACAGGTGAGGGACACGTAGATAGCGGTGGCATAAATTTGGTAAGATTCGGAAGACAGGTTTTAGTCTCTCGCTACCGCACCGAATCAACAGATGAGATTCCGAGTCATGCACGCTCTCATTGGTTCCGGTAGGTCACGTTACCAACGGCATACTAAATCTCGCCATTATATCCGTATGCAGGGTTCGTACAGGCCCTCGAGATCCTTGATTACCATTGACTTTCAATAAAGCTTTTAAACGGCCGTTCAAACCCCTCACTCCCCAGTTGTATTCCTTGAAATTGAAAATGCAGACAAAGCTAGTTAACCGAAATCAACACAGTGCAAGTGATGCGGAGTTGTAAAGCATTTGCAGGGAGGAGCGTGCCCTCTTAGTGTTCATGTTGATGAGGGGACCCTGTTGGACACATTCGAAGGCTTGCGCGTCATGGCTCGTCTTGCTTCAACTTTCAATGTGTCTCGTGTTTCGAATTCGGGTCTAAGGAGATGCTACAAGTGCAAGTTCCAGACTGCGTGGCTACGACATAATCACGCAAACCGTATCGCTGCTGGGTCAGACCAGAACCAAGTGAACGCGCGATATTTCAGAAGGCGATCAACGTCGCTACCATGGATGAACCGGTGTCGAAAAGTCTGTGTCGTCTACGTTCATGTTTCCGTATGGTGAAATGCTATAGTGAAACCACGAGGAGCTTCACTTGCGGGGAGAAAAGACGTGCGTACACTCCATTCATGATCTATACGGCCTTTATTTTGCTTTACAAGTTCAAGACATGGTGGAGAAATCGGAACGCTTTGTGCTGCTATGTATTAGATGAAACAATGAATGCAGTAATTTGACGTCAGTGTCAAGCTCTGTCACGCATTACATTGTTCAAAACTCGAAGAAAGGTTCGGCGACTGACATAGCGACACAAACGCTAAGTCTCTGACCTCAAGCTTCACGCTGTCAGTCGTCGATTCCAGCAAACTAGCTCGCGTTAGAGGACTTTTGGAAGGTTCAAATCCAGCGAAGAAAGAGCCTGAGCTTGGGCGACACGGGGGACGCGATGCTATTTTATCAAGGTTCAAATCAAGGCGCAGTCCCTCCACCTACATACATGGCGTTCACATAGAACAAGTCTATAAACTGCCACCCGACATCCGGGCTTTCCCTTATACCTACCCCAATGATTCAGTACGTGACTGGAAATGACCTTGTTAACCCAATCCCCCATCAACCTCGAATAAACACGCTCGGCAATGCACAATATGGCTATTTATTTTGGCACCATTACTAACGGCCTGCGTGTGCAGAGCTACTATTTGTTACTGTATTGCCCTGAGGCAGGGCATGCGACCTCAGCTTCTTCCACTGGCATTGGACTGTCGCATAGGCGCGGGATTGATCTTGAGGAAGAGGTAGTCCCAACACCAGGTATTGTAGGCCAGCAGCACGACCAGGGTGCAGCCAACCTTCATCGCGAACCCCGGTAGCAGAAACTCGTCGTCTTGCAGATCGCCAAAGTCGGTGACGAATTCGCTGACAGGGGTAGCTGTTGCGGCGAGGAAGCCGAAATAGGAGCAGAAGATGAACGGCATTAGCAGGTACATTGGGTGGACCTGGACACAAGCCTTCTCAGTGAGTATCATTTCTGGGCCTCGACCACGATGATTCAGAACGCACAACACACATCCGAGGAACTGGGTCAACAGCTACAAAATTACGAAGCAGTCACGTAATTTTGAGTAACGATATCACCCGACTTGTAGCTTGTAGTCCTGCCTTAGCTGTTACGACATTATAACGAAACCGCTTTATTAAAAGTATCGCAGAACTGGTTCCAATGCGTGCGTTTCGACCCGGATTATCCGAATTGTACTGCCGACCGGATCCGCTTACTGCGAAGAGAGCCGACGGAAGATCGTAGGGCAAAACCAGCTTACGTATTTTTTTCGTTTGCACCTAAATTAAAGGCTGCCCAAAGCTCTCATCACCGAGATTTCTTTCCTCGTTTTGAATGTTTTTAAGGCTCCTTTATTTCCTATACGCTTTCGAGGCTATTATCACTTTTGTAGGGTATCCGCTCATACCGAATTGCCGCTTATATCGAATTTTCCTCGATTCCGCTCACTTATTGTTATAAGAAAGCTGCACCGTATACCGTTCCACCAGAGCTTCTGTGCCAAATGCGCTTCAAGCAATGTAAGGGTCCACAGCGACGTCATCCCACGAGCTCCACCCTTGTGACTGTTTCTGACATCGTCACCGCTTTTTACCCACTACAATACGCCAACTGTTGATTTGCGTGCGCCCCTCGTGCTCAGGACACAGGACCACGAGCTCCGCAGCACATTCCGAACAAACCGCCATGCACAGGATGATATGGGTCTCTCAATTTCGTTAAAGGAGTACAGAGGGCCATCCAAAAGAATTTCAGATTAAGACATCTGATGAAAGTGTGTGTGTCATTATACCGAATAGCGCGAAAGGTTTTGATCTGTGCAATTTGTTTCCCAGAAAAAAAACTCGCATAAACATAGCTCCGCGCCTTCACCCTTAACTCGCCACTCCAGCTATAACGAGGATGAGGAGGTATGATGGCACGTCACCGATGACGGCATAAGGAGACTCGTTCTGGTTTGCCGGTCAGTGGGGGTCAGCGCCTTGTCCCTTTGCCGCCGTAAACCTGTTTTGCCAGTTTTCCTGGAGAATTGGGGATAGAAGGAGCGGCCGAAGCATTACCGAGCAAGGAGAAAGGCTTTATCAGAAACCCGAACAGCCGAGTAGCAGACGACAGCGGAGTAGCAGACAACATTTCTCTAGGCCAATCAGCGAGCGTTCTCCTTATAGCGTCAGCTCGAGGTTCCAGGCAGATCACAGGCTGGTACTGGTACTGCTCTTCACCACCGTTGCGCACGGTCGCTTTCTGCGGCGTATTTCAGATTCAATTTCTGCGATAATTATGACTCTGTGGTGTAAATTACTTCGCATGGTGCATCTTACTGGCCTACTTAACAGTTTTATAGGAAGAAAACTGGGTGTTAAAAATGACTTCTGTGCTACTTTAAGATGGGGGCGTACGCCCCACTCCTCAAATTAGAGGCTTCACTCTGCCCAGTAGTTGGCTAAGAACGTGTTATGCAGTGAAGGTCTGTTCTACGAGTGTGATGTTGGGGGTGCATAGGTCCACTGTAGCGCTCCTGGCGGTGAACGGAAACGGGTACGAAAAAGGAGCGCAGAGTTCCTTGACGCATCGACCAGGGTTCGAAAGACACTGGTCATTGAATGTAACACTCCATATACTGCGATTTCCAACCGCGTGATAATACTTTCACTAACCTTGAGCAGGTCCGACATGAAGCAAATTAAAGGAGCGAATATTATGATATTGTTGAGCGAGTTGTTGATCTCTGCAAGGAGAAGCGCGGCCCCCGCTAGCATGGCCTGCAGCCCAAAAGTAGACCCCAGGAGACTCTGGGGCAGCACACGCTCCACGTACTTCAGCAAGTCCTGATCGATAATCAGTCGTGTGATGCACACACCGGCGCCCATTGTGATAACGAAGGCCCAGGAGATTTTCTTGAGACCATCACGTATGCTGTACGCCCTGTAACAATCACGTCTTTACCACGCAGCACGCTAAGCGTAGCACGAACCGCTAACACGCTAAGGCACGCCATATCTTTTATTCCGTATTCTAAATCAACCTTCTTCAAAGGCTCAGTACGCAGAATACAAAATGGAGTCCGTGAACATGAACACAACACGCTTCCACAAATTTCACTTCATAGTTTCGGATTCTCCAAGGGCGGGTGACGTCACCGAGAGCTGTGTCTCCTATACGCTGTGCAAGTGCGTCTCTGCGCGTGAGAGGGAAGAGGGAGGGCGCCGCCGTAGCCAATGGGGCTTTCCGAGTGGAGTAACCGGGAGAGGAGATATGCGCAGAACGCTCGCTTACTTGCAGAGCGCACCGCATTTCCCCACCGCAGAGAAACGTGGGACAAGTGACGTGAGACGCCATTCTGCGCGCTAAACCAATGGAAACCCGAGACTCTGGTCACCGCCATTGTTAGAGGAAAGAGGGGAGTCGTCGAGGAGCGAGCGTTGCACAACACGGCGCAAATATTTGCAACAGCAATTGTGTAGTAATTGTAACAAACAGCAAACCGTTTGTACACAATGCGGTTTTTGTTTCTGCGTGACGTTTTGGATGTCTTCCGACCACGGTAATTATTTTTATCCGATAATCTCGCAGTAAAACGCGCAGTTTTGCACATAAGGCCTCGTACTGTTGAGGACTTCCATGACATGTGATAACGACCGCGCGAGACTCACTGAGCTAACTACAGAGAAATGGGCTGCCATGTTGCGGAAGAAACACGACATATTTTACGTTGGCAAAATACGTTCATCTCTTGGCATTATGACGAAGGAGATATGTCGGTTAGCGGCAAAACGACATGTAAGCAAAGTCACATGACCTCAAAATGACGTTTTCCATGACGTGCGACTAGGACAATGTGACGGTTTTGCAAAGAGCACCCGCTTGAGGGTAGTTACAAAGATGGCGGATTTATGCCACCTCTGTGGGTGCCCTGTTCAAATGTCCACTTGGCCGCTGTCAGACCGAAAAGTGCATGCTAAAATTGGGGTGATGAAATACTTGGTTATTACTCGGTTACAAATGTATGCACCTTTTTACCAGCCTATTCAGTGCATTATCGTTTGTCGCAGGACTACTCCTACCTTACACATTTCTGCACTTTACGTTATTGTGAAATTTGTCGTGCGCTCCCCGGTTTGCATTGAGTTCGTCCTGTCCAGTAACCTCTGCTCTACAAAGCAGGGGCGTAGCCAAGGGGGGGGGGGGGGGGGTTACCGTACCTTTGGTAGTGCATTTGGGAGAGGAAAACGAGGGGGAAACCCTCCTTCCCCATGTAAAGTCCCCATAGAACCCCCCCCCCCCCGAAATATTTGCTGGATATATGGCTACTACACTGGTACAATGTAACCGATGCACAGCTAAAACAGGTTGCCAGCACAGCAAATGACAGCATTTCGCACTTTCGACACATTAACCGCCGTATGTAAGTGTGTTTGTGTGCGTCTAATCTGCGTATCTTGATGTCCAGCATGAAAGTACCAAAGGTCCCCGGCAGGCCATGCCCGAAAAGAGGGGTCCACGACACTTTCGCTATACCCATGCAAAAAAGCCGTAACCTTTCTATAGAGAGGCTCAGAAGAGTTACATGCCTGGGATGGACACCACTTTGCTGCTGTATGTTTGTCGCGTGGCCAACCGGCGCAGAATAGAGCGCCATAAAAGCCAAGAAGACGAACACGTTCTCATAGAACGCCGTCCGCATTGGTTCCATGTGCATGAGCTCCGAATAGTAATGGACGCCGACGATGGCAAGACCCATGAGACCGATGGTTACCATGGGGATGAACTCCGTGTACGTGATGGGTCCGAGCTCGGCGAATCTTCGGTAGATGACGTCTTCGAAGGCGCGTTTCGAGATATGGTCACTCGAGAGGACGTCACTGCAACGGATGGAAAGTTTGAGATCAGTGTCGCGGAGCTTCTACTACGTACTTTTTTTGTTCTACCAGTGTTTTGTTGCGCACATGGGCGGATCTAGAGGCGGGGCCCGGATGTCCTGACCCCCACCACAATTTCTGTCTTCACGGTGTTTAACTGACCCTGGATCGCGTGTATAGCAAGCTGTCCATTGTCTGGATCCCCTCAGAAAAATCCTGGATCCGCCACTGGTTGCGGAATACTTTAGTGAGTCCTATTAGTTATTCCTCGTATTAGTTATTCGTATGCGTAACGTGCCATATGGCGGGAGCTCATCAGTTCCCATACTCATACTTCCCGCCGTGTTCTTTTCCTGGGGCCTTCAAGGTTCGAGGTGCTATATTCTCATATTTGGACAAGTCCCGTTTGCATTGGTGCAGCATGGAGTGGATTAGGTAACGAGAGTTACGAGTCTTTGTTTCTTCCGACAATTAAAGTATTTTCTATCTTTTTACTTGGTGCCCCACACTAACTAAACGACGGCAGTTCACGTACGTGACGCGTGCCGATGACGGGAATCGAACCCACACCCCTGATCACGGCGGTCACGTGTGCCACGATTACATTACACGACATTACACGACATCGCGCGCTGACGTCAACGCGCCTGGAAGACACGCACATACATTCACTTCCTGGTGACTCTCTTGCATTTTCTTCCGTCCGCTCACATTCACATCGAGGCATACAAACCGAGGGCAGCTGACTTTTCATCAGCTGCAGTCCTCGAGATCATTCGGCTTTGGTGAGGCTTAAATATTGTGTTCGTCTATCCTAATTGCCGATTCCGCCTCTCCAATGTGAAACAACATCTCGACTCGTATGCCGCACATGAAGCAGGAGAAAGGAAGCCTGCGTGAGATAAGAAAGCCGGGTCTGCTTCTATAGCGAGAGCGAACCGCTGGTGAGGACGGGCCCGGATGTCTTGATCCCCTCTCAATAGACCTCTCCCTGTTTGTAAGCAAATGACGTCATAGTGTTCGACAGCGCCACAAATTTGGTAGAGTTGAACTATACGCTCGAAGCTAGGGGGCGAACAAGGTCGCGCCCGAAAGCCACGGTCTTGAGGGGATTACGATCGTCCCTCAAAGGGACGCGACCTTCGGTTCTACTTTCCTTTCAATAGGAGGCAGCGAACAAGTGCCCATTCGTGGAACCCAGCCCTCCCCTTCCGATTTGTTTCGATTTCAGTCTTGTCTACCAACGTCATGATGACGTTTCTCGGGTAGAGGTCTATTTCTGTCGTCACCATGTATCTACTTCAACCTCGAATCTTAAGTCGTGTGTATAGTATACTGTCCAAGACCAGACCCACCCTCAGAAAACCCTCTAGTATACTTTACTAACCTGGAGTAGCAGACTGACAGCACAAGCCACAGGAGAAGCGTGCAAAGCACTGTCAGGGGCATGTGGCACAGAAACCAGTTGTAGATGGTAAGCCGGTGGTAATCGTAGATTTGCTCCATGAACGCCTTCACGAAGAGATTGCCTCCGCAGCCGACCACAGAGCCCATTGAGCCCAGCACCGCCGAGTAGCTGATGCCGATGAGGAGTCCCTTGCGTACGGTGAAGAACTCATTCAGTATACGTATGACGTCTGGAATGACGATGCCGCCTTCGATCAGGTAACGGGCTTCCATTATAGGGGTGCCGATTCCGACGGGCTTGTGCACGTATCGCGTGCGTAGCTCGAAGACGTGGAAAAGACGGTTGTCCTGGATGTGCTGAATGGCCTCCATGGCGATGGGCAGAACGATAGCGGCCGTGCGCACGCCGTTGGTCCACATGGACACGAGCACGGTGGTGGTGACGAACCCGCCGATGATGAAGCCGGACTTTCCGCCGAATATTAGGAGCAGTGTGAGAATGAGTCGCTTGTGGAGGTTGGTGCCTTCGATACCGTTCAGGACCATACCGTACCTGGCAAGAGGAAAGGTTCACTTGTAGAGAGTTTCCTTACCGGTCTCCTTGTGTACCTACCATATGTACAAGAGCATGGTTTCGGAAGTGTAGTGAATGAGCAGATCTTCGATTTTGGTATTGACAAAGGCTGGCACTAAGATGAGCGGAAGCCATGACACGATAGCTGGGGGCATAGACTGGAACGATTCAGACATTGGCATCAGAAAAAAAAACGAAGTGGGAAATCACTTTTCTGTTCACACTCCCAACAGCTGTCTCCGCCATGGCCTGTTCGGTCAACGGATTACGGTCAACCAATTAGTAATGAGGGTTTCAGGGTCTGCTTTTAAATGGGGGTTATGAAACGGACATTGATATGATAATTGAAAAGGAGTCATGGTCGCATTCGCCCCTCATCAGGGGCGCCGAAGTCCACCGCCACGGGGGAGGGGCTAACCTAAAGAGTGTGCAACGAATGGCACATGCTATACACGCATGAGTTTTGCGTATCCTCGTGTATCCCTTCGTAATCCTATAACACCACGATCGGTCTCAGAGCATAAAAGCAATGCGGCCGCCCCTTGCCCCTTCTTCCAACGCCCCTGCGTCGTTGCGCTATTTTTTGCGCTGCGTTTTAGCTGCGTTTGCGCTGCGTTTTAGTGCGTCGCACGCAAAGGCACTAAAACTATATAGTCGCTTGCAGCGTTCTTGATCGTCTGTCGTCGTCACCTGTACGGTACATGGCTCATAGACATGCATGGAACTTCGCCCCATAACACACTCCTAGCCGAGTTATATATGTCCTTCGCTCTCCCGATTTGTCTAGGATGAGAAACATACACCCATTTTGGGAGACTGCATTTAAATTGATAGTCACAATATAAGGAGTTCGAAAGGTGTTCACGATAACGGTTCCGAAAGCATAAGGTCGTCTTATTCCTTTGATGTGGCTGAATTCACGTTGCTGATCTTTTAACAGACAGCTTCCGTTATCGCAGGCTTCCGTTCTGTGCCAATCAGACCTTGTGGCGGCTCACGTCCCCAACACTGTAGTATATTCTTACCTGAGTATATTCTTATATGATTACCTGAAATAGCCAGAGGAAGAGCACATAGAGCACGATGAAAGAGCAGTGACTCTCATATGATTGGGCCCGGAGCAAGGGTGATAAAACCACCGGCGTAATGTACATGGCGAAGACGCGCACGTAGAAAGTCACTGTCTGAAACCGCTTCGGCAAGTTGTGTCGCACCAGGTCCGTCAGCGTCAGGTCTTCTTGATTGGAAAACTGTCCGATCATGCTACAAAGAGTTCAAAGGCTTATGGATCATATGCCTTGGCAATAGACCTCTACCCGAGAAACGTCATCATGACGTTGGTAGACAGACTGAAACCGAAACAAATCGGAAGGGGGAGGGCTGGGTTCCACGAATGGGCACTTGTTCGCTGCCTCCTATTGAAAGAAAAGTAGGAGCGAAGGTCGCTTCCCTTTCAGGGACCATCGTAATCCCCTCAAGACCGTGGTTTTCGGGCGCGATCTTGTTCGCCCCTATACAGCTTCGATCGTACTTCAACTCTACCAAATTGGTGGCGCTGTCGGACACTATGACGTCATTTGTTTACAAACAAGGAGAGGTCTATTGATCTAGCTTTCCTACATGCTGCCGTGGTCATGCCCCACTGTAAGTTTCTCAGAGCAGGGCTGGATAGGCCATAGCCATAGACCATACCGGGGACGTGCCCGGTGGACTGCTACGATTTGACACGCATGAGCCGCCTTGCTGGGTACTTTCATTCCAGAAAGAAGCCGTCCCCCGTGGGCTGTTCCTAAGCTGTGCGTTCCTTTTCGGTCTACTAATGTCCACTGTCGTGTTATGAACATGGCACTGAATCCCACATACAGTGGATAGAGTATGTGTGAGTTGTTATACATGCATAGGGAGGAACATTTAGCTTGGATCAAAGTGGTAGACGGACTTGATCCATCGATACTGAGCTACGCACTACCATGTGAACACAAGATGTGTTGGCGCCACAAGCACTGCTAAGTAGCTACTACTGCATAGGATAGTGGTGCCCCCTGGTTGGCACTGAACACTAATGCCGAGTCGATGCCGACCCCTTGGGCAATACTGTCACATATAGTTTCAATATATTGTTTTAGTTCTTAAAGCGAAAGCTCTATAATGGGGCCAACCACCGCATAGGCCTGTCCGTAGGGCCACGTGACAGTGACCACGTGACCAAAATTTATCACCAGACAATTGTTGAAGCCTAGCGTTTGTCTTATCTTTATTTCAGGTTTGGCGCAGCACCGAGGCTTCGGGGTTCGAACCCTAGGGTTGGACATATAGTCGTGTTCAACTTAGGGAAAAGAAATCTAGTCCGTCAACTACAGGCGCCGTTGGAAATAAGGAGACACGATAGCGTGTCAGGAGAACTACTGCAGCACTACCATGCGCCATCAGCAGGGGAAAGCACTTTCTGCTGCAGCGCACTGTCATGCGGTCAGTCTTAACAGCCAATACGGAAGCAGAGTGGGTCCGATAGATTACATTGTCCGGCGCAGAGAGGGGGAGAGAGCGTGACCTCGCCGCGTCCAGCCATCCTATCTGCGGCGCAGTAATATTTTGAGAGCTGACGGACTAGATTTAAACTTGCTTGAGCCCAGCGGGCCATCTAACACACAAGTGTCATTCCTTCTCACCTGCCGTGCTTGAAGTATCCAACAGGAGTCTACGGAATTCTTGCTGTACTGTTGCCGGACGGCACCATAAAATCTGCGGACGAGAAGCAGAAGGCCACGAAAGTCGACCAGTTCGCAATGGTTCCAGTTCTTCTTGACGAGATCCAGAGCTAAAAGTGGATGAACGATAGACTGCGACACGCGGGGCCGTGATCGCGTGGCAGTACATGTAGACATAATCACGACTTCCTTCTTTTTCTGCCTGCCCGTTATTTTCAAGTTCAAGCGTGATGCGAGCAAGCAGGAGTATATAGGGAGACACAAAACAGAACACCGTGCGCACGGGGAAAGATTCTTAACCAGCAATGAAGGCTCTTGTGGAAAGGTGGCAATGGCTACCTGTCTTTTTTGTTTATTGCCATTTTGCAGCTAACAACAACTTTATTATAAGATGATGAATGGGGAGTTTCATTGCCGATTACGCTACCCCATTCATTTATTCCATATTCATTTACGTATTTATTTCCTATACTGTTAGGGACCGTCACAGTTACGAGTGCATAACGTGTACGATGCAAGTAATCAGAGCCGTAGCGAGGGGGGGGGGGGGGGCGAGAGGGGCAGCCGCCCCAAGCGCCTTCGCCAGAGAAGGCGTCGAACGGCAGGCCCTGGCAGGTTTGTTGGACAGTATAAAGTGGGAAGGAAGAGAAATTTACGATCTCGGCAGTGCAAATAAGCGTGTTTTTCTCTCTCTTTGTTTACACAGCTTCTGACAACAAATGGGAGGGGGGGGGGGGTCACGTTTACCCTGCCCTTGGCGCACACTCGCCTCGCGACGGCTCTGCAAGTAACGATAGTGTAAGTAAGGATAATGTAATGTAGTAATAAGTTACGATAATGTAACGATACAAGTGTAGCAGCACTGCTAATCATCAAGTCGATTTACGCTTACGGTAAGTCAGACAAACGCGACTCGCAATAGACCTCTCCCTGTTTGTAAACAAATGACGTCATAGTGTTCGACAGCGCCACCAATTTGGTAGACTTGAACTACGCTCGAAGCTAGGCGCGAACAATATCGCGCACGAAAGCCACGGAGGGGCTTTCTGTGAAATTTCGTAATTTCGGAAATTTCGAAATTTCACGAAATTACCCAACGAGGGGAATCCCCTCATGAGGGGATTACGATGGTCCCTGAGAGGGACGCGACCTTCGGTCCTACTTTTCTTTCAATAGGAGGCAGCGAACAATTGCCCATTCGTGGAACCCAGCCCTCCCCTTCCGATTTGTTTCGGTTTTAGTCTATGTGTATCAACGTTACAATGACGTTTCTCGGGTAGACAACACCCAATCAATATCACACTCAAGCGTAACAAGTACGTTGTGTCTACGAAAACGAATTAATATATGGGCTGAGAAGTATACCTTTTCCTTTCTCAGTTTAAGTTATTAAGTCGAGAAGAAAAAAAAAAAAAAGAGAAACACTGTCAAGGAGCCCGCGTAGAGGGAAACACACACATAACATGAAAAATGGTTAGGAGCAACTAAGATTTATTTTAACAAGAACTTTCGTGCAAGAGACTGCACTTCTTCAGGTTACAAGTGCGAAGTTTTGTAAGTGCACTAAAAGTGCACTTAGTTTTGTAACCTGAAGAAGTGCAGTCTCTTGCACGAAAGCTCTTGTTCAAATAAATCTTAGTTGCTCCTAACCGTTGTTCATGTTTAAGTTATTAAAACAGACTTTCATTTGAAACTTTTATATACGTATGCCATACATTTTCATTACTGGTTATGAGTATATATTGACTTCGTGTTCCGTTTTGCGTCTCCCACTTTTCCCTGTGCCTTTTTCCCTTTCCCAGGGAACTGTTACCTTCTTACAAGCACAGTGTCGTACCGAAAAGTTATCGGTTGGGTTCAAGTTCGGGTTCTCACATGAAGGAATGAAGGTCCGTATCCGTTCAAATCGGTTGGCGAAAAAAAAAAAAAAACGATTCAAAAGCCGTCCGTTGCACATAATCTGTACGATGAAGGTGTACACTCTTAGAAATGAACTTCACTGCATAGCATGCTCCTAGCCAACCATATCATCTCGAATGATCGTTATCTGCCCTGATTTGTGGAAAACGGTAGGCGTACGCCAGTTTTGTGACAATTATGAACCGCATAAGTGTCACAGAAAAGGCGTACGCCTACCGTTTTGAACAAATCAGGGCAGATAACGATATCATTCGAGATGATGGTATTGGCTAGGAGCGTGCTATGCGGTGAAGTTCATTTTTAAGAGTGCACGCCATCATCTCGAATGATATCATTGTATGCCCTGATTTGTTGAAATCGGGAGGCGTACGCCTTTTCGGTGACAATTATGAACAGCATAAGTGTCACAAAAAAGGCGTACGGCTCCCGCTCTCAACAAATCAGGGCAGATAATGATCATTCGAGATGCATCATAGGAGCGTGCTATGCGGTGAAGTTCATTTCTAAGAGTGTAGGTGTAATCTAAAACCGATTTTGGGTAATTTAAATGCTTCTGAAGCGTTATTTGAACGGGTAACCGAAATTTCTTGAATCGGTTCGGCCTCCGGTTCGGTTTGCACTTCGGCAACATTGAAATTTCGGTAGTCGTAATCCAGGCCGATACAAGCGCAGCCGAAGCCAATAGCCAATAGCGTTGAATGTTGAAGTTCAATGTGCGTGTCGCTGTCGCGTCGCACACTGCCATAGTGCTGCAAGTTTTCTTCTGGAATACATTTTGAGCATCTGTGCGCTATGACTACAACAAAAATTGTTGCAATTGAGTCGTGCGGACCAGAAGTACAGCAGACGTATGTAAAGTTCGACAACGGTGACCAAATTTTCGTGGCTAAAAGGGTGCAAAAGAAATGGTCGTCGATTCGCAATGTTTTATATGTAAGAAGGCTGTCCTTTTGAATTCGGATGTTAATGACAAATATTACGATGCGTTTTTGTAATAGTGGTAGTTATTTGTGTGTCGGCTGCCCGCATGTGTTTGTGAAGCATTCAGCACAGCTGCTAAGCACCCGCGTCACCTGCGATCTAATAGTGTTTTCCGTACACTTCTAGGACGTCTTTCTGCCTGCAGGCTTTCCTGAAAGCGTCAGCGGAGATTATATTGAATATCAGATATGGGACAGCATACAGGTGCGTATGAAGAGCTATTTATGATGGCTTCCGTAGATTATTAACCACTGGCTAATGAGAAAAGAAAGAGAGAACCTCTGTCAAGTGCGAAGGAAGTTATTACCTGAGATATGACCTCAACATACAGGCATTTGCAAGTGCAATAACCGGTACTCTCGCTACTCAAGCGGTATTCACTGGAGTTGGTGTCGGAGACCAAACTGCGTCTGTGCTAGCTGCCACAACCACATGGATATTAAAAGGTAAACAATGTGATATAGCATGTTGGTACTAGCTCGGAGCTCTGTACCTTCTATTTCCAGATGGAATGGGAATGGTTGGAAGAATAGTTTTTGCCTGGTGTCAAGGGTGAGGAATAACAGCAGGCACAGTACGTTGACATTTACGTTAATGTTAATGCGTACTGCGTGTTTTGTTCCAGTTCAAATCTCGATTACGACTCGAAGAAATGGAGGTAATTTCAATATGACCCTCAACGTGGGTCAGAGGATATCTGTGTAAGCATGGTTGAATTTTCCAGGTTGTTCGCTGATGTTTTGAACGATTCTGCAATCATCTTGGAGATGTCATCTCAGTACTTCAAAAATTACATTACGCCCATATTGTGCATATCCAGTGTTGCCAAAGTGAGTATCACAAAATTCGTACTGTAAGAAGCCCGACAGCGAACGCTGCCAGACTTTCCGTATCAGCCTTTACGTACGTAAGCACGTAGTGGCAGAGAAGAACATGCAGTCATGTTGTGACGTTGTACATACAGGATATCGAGGTCACCTGAGCACTGAAAATTGCTGCTAGTACTGTTTGTTTGTGTAGCACAAACAAATTGTTTATCCACATTGTAAGGTATATGTGAAGCCACAGCAATTTTTGTGCGGACAAACCTGCCTGAGTGGTCTGATAAAAAATATTAAATCTCAGCCACTGCTTAATACAGATTGATGGTTGCTGAACACGTTAAACTGGGACTCTGCAAGAAAATAACAACAAAGGTTGTGCTATACTGTACTCTTTAGGCTGTTAGGAACATGTTTACATCAACAGTACGTGGGGTTTTTCCTTTTTTGATGTCAATTGTCTGACGTCTCTGGCGAAATCCAGGGAAATGTGTTGATCATTTTCTTGTCTTTTGCGATTCATTGAAAAATTGTAGCACATGAGTAACAAGCGCAATATTATTTTTTACGGGTGGGATGCATAAGGGTACCAATACCAGCAGAATATCTGTTTGTGGTCATCGTGCAACATGGTTCCATTGTGTCGTATAGTGGACTACAGGTTTTCCCACCGATTTTAATCCAAGTGCCAACTAACTTAATCCATGTGCCACGCAAACTTTATGGGGCACGGATTAATTTAGCTGGCACTTAGATTAAAATCGCAGGGAAAACATGTAGTCATATCAAAATAATGTAGTGAGTCTGCTCTAATAACTTGTGGCACTATTAAAAAATCTACTTAGTTGTAGCACGGTCTCTTTGTCATAATATGCTAGCAGGTCATACTGCAACACTGCAAGTGGAAAGGCAATGTACTTCACCATTAGCATATTGGCCTGGGCTTGTCGTGCTGCTGGCAACCTTGCTACTAATGAATGTTACGTCGACCAATGACAAAAGATGCTCCCCTTTTTTTTTGTAGTCCATTGTAGGTGTCGCCGGTGGAGCAACCCGAGCAGCCCTCACTCAACATCAAGCTCGTAACAACAACATGGCTGACGTCAGCGCGAAAGATGGAAGTCAAGAAACACTCGTAAATTTGGCAGCCTTCCTGTGCAGTCTTCTCCTGTTACGTTTCTTGCTACTAAATCAGCTGTAAGTCTGCGTGCATTGACACCCTTGCTGTGTACACCATAGCTGACGTTCACAGAGTCCCTTTCGTTTCAGGTTGATGTACACCATTTTCGTCACCTTCACCGCGCTGCATATCGTCAGCAATTACAAGGCTGTTTCTTGCCTCGTCATGGAGACATTCAACAGGGCTCGGTTCAAGATTGTGGTCAAACGCTTCCTGGAAGGCAACGGGGGTACAATGTCTGTCGCCGACATCAACGCGGCCGAGCCCGTGTGGTTTTCTTGTTCATCGCGGAAGGTTAACATCCGCCTAGGTGCCCCGGTGTCGTCCGTTGGCTTGAGCTACCGGGAGTTGTGCCGGAGAACCGAAAGCCTAGCGTACGACGACAGAGCGAGGTACCTGGTGAAACTCTCGAAGCACGAAAAGAAAGGCGTCCTCAGCATCAACGTTGTTCTGCACGAGCAGTGTACGGTGAGGGACCAGATGGAGGCCATGTTCCACAGCTTTCTTCTGGAATTTGTGCTGCTCGGAAATTTGGCGGTGAACGCAGGCGCACCCTGGTTCTCCGGCGTACGGACGTTGGAAGATCTGGCTCAGAATCCGGTGCTTCACGAGCAACAGCTGGTAGCCCTCTCTAGGGCAGTCGCTAAGGAACAGTTCAAGGAACTTTGGAAGGGAATCGCCGGTTCCGAGTGGCGGACCGACTACGTGTTGTTCGGTGCGAGCGAGTGGAGAGCGGTGTGGAACGTGAAGGGCATCAGCCGGCCGGAGCACTCCCACCTAAGTTTGGCCACGGAGTAGATGTGCATAATTTAAGTTCTTCAATAAACGAGTCTTATTTTGTCTTTTCTATGATGATGCTTACTTTGTAAATAAACGATGTGTCGCAGGCCCATAATGCAAAATTAAGGTTGTACATACAGGGATTTTTCCCGCAACCCCCCCAAAAGATAATGCATACAGCTCCCAGAATACCTGCGAAAAAGGCCACAAAAATCCCCAAAGCCAGCAGATACATGTCACCCCCACCCCCTACATAGTCGCGTAGCCACGAAAACAATTTACGTGGGGGTGAAGATTTCAATCTCTCAAATGCACTATCAAGGGTATGATTTGGGGCATGTAGCCCCTTCCTCTAGCTTGCCCTACAAATTCTAACATCCCCTTGAGATGAAAACACTGTACTAACCTTTTGAAGCAGCACGGTGAACCATGCTGATGACCGCAAGTAATTTCAGTGGTATATGAAATAATTAGGGACCTCATGAGCGAATTAAATAGCGGATGATTGAGGTGGCAATATGTGATGTGATTGCAATGTTTTTACTAGAGCTGTCTTATACAAAAGGACGTTCTCGTAGACCATGACTTTTCTCAGACCGCAAACCATGCTATTCTTCCTCGTTGATGCAACAGTGTGAATTTTCTTGCACACGGCAAGGAGAGTGTTATTTATTAAAGAAATTAAATTAAATTAATTAATTTGGAAGCTATATGTTCCTCTAGCGTTAGAGGCAGGGTTATCAGAAGTCCCTTACCGCTTACTTCTTTGCTCAACAAAAAATGATGTCGGCGGTACGTTTCTTTTTTTTTTTTTTTTTCATGCGCTCTCTTTATTGCCCCCCCGCAACCCGCTGTTATGTCCACTTTTCTACCTTCATAAGCGTGGTCTCAACCCATTTGGATGTCTTTCCTCTTACCTGCAACCTTAAAATAGAAACTTCACCGCATAGCACGCTCCTGGCCAACCATCATATCGCATGACATCGTTCTCTCCCCTGATTTGCTGGAAACAGGAGGCGTATGCGTTTTTTGTGACAATTATGAACGGCATAAGTGTCACAAAAAAGGCATACGCCCCCTCCCCGAGTTCGTGGGGATATCCTGCAAAGCGTGCTTTCACTGCAATAGCACAGCGTACGCAGGAGGAGCAACCAACCAAGTAGTAACGGCGTCTCTCAGGCTCTTACTGATGGAGTGTGACAATAGTGAGGCGGTATACCCGTGAGACTTGCTTATACAGTCGTTTGTATATATTGTGGACACTTTTGATCCCTAAAACAAAAACCGTCCATTGGTCCTCATTACCGCGTATTAACGAGACAAAAAGATACGAACACTGGGAATCGTCTTATTATCGTGTGAGCTTTCATGCAGTGGACTGCGTTTCAATAATATACAGTACAGTTCGTGTTTTTATCGCTTGTGTTGACCATGCTCGCAGGCACCCGATTGCGACTGATCACGCGCACACACACAAAAAAAACATAGAAGAAAAATAGGTAGTAAAGCAGCACACATGTATGACTATGTGCAGCTCGAAGTAGACAAAATCATGAGCGCGTAGTGCTAGTCGTCATTGTCCTCGAAACAACAAAGAACGAAGTTCTGTTTGCGACGCCAGTGCATTCAGTGCAATTTGTTGCTAACTCTACGGCTGGAAGATACCGTTCAGAACACCTTTGTTCTCCGAAAAAAAAAAAAAAAAAAAGAAATGTTCCTGTGTCGCATATGGCGAAAGATATGTTCAGTGATGCGCAAAGTTCCCACGATACCCATGTAATCCATAATGTCGAGACAGAAATGCACAGAAAGGAAACATCCTGTATAACTTCATCTTTGTGACATCAGGACACTCTTCTAAACCCTGCATGCACTCCTGTAACTCCTGTGCAGACACAAGTGGTGGAATCAGACGCCGGAAGAAAAATTTAGAAAATCGCACGATTCAGGTATATTTGTCTCAAGAGGTACTAGATATACATCTGATTCCTAGCCGCCACCACACACACTACAGTACTGTGCACACAAGCACGCAATCTTCCGATGACCGCATGGTTTATAGTGACCCCGGTTATAGCGATCGACCCCGACAGCGATGTTGTGGTTATAGCGAGCACTGTGGGAGTTACTCTCTCCTATTGTGCTAATTATAATTACACCGATGTCCTATCAGCCTCAATTGCTTATCTGCGCCGTCCGTACAGTAAATGGCGATCAGCAGCCCAACGGTTGTCAGGATTGAACCCAACAGGGATCCGGTGAACATGTAGGATCCGCTGCGCCACAGTACCGACAGAATGACGCCCACCATGATGGTTCCTGTTCCGCAGAGCACCAGCACCCAGATCCCGATGTTACGAACCACATCGAAAATGTCCGTTCGCTTCGTGGGGCGTCCCAGGAAGATATCGCTCTCGCGTAAGCGTTGTGTCCGCCCCGACACGGCCAGGTGCGGAGCAGACCCCAGAGCGATAGGCCTAAAATCGTCGCTTCCGATGGTCGAACAAGGACGACGCGATTCGTCCTCAGCCTGGTCAAAGTCGTCGAGGTTCACCACGGCCACGGCGTCGTCCTTGGACTTGAGGGGAACAGTGAGGTCAATGCGTAAATTTTCTTCGGGGGCATCGAGTAGGTCAGCGGGCTTTCGAGTCTTCCCAGGTTCGTCAAGGGGCCGGTTACTCGTTATACATCCGAGAGAGGTCGATTGTCCTAGCAAGGACCTGTGTCCCTGATGCTGGTCCGTATCTGTTCCGGCAGGTACGCACGAAGGACGCGTGATGCCGTGGGGTGGTTCAGACATGGTTTGCACGTCGTCCACGAATTTCCTGTGCGCTCTTGAAGTTTGAAACGGAGTGGACCGCTGGTTTCTGACCAGTTCTACGCGCTCTGTCGCCGAGCAATGGAGTGTCGAGTCATGCTCCCCAGTGCTGCTCGAATCAGAACTCTGCATGCCTGAGAAGCGCCAGTCACTCGTACCCTGAAGACGCTTGGTCGGACTTCTTGCAGCGCACTGGCTGTATTTTTCGTAAACGCTGTCGATATGTCGGACGGCGGCTGCGGCAGGTCTCTTGGGAAACGACAGAGATCCGCCTGCTGGGGTCGGTAAAATGTTGACGAATGTTTCGGTTGCTCGTCCAAGGAAACATGGCCGTCCTGGAGACGCTGGAAGGTATATGAACGGCTGTGAGACATCTGTGCGGGAGTACGGTTCAATGTGAGGCGGCTAACAGCATTGGGCATCGCCACTGGGATCAACGACCGGAAAGTCATTCTTCCAAAGTGTCCGCGACATATTTTAGCCCCCCCCCCCCCCCCTTGGTACGCACTACACTCTTAAAAATGAACTTCACCGCATAGCACGCTCTTAGCCAACCATCATGTCGAATGATTACGTTATCTGCCATGATTTGTTAAAAACGGGAGGCGTACGCCTTTTTTGTGACACTTATGTTGTTCATAATTGTCACAAAAATGGCGTACGCCTCCCGTTTTCAACAAATCAGGGCAGATAACGATATCATTCGACATGATGGTTGTCTAAGAGCGTGCTATGCGGTGAAGTTCAGTTTTAAGAGTGTAGGGGGTGCGGGCATGAGACTGTGGCGCCGGTTAGATCAGAAGGTCCTCAGTAAAGATGGCGGATCGCCTTCCAGAAACGGGCGATAACATTTAATTTCTGTACGTTTCACGCGATATACGAGGGTCATTCCTGTTTAATTTCGTTCGTAATTAGTTCCTCTTTTACGTAAAAGCGTTTGATTTTTGTTTTTATTGTTTTTTCTTTAAAAAAAGTCAAGTGGTCCCGATACGGAACTACATCCAAATTGATTTGGTGCTGCAGATATCTTTTATCCATATCTTACCTGAGCGTGTTCCATGAAGGGGCGTAAATCCCTTTTGAGGGAAACGTTGCAAAGGGACAATACGAACGCCCTCTGACTGGCTAACGTCTGCACTTTTCACTTTGCCGGCGACGTCTTTGGCTGCCATATTCGAACTAAACGATATACCACGTCTTCCTATCGCACAGGTTCTGCTCTGTCAGGTGCTACAAAAGGAACGTCTTAGCGTAGAAGGGTGGTACTGCCGCGAATTGCTGTCGTGGTGACCATGGTTCTTTACGTTCTGGAACCAATAACGACGACGATGGCATGAACTTGAAATGGTGTCACGTGACCCCACAGGCGCGTTTCCTTCCACGTGCTGCAGAGTGTTGCTGAACTAACGTTGACGTCATTACACAAAGAGGGGCGAAAATATTCTTTACTTATCAAATTGGGAGTCTGCAATCGAACTTTTAGGTTACGTGTTCTACATCCTACGTAACACGTTCCTAACCGCGCGTGTATCCACACGGAAGCCCATGTTTTCGCGCTCAGTTAATTTTTTCTACACTGAGTATGGCTTCCAGGATTTTTTTGTAGCTTTCGCACGCATAAATACGCCGTCGTGCGCCACCGGAAGTTCCTCGGCTAAGTAGACAACGAGTTACATGTAAAAATGCGGGTCATGTTTTTCTGCACACACCCTGTACATCACCCGAATTCGCTACGAGCAGGAGCCAAAATAGCGCCCACGAGGGATGAAAACTGCTCCATATGTTACGCATGTTCGATGAGCAGTTGTAGTGCTGCGCTCGTCTGTCTCCTCTCGTGTTCCTGTCTGTGTCAAACTTTCTTACAAATACAGCGCAACCAGAAGAAGAAGGCACTGTGGTGGGTGGAACCATAGTGGAACCGTGAAACTATACTTGCGCACACTGCACAGCATCTCAGCACCTCTTTTTGTCCACTCTGTAGCCAGAAAACTGTTTGGGAGGGGATTCTATGGGGACTTTACATGGGGGAGCAGGATTTTCCCCTTGTTTCCCTCTCCCAAATCTACCAAAGGTACGATTTTGGGGGTTTGAACCCCCTCCCCCTTGGCTACGCCCCTGTGTCCACTGTCTGTTACGCACACATTCATTGTCCCCATCGACCATATCTAAGAAACATAGTCGCGTTTAGTCAATAGTTTAGCACTGGCCAGTCTCCCTTGGGGGATGACGGCAAGAAGCTAAGGAAGAAGAAGGAGGAGAAGAAGAGCTGGCTTGTCGTCTATTGCCCCGTGCTAAGCGCCACTGCGGAGGAAGACGAAGAAGAAAAAGAAGCTGGCCGATCTCCCTTGTGGCTAATGGCCATTCTCCGTGGGTCGAAGAAGAAGAAGCTTGTCGACAGAGCTACTGTTCCTAGTGGTGGAAGAAGAAGAAGAAGATGCTGTGCCGAATACTCTTCATCTACTTGCAATGCAACGGTAACCGAATCCTGCACTGTATAGGAGCTCATCCTTATGTTTTCATCAAATCACCGCGAGCAGTGGGGTATACTATGGCCTGTCGGGATGAAAACCCCTACAGCCATATCCTCCTAAGTCTCTGCCACGGAATGTGCTATGGCTGTTGAAACTGCTCCAAGGGGCGCTCGGGTGACGGTGGTTTTATCCGGTTGGATTATGTCGAGTGCGTTTAGGTTAGGTGCGCCTAGTGCCTTGGGGGAGGGGGGGGGGGAGAAGCAGTGGAGTCACTATAGGGGGTGCAGTCCGCACCTGGTGACGCGACGGAAGGGGGTGACGCACCTCACAGTGCCGCTTCGTTTCTACGGACTATTTTTAGTATTGGGGAGTAAATTTTAGGACTAGGGGACTAAAATATGGAAGTATTTGCAATCCAGGGGACTAGAAGCTGTAATTGCTCCTCAGCTTAATCCCTTTTTCTCTTTTTTTGAAGTGTATTTCAATTTAGAGTATATTTCTTAGAGCGTATTGGCTGACGTCTTACAGCTGTCTGGGCGTCAGTGCGAGAACGTTGGCATTACTACATCCCACAATGCTACGTACCAGGACCACAGCCAATCAGTAAGCTGGTTTCGCTTCTCAGAGAGTATCGGGTTCTGCTGTTCTGGAATCTCTGGATTTCATTTTTGTACGCGTGAATAGGCAATGTAAAAATCCGTCTGCGAAATCCTTTCCCAAATGTCATATGTCTCGCAGTTCCACGTGAATGGGGCCAAGAGTGGAGCTCCTGCAACGGGCCCGTCCAGTCTCCGGTTCTGTTGCTGCCCCACAAATCGGTGGGAATCAGCGTGCCAGAGTTGCACTTCCGGTTGTTCTCCTCTCCGATTGCAAATCCAGTCGTCATCAACACGGGAAGGACAGGTAATGCCCAACGGTAAACCAACAACGCAGGTGTCGTCGGTGAAAGTAACAACGCGAATCTGGGTTCTTGCTGTTTATTTTGGTAGGCTTCTGAGCCAAGTGAATGTCCGGCTTTTAGGCTGAATACGATATTGGGAAGCTACACATGCAGTGATTTAGCAGCCGAGACAATCATTTTCTCCTCGTGGGTGTTTCATTCCGCGAGAAGAAATAGTGCCCCTTTAAGAGTGTACAGCTGCACTATACGAATTTTTCTCGCTTTCTGTAAACACTAAGCGCAAGTATGCATGGCTGTTTCTCTCTGGAACGCAGTCCGCTTGAAATCCAGCATGCCCAAGCCATTAGTGACAGGCAGCATCCTAACGGAGGAGTACATCTTCGAACAGGCTGAGTTTCACTGGGGCAAAGATGACCACGCAGGCAGCGAACATATCATCGACGGTATGAGCTATGCCATGGAGGTGAGTCATCCGTCTGTAGTCACACGCGCTGTTGGCTATTGGGAATATATATAGTCCAGCCTCCATGTAGTCTTTACACACCGTAAGAAGTTCCGACAACGAGGCAAGCATATTACATGAGAAATTCCGCAAAGGACAGACGTTCACCGCACCTGTAAAACGACGTCGATATTTACAAGCAACGGAAATGTAGGTATAAGAGAATGACCATATCCCTTGACGGTATGCCCAGGCTCGACAGGTCCGGTTGAGTAACGTTCAGGTTTGAGCCCTCATGCTCTCGACATGCACAGACAATCGAATCTGTTTAAAGAGACTATATCGCCTCCGGAAAGGTGTGTATCAGAGTCACTAAATAGGGGTACAGAGTATCGCATTCCTTTTCCGCGCCGGAACAACCACTCGGTGGCCGCGATTGGGCCGATCGTGCCACGTGGTTTCTACTTCCAAGAACGCGTCGTCCATGTTGAGTCCCCTCCATCCAAAACCGGTTTCCTCGCTTGCGAGCTGGTTCGTCTGCGCGCAGTTCTCCGGCGGAGAAAGTGGGGAATGGCGTCTCATTGCTAGGCGATGCAGTCGCGCCGGACCCAATATGGCGGTCTCGCTCGCCGGCGTGGCTCAGTGTCGCTACTCTGCTCCGCATTTAGTGACTCTACACTCTTAAAAATGAGTTTCACCGCATAGCACGCTCCTAGCCAACCATCATCTCGAATGATATTGTTATCTGCACGGATTTGTTGAAAACGGGAGGCGTACCCCTTTTTTGTGACACTTATGCTGTTCATAATTGTCACAAAAAGGCGTACGCCTCCCGTTTTCAACAAATCAGGGCAGATAACGATATCATTCGAGATAATGGTTGGCTAGGAGCGTGCTATGCGGTGAAGTTCATTTTTAAGAGTGTAGTGTGTATACGGGACCGATAGGGTAATGTTCGGCATCGCTTCACAGCCTACTTGGCCAAGTTTCTCTTCCGAAAACAGCGTACTTATTAAATAAACGAGTTTTAAAGATTCCCACTCCCTCGATCTGCAACTGAGTCAGAATGACGTCAGCCGGGCACACGAATGCACTCTTAGAAATGAACTTCCCCACATAGCGCGCTCCTAGCCAACCATCATCCCGAATGATAACGTTCTCGCCCCTGATTTGTTGAAAACGGGAGGAGGAGCCTATTTTGTGCTCATTATGCACGGCACAAAATAGGCTGCTCCTCCCGTTTTCAACAAATCTAAGGCGAGAACGTTGTCATTCGGGTTGATGGTTGGCTAGGAGCGTGCTATGTGGTGAAGTTTATTTCTAAGAGTGTGGGAGCGCAGCGCGGGAGATTGCCTCCGAGGTCGTCTGCTTGGCGTTTGCACCGCAACGTACTAAAGTGAAAATACTTCGGTAAATACAGTGAACCCTCGTTATTATGACCATGGTCGTTCCCGAAAATTTTGGTCATAATGCGGAATTGTCATATTAACGGGGGGATTTGCAGAGGTTTCACTGCATTGTTCCCCAGGAGTATATATGGTCGTAAAGCGCGTATGTCAGATTATCGGAGGTCATATTAACGAGGGTTCACTGTAAACTTTCGCTTACCAGTGTGAGTGTTCACATTATCATGTTCCGTGGAACACGGTGTTATACGCTATCGGCTGTACAAACACGTGCGACGCGAATTAGAAAGAACATTCCACGAGCCGATCTCGGACCACACCGCGACTTGCACTCCCTCACGGTGGTCGGACGCCAAGGTCTCTCTGCCGCTCCCTGATTGGCCTTGTCCGCGTCAAAGGGCGCTCACTGATTGGCCTTGTCCAAGTGACGTTTACAGAGAGGGAATTGCGGAATGCTCTCAACATCCGCCGTCTGCTCTTGCCACGCATTACATCAAATTACACAGAAAACTCCACTAATTTGCGTCGGATTTGCGTCGTCATTGTCTGTGATGAACGAGGAGTAAAATGTCACTGTAGTTTCGGAATCGACCGCGGCGGATGAGATAGTGTATTTAAAGACTGAGAAATAACCAAGGGATTGTAAGTTCTCTATAGCGGATATTTGCCTGTTCTTTTTTTTTTTTTTTTTTTCGTGTGTGGTTTTAGTGTCGTTTGTGTAAGGATATTCCACATAGTAACTTCCATTTCAGGCGGAGCTGCTCTTTCGAATCCGGAATCCTTCTGCTCGCGTTGACTGTAAAATCTGTCCGCCGGCTTACGTTGGATTTTCTACGCATTTCAAGGTATACGTGTTTTCTCATAGTTTTCTTTCCTAAAGGGGCAGTGAAAGATCACCCCAAAAACTTCCCCTGCTGACTGCCCGGCAGGTTTCACGACAAACAATAGGCGTCAAAGTTGCGCTAATGTGCAAACCTTTTCCCCCCGTGGAATGAAAGATGGCGTTATCTTGACGCCAACACAAAAGGAACGGGATTCATTGGTTGCGTAGTTCGTGACTTCTGAGCAAAAAAAAAAAATCCGTAAAATACGTTTTCTCCCGCGTTCTCCTTCTCAGGAAGGCCGACAATGCGGGCTATCATTGGTCTCCTCAAACGACTTGTCCACTCACCGCGAGAGATCGTTTGAGGGGGCCACCCCGAGGCCACTTTGCATTGGCGTGCCTCCTGAGAAAGAGAGGGAAATGGGAAGCATAAATTACGGTTTCTTTCGATAAGTCACGAACGACGTAACGCATGAATCCCGTTCCCTATGCGTTGGTGTCAAGGTAACGCCATCTTCCTTCCCGCGAGGAGAAAGTCTTGTACTTTAACATGCACGAGAACAATAATCGTAGCTGACATGTAGCGGGTGCGAGAGAGGTCTTTCATCTACACACCCTCTAGAATACCCTGCCCTTCTTCCGGGATCCTGTAAGAGAATGAGTGAGGTCCACGTCACTCCGTGACGTAGCGGAACCCGATGGGAGGGTGTCGTGTCCGTGCGCCCTACCCGTAGCAGACGAATTTTCAGTGCGAAATACTTGATCCCTCGCAACGCCACCTAGATAAAGTAAGCCTTATCGTTCTTATGAGCCCGCCAATCACGATCGTGCTTGCTTTACGGCAGCCGTAGTTGTGAACGCGCGCATATGGGTAGCCACTGGGTATTGCAACAGAAAGCCTGCGTTTGAAGTCGTCTGCGACGTTTCGCTGAGGCAGACAACATATAGCGACTTTGTGCGTCTACGCAACGAAGGGGTGAGAGGAGGCACTAAGCAGGCTCTCCGTATGTAGGTGGCGTTGGCTCATGGCTGCTCGCTACACTGCGAATACGTCACGTTGGACTCCTTGGACCTGCAAAGTCGAGGTCGCTCCTATTTCTGATTTCTATGCTCCTGATGGGCTGCTTGGTGAAGCAGCGTTTCGAGCAACCCTAAATATTATTTCACTGCTCCTTTAATGCAACCCCTTTCGACGACTGGTTCTCAGGACCAATGTTTATGATCAGACTAACCGCAAGCCAGGGCTTTTTGCTGCTCTCTCGCAGACGTCCCGTCGCCGCAACCCGCACCTGGACCCCCTCATTGGAGCCCTGAGTTCTGTGCCGTACGCTCACGACGCGTATCAGTTGGTGATGCCCCTCAGATTGAACGCCTTCATTCCAAACGACACTTCGGAATACTACCTGTACGAAGGGTCACGCACCGTACCACCGTGCTCCGAGAACGTGCTATGGTTCGTCTTCAGGAAACCCATCAGCATTAGTAAAGAACAGGTGCGGACCTATCGCATAAACCGTTATGTAGCTCGAACTTTTGTTTCAAAAACGCACCGGAAAGCTGCTACTAGCTAGAAAGAACTACTATAGTACTACTGGCATGGTTGCTCTATACAGAATTTCCACTGGTTCCTTTGAGACGAACGTCATACCTGGGCGGTGTCTCCGAGTGCAGGGGCAGTTCTGTACCGAATGATCCATTTGGCCCCTGAAATATTTTCTGCTTTGTGCATTTTTACCAGATGAAACCGTTCCGACGGCTTTATGCTTTCGAAAAAGACATCGAATGTAACCAGCACCTTGTGTCCAATATGCGACCTCTTCAAGAAATTGGCAAGTCGCGAGTTCTCTACAGAACTTTCACGTAAGCCTTTCTTGTTCCTGTTCGAACCCAGTAACCATTGCCGATTTATCCAAAAGTACAATCGTTCAGAACAACTCTCACGTGACCTTTCCTTTACAGCAATTCTGCCTCTCGGCCTTTGTCCTTCTGTATCTATTGCGTTACCCTGGGCCTCTCTCTCGTTACAACTCTTAGTACAATTTAGGATACAATTCAAGAACAATAAAATTTGTGAAATGCAGGTTTCTTTGCACATTTATGGTGGTGCGCCGTTGAGTGACCACAGCAAAACGGCATGGGAACTGAGATGTTAATTCGTTTCTCCAATGGCGCTTTTACCCTGATGTTCCTGACGGTCCTTGCCTTCTCGAATCAAGGATCTCGGATCCGCCTCAGGAGAGGTGGAAGAGGAGGATAGAAATATAGCTGACTGGAGGAAGCCCGTCATAGAACGATGTGAATCACATAATCAGCACCAGGATATTGCGATTAGGCGTGCACATGACGTGGTTGAAGCTGGTCACTGTGAACAGCAGGCGAAACGGCGTGTGGGTACCAAACCTGCCAATCATATGTGCGATGGTACTTTCGTAATATAAAATATAATGAAGCAGTTTAGTAGACTTTCAAGATCCATTCTCTTATCCCTTATCCAACATCAACATTCCCAACTTAGTATAGCCACATCTTTGCTACGTCGTCTGGGCATTTTGCTTTTTTCTCTCTTTTTTCTTTTTTTCTTCTTCCTTTTTCGTCGGTGTAATGACACGTTGGATGTAGTGGCCCGATACCTCGGTCGGACGTGAAGTACCTGGTCTTGAAGGTCTGAAACCGGCTCTGGCTATACAAGACAGTCACCATAAGTATATTTATACTTCGTACAATGATACACATTTTGAAAGCGTATGTGAGTGTAGTCTATGCTAGAGCAAAACAAGAAGGCTCCTCGCCCGCTCTTGCTCCTGCGTCACTCTCAAGAGTCAAGTGGCCATAGCAACCGGGTCGGTCGGTTGAGAGTGGCTTTACTGCATAGCAACGTGGTTGATTCTTTCACAGTCTTTTGGCTTTCGTGCTTATGTTTAGGACTGGTATGCGCCGGAGCAAATCCACTTAGGACAGCTGGTTGTGAAAAGCTGGAGCCTATACATTGACATATCGATCCAGAAGCTGACGCTGTGTACATGCAGTTGCTCGCCTTGAAACCAAACTCTTTCAGCAACTTCTGTGGCTTCGAATAAAACTGCTATGCTGTTATAATAGTCAAAAGAAATACTTATTTCACAGCGCTGTTTACTATATAACCTAGAAGCATTAGTCCGCGCGGCCGGCGCAGGCGCAGTGACCTATTTCGGACTGGCTGCTGGCGACACCAATCTCAAAGCGGGAAAAAACAAAAAGGAGCGAGAGAGTCCTTGTTGATGCAGCGGGATTTGATCATTGCGTCGTCTGGTAACGGAGTGAGCGGTGTTCTTCGAGTTGCGACAAAAATGTTTTGTGTGGGCGCGACTCTGTCTGACAGACTGAGATTCATAAGGACCATTAACTCGTTCTTGTGTGTGTTCGGCGTTGTCTTGTCAATCTACGCCTACCATGTTGAAACGCAAAAAGAGCGAGACAGCCAGTACGTTGCCATGTGCGACGTCAGCGCTCATATGAGTTGCTCTAAAGTTTTTACATCAAGGTATGTTACGCTGATATTCTCATTGTCATGCTTGCTGTCGTTAATTTGGTGTCTCGTTTATTTATTTATTTATTTTTTTGCTTTAGATTTGGAAGAGGTTTCGGTCTCTTAGAGTACCTCGTAGGTCGTGAATCGCCGTACAATCAACCGAACAGCGTATTTGGAGTTATCTTCTACGTGACAGTATTTGTTTGTGGTGAGTACTCCTAACTTATAGTTCGGTGGGCGTCTTCAGATTTGTTTTCTCATATGTGTGGATATTGTTTTGTCACAGTACTCGAGCGCAGATAGGATCGTTCTGTGATGAACTTAACCGTCAGAAAGTTTGACAGGAGCTTTTGAGTATGTGCATATTTTGCAATATATACACAGAGGTTCTTGCAACAATGACGTCAGTTGTTTTATGCAGCACACAATGTCTTGCATCGTTGCATTTGACATCTTTTTTTTTTTTTTTTTCCTATCGCAGTGTTGTTTTTCCTAATTATCAGTTCTACATAATCTGTGCCCGATCAGGGCAGGCCACATTAGTAATGAATATTACCTTACATATGTTGTAGAAATATAGAAGCTACCATTGAGATTACATTCACATCAGAATCATATTACAAACTTCACTGCAGCAGAGACTTGTGGGGCCATTTGTATGATGGTTTTGCCATGACCTTATGTTCTAAGCAGATGTTTCTGGCATAAATGGACAGTCTGAAGCCATAGGCCGATTTCGAGATTGGAGCTGTATTTGATGCCTAGTTTGGTGTGGATGCTACATGCAAAATTTCATCTAGCGGAATGTCTTAGTTTTTTATAGATCAGCAACAAAAATACTTGTCAATCCATGCAGTCACATCGGTGTCGGTTCTACAGTGAATAAGTATCAGCTGTGCTCATTGGCAAGCATGGCAGCAATCAAGATAAAGATAACTGAGCTATGTTTTGACATATGATAAAACGTAATCGACAGGTTTTGTCTCCAAGCTGTAGCTTCAGTGCTTGGCAGAGCAAAAACCAGAAGCAACTGACAGGGTTCACAGAAAATTTCATTAAAATCTTTTCCTTTATATATTTAATTGAAATACCATGGAAAACCTGTGACATTTTTAAGATTATTATTTTTTTGTTTGGGTTCATACTGCCCCTTTAAGGAGGTGCTATTGATATATATGGTGTGGTGACTTTTCATTTGTTTTTTTGCTTGATTTTTCACAAGTTCTGACCAAAACTTGAATAAATGGCTGTGTCTCATGCTGAATTTCAGGCCTCTTGCCCGGCAAGTCCTTCGGCGTTACCTGCATATCGATGAGCCTCCTTTCTATCCTCGGCTCAGTGTACCTTGCGTGCATCCTGTACTTTGTACTCCATGACTTCTGCTTTATATGCGTAACGACATATGTCATCAACTTCTTTCTGCTCGTGTGCAGTGTGTGTCGGTTACGTACTGAAGGCTCGCTCGAAAAGCAGAAACAGCAGTAGCAGTGTCGCTACGTTTGCTCACGTGATATTGAGATTGTGCAGCGCACATCGTTACCGTTTTGTGCACGTTGGTGCTTTCAATATCCACATTGATATATATTCCAAAGTATGTAAATAAATGTTTATGCAGGTTATTTTTACACGTTTATCACAGTCCAAGTTTCTGCTTCTTCTTCTTCGCCTTGAGCAGCGGGGGTATTGGACCCGTAAACTTGAACGCAGTTCTGCAAGGAACATCCAAGCTCGTTAAACATTGTGTTACAATGTTATCAAAGTTTCAGGAACGAAGCTAGTCTTACTTACTGGCATGTAGAGCAAATGGGACTGAATGTGCAAAAGACTAAAAGAAGAGATTGGAGACACGTACATTAGCGCTGCCTTTATGACACCGGGAAGAAAGCCGTGGTAAGGTAATGTACTCACTTGAGAGGCAGACCGAGCAGACGTACCCGATCTCGATGAGGTTCCTGTGGCAAAAGCATGCTGCCCTGTAGTCCACATGAACTGGAGGTGGCAGCACTAGGCAGTTTCTAGATTCCTTGTCTGGCAGAAAGACCCACTAGAAATCGGTGGAAGTACGGGATGAATAAAATGTATGCATCACATTTACAACGTTACTGCGTTATTGTACCAGCAAGTATTGTAGTGTTGCTGCCACACTCGGTACTTTCAGGTACTTCCCTCCGGTGATATCGCAGCCCTGTAACAGATATCGCATGTATCATTGTCACGCTTCAGCCACACCAACAAACTTTGACCTGTTCACTGTGAAATATTTAAATTTTGCAGGACGGTTACTGTTGTGGAGACTTCATCAATTCCATTTTCAGTACAAACTGCCTTTTTTCCTCTTGCTATCAAGGGAGCAATGAAATTGCAGTTTACCATTGTTCAAAGCCTTGGTTCAGTGGTTTACCCAGAATTTCGTCCTTGGGGGGGGGGGGGGGGGGGGTTGAGCTCCGCAAGGGGGTGTATTTACATGCTTTTGATGAAATATTGTCAATCTCACAAAAGCTTAGGGGGTCTGGATAAATCACTGCCTTGGTTCATTCATCAAGTTGTCTTCCAGGGGACACCATGCAAAATATGTCTGCTGAACTATGTCTTCTCACTGTGCAATTTAGTTTACAAAAGCGTCTTCAATAACCAGCTATGAACGGCGCGGCATGACCCCGAAGGCCTGGCCCGATCTCCTGACGTGACATAATGGGATCAGTGTGATGCAGCATTAGCGTGGTGAGCAGTCTTGAGGTCTCATTTACTTACTGAAAGTTCATCTGCTGCACAGCACGGTGCCACTCGCAGCATATCACAAAGAAATAAAAAATATAACTATAAATGCTATAAAAATATGCGCATGGTTGCATATCTCTCACTGTGGCAGGTATATTTTAGAGTGCAATGTTTCATTGCAACGCACCTGCTGTAGCAAACCAGAGTCCTTTTCAAGGA
Source organism: Ornithodoros turicata (assembly GCF_037126465.1). Taxonomy (NCBI): domain Eukaryota; kingdom Metazoa; phylum Arthropoda; class Arachnida; order Ixodida; family Argasidae; genus Ornithodoros; species Ornithodoros turicata. The sequence goes on along the minus strand of NC_088210.1, from coordinate 14,145,482 downwards.
CACACGCGTCGATCACCACATTCTGCAAATAGGAGAAGATATTCAGCACTCATAAGAGAGGGTAGACTATGTCTAATATCGTGACAAATTTTCTGAATTACCTTTACTTGTGCAGTAAAAAATATGTTCATGAAATTCAAATACTGCGAGGCACTGTCGCCGGAGCCTGTGAATACCTAAGCAGAAAAAGATTCTCTTCAGCTTGCGTCGATAACTAACGCGTTGCGGGCGTACCAAAATCCGGGACAGGAGTTTCTTCTGATCCACAGCTTCTTTTTCAATTCGATTGACATCTGAACGTTAGATAAGGACACAGTATTAACAACCGTTTTTTTTTTTCTTTTTTCGAAGTTGATTAGTCTGCCGTAAAGGCTTTTCCACACTCAACAGAAGGATACAGCAAAGTGCAAGGCTGAGCCCCCCAGCCAGTAGCGACTCTGCATTGACTGAGTGTTCCGTATCTTGAAAGGAAAGTTTCGTAATCGTTGTGTGAGGAACAGGAGAAGAAAACAAGTTTGTCACCTGAGTGAACTAAGTCCTTTACACCAGTTTTAACGGCACTGGCAACTTCGGTGAAAAGTTCGTGCTGTCCATCAACCGAGTATGTCTCGGTCGTCTCTTGCTGTGCCTTTGGATACAGGAAACAGCTGCAAAAATGGTAGGCTTAGAACAAATTGCAGAACTGTTTATGAACCAGGCGAGCAGACCTTTTGTGTGAATGACAGCCGATAACAGCCAGCTTGTTGCGAGGGCTTAGCATGAGGTGCGAGTTGCAAAATACTGTGATTGCGTCCAAGCATTTTGAAATTGTCCCCTGCAGGGTGAAGAGTCTGAATACATGACACTATACGAGATATTTAGCAATGGGACGGATAGCTACTTCGCCGGTCCTGATGAGCTTGGAACACGGGTTCGTGTCGATGATGGTTACTAGAAGACTTCCTGCTTCATCTGATAATTTAAGACATGTGTGAAAACGTTCTAATGACAAAATTAGACATAAAAATAACACGCTACTCGCCTGATGACATGTTTACAGGCAATCACCATCAAAACAGATAGCTTTAACTGACGCTGAGTGGCCGACTCGCGTTGCGTGCGCCCATGTTCGAATATTTAAAAAAAATCACGGAAACTAGCGCCACCACCGATGTCAACAAAAATGCTTCATTGAAGTCGGTCCTTCCTTATCAGTTGGGCTATTTATCGCTGCACTTTGTCATTTGTTGAAGTTGGTTGGTTTGATACAGTTTTAGAGCGAAATGCCAACACTCCAAATTAACACGAACGTCTTGGCGAAGGATATTCCCAAGGATTTCTTGAAAACTACGGCAGAAGTTGTTGCTAAATCTCTCGGGAAGCCGCTGTCGGTAAGCTTTCTTTGCGGTCGCGGCTTTCGGTGTACCGGCTTTATGAGATGCTGTACTTCTACTACATAGTTGTCCACGCCTTCTTATTCCTTTCAGTACGTTGTGGTTCACGTGCACCCAGAACAAATGATGTCGTTCGGTGGAACTGAAGAACCGTGCGCCACTGCAAACCTATACAGTATTGGGCGGCTGGGGAAGGAAGAAAACATCAAACACTCTGCTGCTATTTTTAAGCATGTCGAAAACACACTCGGCATCAAAGGGAACAGGTTAGTTTTTTAGTCCCATAAAATGGTTATCTATTAAACCGTGCCATGACTGAGCGCTGAAATGAAAAAAGAAAAAGAAAGACAGTGGAGTGCTCACTCGATAAGAGGTCTCGAAATAGCAACCCGGCGTTGCATGGCTTACTTTTCTGTAGCGCTTCACTTGGTGACAATATTCTTTTACAGAATGTACATCAATTTCTTCGACTTGCCTGCCTCGGATGTGGGATACGATGGGAAGACCTTCGCTGCATGAACGCGGAGTGATTTTTAACACTTTGTTGATGTGCCTTTGAGACATATATTTGAATAAAAAGTATTTTTTTGAATGAAGCTGGTGTGAGCTGCCTTGATACCGTTTTTACAGGTGAGTTACGCGGCAAGGCGAACATATCCTGTCTGAAAACGTGTAACTTCCGGTCGACTATTTACCTAAAATTAATTAAGTTATGAATTAGATGTTTTCGGGGAAATGCGAGAGAGCAGAATTGGAGTTACTCATTATTTAAACTCATCCTCATTTTTAAATGTCCTGAAATGAGCATGTCCTTTGAGATATAAATCGCTAAATTTTTCTATGCAGATGAGCCGAAACCGGAACCGCGCGCTTCTCGGGCACAAAAGGAGCGACGGGATTCCGCGTGCGAGGGCCACGTGATTTATAGCGATGGAGTTGATTGGAGTAGACACTGATCTGATGGCCAGATACGCCGCTCTCCGGGGCTCCGGGTCGCGTGTCACGTCGAGACTGGGAGGTACCCGGGTTCGAATCCCGGTGCGGGCTGTGTTCTTTGGGGTTTTTCCTGGGTTTTCGTCAGACAATTTTCAGACATATGTCGGCACAGTTCCCTTAGAAGTCGGCCCAGGACGTATATTCCCCCAGAGCGGTAGTCGTGACGTTGCCCATCCCTGTGAGGTCGACAACGGCGAGCTTCTTTCAGAAGCACCACCACCAGATGAGCCGAACGTCATGCCACTACGTCACGTCACTATATGAACTACGTCATCAAGAGCGTAGTTCTGGTTTCGACTCATTTGCATATCAAATGTTAGCACACAACATAGTAACATCTCAGGGAAAGTGTTTGTGCTCATCCTTTGCTGTCTCCTCAAAATGGCAGAGTGGGCCTGTTGGTACATGACTGAATTAAAGCAAGTGTCGTCTGTGTGTTCTTGTCCGTGTTTCGTGCTCCGGTTTTAATTCACTTTTGCTGTCTCCGTCACTCTGGTTTTCTTGTTATCGTCATGTGCCTGCGCACTCTCGAGACCTCCTGTCGTACAAATCGATGCTCGGAGAATGAAGTATCCGAACGAGAAGGAGATGAATAGCTGCCACAAAATTATGACTTTCCTCAAAACCAGGCGTTTGTATTGCGAACAGGTGTCTGTATTGGTGATTTGGGGGGCTCTTGGACTTGCCGAGTATGCTGAATGTATGCCCCCCCCCCCCCCCCCAGTAAACCATGTGGATGTGGAACCAGTGCATGGTGGATTTGGTGTGACAGAGGCAGCCTTCTTTGTCGCAAGGGTTGGTAACCCGACCCTGAGGTAACCCTGAGGTGATCTCGACACCAAAGGAAACGATCCAACCAGTCATCAAGGCATGGCCTTTCTTGCTCAGCTCTCGATTCCTGGAACCCACAAATGAGGAGTTTTTCGGATAAATCTGAAAACCCGGAACCCTCACCTAGGGCGGTCTGCTACATTTGCCAAAATACTGTGGAGTTCGAAAGAGGCAAACAATATGTTTGTGACAGAACTGCTATTTGTCAGGACTGGCAGGGAATCATCTTGGAACAGGGTCCGGAGAATCGCCGAGTCGGTTTGGATCAGGTTGTCGTGCCCAGTGATTTCCCCAGAAATTCACTGCTGGGGGGGTGCCGAGCTTTCAAGGGGGGGGGGGGGGGTTGCCAAGAAAAATCCGGACACATTTTTCTTTTTTTGCTTCATTTGCGCAGCCCTCGCTCTCCTTGCACCCCAAACGCATGCGCTCACGTGCGAGCGCTGGCCCCAAAGAGGGGAAAGCATTTGATCCTTCATCACAAGCATTCGCCGTCCAACTGTGAAAATCTTAGACGAAAAAAGCAGAATACCCCGTTTCATTGAGTTGGGCGCAAATGGTTCTTGATTATCCACATTGATGTTTGCGTGCCCGCACGCATTTTTGCTCGTATGTGCGCGCAATATATGCATTGAACAGTCACTTTCAAATGGTTTTGGACAAATGCATGGTACGATCATCTGCATGACTGTAGTCCTACAGCCCAAGTTTGACAGTACAAGATGTAATTCGCTGCGCCGGACTCTCTACCGGAACGTGTTGGTGGCCGAGCTGGGTGGGTGAGAAATTTCAGGGGGGGGGGGGGGTGTTTAAAAATGGTCGTGCGCCCAAGAGAGCTCGCAGTTTTGTCGGGAAAATGTGCGCTGAAAAAAAAGAGGGCAATGTGTCTCGGGGGGGGGGGGGGGGAACAGGTCCCCCTCCCTGGATCCGCCCATAAATGCATGCCACTTTTTGCTACCGGATTCCATCCGAACACTGCACCGGAACGCCGGCATCGAGAAGGGCGCTTGTCACACTGTGTTTGCGAAACCAAAACTTCCATGCGTTTCGGTATGACATAGTTTCGGGCTGCTCGTACATACAACAAGCATTCCATTCTCTCGATTCCTTCGGCTTTGATCCGCACGATGAACAACAAAATGGTTATGCAAAGTTTCAACTTGCGCTGGACAATTGCGTTTGTTTCACATGTAGTCATGTAGTGCTCTTTTCACTCTCCTCGCTTTCTTTTCGCTCTTGTATTTTTGTTTACATTTCTGTGCGCGCACCAAATGCGTCGCCCTAGGGGCGCTGCTAACGGTTCAAATTAATTTACCTTTTCGGAAGGCAATGGACATCACCGCTGCGGAACCGGAAATGGCCGACCATATGGTTTGAGCGCATGCTCGGAAAGCTCACAGGCAGCCATAGTTCCCGACAGTTATTGTTCGTCCGAAGGGGCACGATTGATACCTCCTGAATGGCAGATCACCAGTCAGCTCTTTTGCTACGAAAACAATTGAATGGTAATTCGGAAAGGCACACTGTTGCTCGGAGATAGTGGTCTTTGTTGTGTCGTTAGTACTTCTAATGTAACATCCCTCCCTATCGCCCTGCCTTGCTAGCTGCTTTCTTTTGTCCTCCCCTATCAAGGCTATTCAAGATATTTGCCGGAAAGCGTGAAGTTAACTCGTGTGCGCAGTGTTCGCGACTTTTATAACTAGTTTCACCGATGCTAAGGTGGAGCACCGTATTGCAAGTACAACTAATTTAATCAGTTTTCGAACTTCATTCGCACTGCACTTTTAGTTTTTTTGCTGGGTTTTACCTAATCCCTGTAAATTGGGCGAAGTACGAACAGTGTGGCAGCAGTACTCTTTTTTTTGTCGAGGCCTCAGTTGTGGTGTTAACACACGTCGTACGAAGTCAGCGGCGTAAGTTTTCTTATATGTGCTGGCTTGCGTAATAGCATCTGCGCCACACACGTATTGCTCACATTGCCTTGGCCATGGTCGCTACCGCTAACATTCACACGCCACATTTTCACATATTCGAAGGTGCGGATACTTCCGTACTTGAGTTGTGTAAAAGCATTTACTTTTTTTTTGTATGGCCGAGGAACCCGTAGCAGTTGCATAGTTGTGTCGTACATTATTTATTGCACGAGGTACGAACGCAGACATAAACATAAGGGTAAAACAGTTGTTGCGTAGCCCATCAGTGTGACAGGAAATCGCCGACAAATTGGTGAAACGATGTAACGATGCGAGTAATTGATTGGCTTGACTTGGCAAGCACGTGAAATTATCCGGACAATGTTTGAAGTGGGGTGCAGGTGTGTCTCTAGTATAATTCAAATAAAAGTATATATTTTAAGATAGTCACCCGTTTAACATTGCATTGCCTAAGGCTTGTTTACCCATAATTCCTTGGAAATGTATGTACTGCAAAACGCGTTATTTTCAGGACTCCGTAACTTTTGTGAATTTTGTACATCGAAAATTGTGCGACTTTTAAAGGCACACAAGCATTGGCCCTTCGTAGACTATCATTTAATTGCAAACTTTATTTTCACAGTTGGTTGTATAGGTAACTAGTAATCACCTGACAAGTTCGCAGCACGAACATGTGGAGTGCCGCTTTTATCAAATGTGTCAATCTCGTGCTTATCACAAAGTAAACCACCTAGCTGGGAAGTTTAGTGTCCGCAATTGTGTACCCTGTGCCAGGCAGGTGAAAAACTCGGTCCACGAAACTAAAGTAGGCTTCTGTAAAGAAGGTGCCAAGCACACCGTAAAGCGTTGTTTACAGATGCACCCATGGGTGCTTCTGTGAAGCATGCTTTACGGTGTGCTAACAACCCAGTCAGTGCATTGACTGGGTTGTCATCCACTCTGGCGTAAGCAATATGCAACATTGTAAACTGCCGCCTTGGTTATGCGGATGTTTAGAAACCAGAGAAAATTATGAACAGCAAACAAAGCCATGTGCAGGACATTCGTGACCGAAAATATTTCCTTGTCCTTCAGAACTGAAGAAAAATCCGGTGGAAGGTTTCTCCGCTGGTTTGGTAGATGACAATGACATCTATAAGTGGGAAGTTCTCATCATTGGGCCTCCAGACACACTGTAGTAAGTAGCACTGTAGCTCCATTATACTTGGGTGCTCGTTATGTATGCTGCATTTGAAACTGTCAGTGTGAGACGCTCAAACTTTGGTGACTTGCAGTGAGGGTGGATTCTTCAAAGCACACTTGCACTTTCCGAAAGAGTATCCTTTACGTCCTCCGAAGATGAAGTTTGTCACGGAAATATGGCACCCCAACAGTAAGTGCCTTTCGCGTACATATTTTTTTTGCTGTGTTGCACAAAAGCAGGTTGATGCCATTCAACGAAGCTTTCAGTTTCGATGCTGTGTGCTGCAGTATAATGATAAGTAATTATACGTGTCTGACTTAAAAGCCGCGTTTACATGAATACGACACGAGCGTATTGAATTGAGTTAAAACTGGAGAGAAGAAGATACGCTGCTGTTTACATGGATGCACTGAAGGTGGCGCCACGCGGTGTCATATCGGAAAGTTAGAGGCGCACTTCCGCAAATACTGCCGTTTCCGGTGCCCCGCTACCGTCGCATCTCGTGTTTTGAACCGAATGTCAAAAAGGAGCGTCTACGCTCCGTTTTCAAGCGTACTTGAGAATGAACCGTAATTTCACGCGTATAAGCTGCACCGCAGATAGGGTTGCCACCAGGCCGGTATTATACTGGCAAGGCTGGTTATTTGCTCTCTCTGCCTGTTGCCGGTAGGGAGGTGATACCGGCAGCGTTTTGCCGGTATTTGTTGCTCAATACCTTTTCACAAGGGCTTTTGCAAGGTTTTCGCTTCAACATTCCACTACAGCTTGAATAAAGCTGGAGCAAAGTCCGAACTCCACAGTCACCAGTCGTTTTCTTATTTATTCATTATTATTATTATTATCATCATTGTTATTCATCAAGTCTTGTGTTCGGAGGGGACAAGATCAGTGGTTGTGCAAAGCTATTGGTGGTTGTGTCGAGCCAGATAGAACTTAGGCCGTATACAACGATCATGAGATCTCCTCCCGCAAAGAAGGGTTTGTGTGCATCGATACGTTTTTCAGCATAAATAACAATCCGGTTACTCCAATACGATCCAGTGTACCGTTCATACCTGTTTATAGCAATTTCTAACATCAATGATCCAGCCACACACAGGAACTTATGTTTCCTCGTATCTCTGTCTCTGTGTGTCCTCATCCACCCCTCACCCACTTTCCCGCGAGCATGTCCCTGTTCCCTCTATACCACCTCCTCTCCCTCAGCCGGTATTTTTCACTACGAAAGGTGGCAACCCTAACTGCAGATAAGCCGCAGGGCCCATTTTTAGGAACGTTTTGAAAATTTTCTGGCAGATAAGCCGCACTCGCAGATAAGCCGCGGGCAATACGACGCGACTGATTTGTGCGACAAAGGAGACCATAGAGAAGGCCGTAAACCCTGTGGTCCATACTCCGGAGTCAGCATGGTGTACACGAAGGAGTTCAGTTCTAGTGTTCTACCCAGATCGGATTGTGCCCTTGTTGCGTGTTTTTCATGGATCGCTGGGTCAGTGGTCTTCCAGAAGAGACCAGGAAGGTCAATCTACTCGAATGTGGAACCGCTCCTGTTACGTATGCAGTTTGTGCATCGGGAGGGCAGTGCTGTCCCATAGACACTGTTGGTGCTTCCGTTAAAACTGGTGTATGGGGAAAATGCCAAGGAAAAATAGTGATCAGATAAGCCGCAGAGCGCCCGTTGCTTCGCGACGCTAACACGGAAAAATAACAATTTTTTTTTTTAATTCTGTTCCACCAGTGGCCAAAGGCTCTCACTCACTGATTGGCCTTGTCCGAGTGACGTTTTCTTCGACTTCCATAGAGGGAATTCCTGCATACTCTCAACATCTGTCATCTCTTGCCATGCATTGCATCAATTTGCACAGAAACCATTTTACTAATTCGAGTCAGATTTTTGACATTATATTGTCAGTGATGAACAAGGAGTAAAAAAAACGGCGCTATAGTTTCGGAATCGACTAGTGTGGATGCGACAGTCCCTTTAAGAAGTGAACATCCTGTATTTCGTTCACATTCTAGTCCCTCGTCACCATTCAGCGCATGCGCATTCTGAGACTGGTGTTCTCCGATGTGAGCGTAAGTGAAGGGCACCGTGGATGTACTTGAGATCTGTTTTTTTTTGCAGTTGAGAAGAACGGCGATGTGTGCATCTCCATTCTGCATGAGCCCGGGGACGACAAGTATGGCTATGAGAAGGCCTCGGAACGTTGGCTGCCTGTCCACACTGTAGAAACCATTCTCATATCAGTGATATCCATGTTGGCTGACCCAAACGACGAATCCCCAGCAAATGTAGATGCAGCTGTGAGTCCTTGAGCTTTGCTGTTTCCGTGAAAGATAACGATTTTTGGGAGGATTTCTGTCGGTCGCCTGATTTGCGTTGCTTTGCCTTTGCAGAAAGAATGGCGAGAAAATTACTCAGAGTTCAAGCGGAAAGTGGCTCGTTGTGTTAGGAAAAGTCAAGAGGAGGTCTAGAGAAAGCCTTTGCTGTAGTATAATTTTTGGTGAGTATACGTTGCTTCGGTGCCCGCTTCTCGTGCGTGGATTTGCTTTGCCCCGAACGGGGATAGAAGCTGCGCAAAGAACGGGAATGACGGGACGGGGATTGTGTGGAAGGCTTTCCATGTCGGTTTGTTTCTAAAATTATCTGTACTTAGAGCCTGAAGTCTTGGGGCCTAACCCAGTTCTTTCCCGAATTTTCCATCCTGAATTGGAAGTTTCCGTCTTTGGGGTGAAACCCAATTTTTACCCGGCAAATTTTCCTCGCTGAGACGTCTGTAGGATCGCACACTAACTTGTTTGACAGTAAATGCAGTTACATCACTGTTTGTATCAAACTAGTACAGTTAGTTTTTTAATTATTATTATTTATTTATTTATTTATTTTCATTTCCGCAGAAATGTGGGTCAGGTACAAAAGGCATAAAGCCTGATAAGGTACCTGGACCAGGAAACAATAACAATAACAGAAATAACATGAATAACATGCATAACATAACATGACATGCAGTCGGTGTTTGAGTAGCTAACCCCGATTTATCTGCAGGTTTTAGCATACGGGAAGTTTTTTCACCCGAATTCGCATGAATTTACACGTTTATTTACCCGATATTTAGGGCAGGTATTCCCACTCTCGTGCTCGTCAACAAGTACCCGTGACAGATTTTTTCACATAGACCGACGTCCTACTAAGTTCACACATTGATCGTAGATTAGCCACTATCAGAGCCGTTGTGTTCTCAACCCCGAAACGAGCTGGACGGCATCCCCGCTCCGTGCATTATCTGCCGCTCGAGATCTGACAAAATAAAAATTGTGGCGAAACAACCACACGAATACGGCGTTAGTGTTGCTACGTGTCAGTGCTAAAATGAGGGCAGGCCCAAGGGCATTGTGCTGTGCGGGTGCAGACACGTTTGGACATCTGCAGGTGTGGCGCATGTATGAATATACTTACCACACACCTTCACCCGTCGTTGCTCACCTTATGCTTAGAACCTGAAGTTTTCGGGAAATACCTTCGTGGTATTTATAATATTATATATAATATTATTATATATATTATATGTATATATTTACATATATATATATATATATATATCTTGAAAAGTTTGAGTTGGATCGGACGGCTACGTAATTATAGTTGAAATAAATGGGAGACAGGAGACGAAAGTAGGGGAAGTAACAAAAAAGGGTTTATTAAAACTTCAAAATTATAAAGGTTAGGGAGGATGTCTACGTTACGGCGGAAGCTCCGCCTTCTTCGGGACGAAAGAGCTAAATGTGGCCACGAGGCTGATAAGGGGCTCGAGAATGACGTATATATATACATATATATATATGTCCTGACCGTTCTTTTAAAGGTTTCACAGCATATTATAATCTTTGTGTTAGATTACTCATTAAATAAACTGGATTTTGTTAACATTCCTGTAAACTGTCGACCACGTCTTATTTTACTTTTATTCAACTACCATCTGATATATTAACCTCTTTAACCTATATATATATATATTATATATACTATAATATTATATATATAATAAATATTAGTGGAAAACTTCCAGTATGCTATCTTCAAGGAGAAATTGGGCTCTATTACTCAAATGAACTGTACTGGTTTAGTATAAATGGTGATGTATAATGGTGTTTGCTGCCAAACCAGATAGTGTGCGTTCCTACAGACGTTTCAGTGAGGGAGGGTTTGTCCCAGAAGAGGCAACTTTCAATTCAGGGTACAAATTTGGGGAAGGAAACAGGTTTATACCCCAAAACTTCGGGCTCTGCTTTTGCTGTACACAAAACTTTACGGTCTCCCGTGGGCAAGGACAGGACACCTATCCACATAGCATGACATGACATGGCATGACACTCTTGAATGCCCTTTTTCATTCCTGCAGAAAAGAAGATAAAAAATAAAAAGGAACACTGAATCCACACATCATCGTTGGACTCCCACTACTGGGCGGCGAAGGGAACTGTTTGGAGGGAGTTCTTCATCAGAGCCAAGTCAGGGAAGTCTCCTTGCAGCTGCCGTTGCGACACATTAAATGCTTGATGGTTCACTGCTCTCGTTTCCCTATACCCTCTCTCAAGCTTTATACCTCCGTTACTAACCGATTTCTCAAAAACCGTTCCGACATATCCGCGAGCCTTTTTTTTTTAAATTGTCGTCTTTGAAATTCCGCTACTGAAAGGAGCAAAACTGTCTGCTTTATCTTTGCCTGAAGTTTGGTCTGGACATTCTCCAACATGGAGGTCTGTTGCAATGTCGAAGCGATTTGGGCAGAACGAAAGGAAAAGTGCTCAGCCCGTTGAGGTGCGCCGCGACAATATTTCCTTCGGGCCTATAGACGTTCGTATGAGAGCTGTTGCGATCGGCATATTCTTAAAGTCGGGCACGTGGTTACAGGTGTTGCACAATGCAAAAGAAAGTGCTTGCATAATGTTGCATATGAAATATCTCTCACTCTCTCTCTCTCACGTAGCTTTCTTCGAGGACATTCAATTAATTAATGGGGATGAAGAAGTCTCTCGGCGGTTTCTTGAGCAGAATGGCATTATACTTTTCCCAGATGCTCATGCGGTAGGATGTTTCAAGTGCTGAAGAATATTTATTTGAATGTATGATTACGACTCGCTTCTCGTCAAATGGCGTCTCACCTGTTAGTATGCCATCATCACTGGTGTGTGGGTAACAAAAAATGATGCTCCCGGCTTCAGAAGCTCGAAAAAAAGAAAAAGAAAAGAAATTATGCCGAGCGCAAGGGTGGGACACTGATAATAGTATCTGAAGTGCGGAAACTGCTGGTTGATGTTGAAGGGTGCATTTTCATGGTTGACATTTTATAATATCTTCATTTTTATTGAAACATCCTGTAAAATTGCTTTCCAGCTTTGTACAGTTAACTAAATATATTTTCATGTATTTGGAATGTGTGTCTGTGTCTTGAATGTGCTGTGTGGCACATCGGGGGGGGGGGGGGGGGGGTTATTGGAGGGGCGGTTCCACGCCCCTTCCTTTCACGTAGGGGGTTCAGGCAGGGTGTAAGAGGCAGATTTTTACACGAATTACCGGTTCACTTGTACGCTTTAAAAACTGAGCTGTGCTTATGGGCAAGCACAACTGACATGACATTGTCCAGACTGTTGACAACTGGAGCCGTATACGTCTTTTCTGCAACACTTCACAAACCTACAAAATTGGCAGATGCCGCTCAGGGAAATCCTGAGCCAGCAACAATGTTCTGAATGCTTGGTTACCCTTGATAGTGTTCTGCAATTAAGTTCTGTTTATTTTGAACTATTTTGTACTCTGCGTATCACGTGTCCCTCTATCTCGCCCAGTTTTCTCTTGCCCTTTCCTCTGTGGTGAGGGATGCCCCCTGTTGTACCTGCAGTTTTCCTGCATATATGTCATTACAACATGCATGTACTTTGCAAAGTTTTTACATCATCACATCGAAAGATGTTCGCAGATATATTAAAAGTAGAACGTCTAAGAACACGATAACGAATTGTACAGGGCCGTGCTGGACTTTCACGACGGAACTGTCCATGAACATGAAAGAACGAAGTATGGGCCTCCCAGATAGGGCAGCTGTTTCCCTTAGCTGGCCAGCCATCTTGTAGATGCAGTAACCCAGAGATATGTAGAGGTTGCTTCGTAGTTTGTCGAGCTGGAAAGTGGAGTGGAGGCAGCATTGTGAGACACAGAGAGCTGTCGTTTTTTTTATATGTATATACTACTTGTAATTTTACAAGACAAAGGGACAGGACAGGACCCCTTAATACGTAAAATAACTTGTTACCAGGAATCAGGCAGGGGGCGTACGCACAGGCCTTTGTGTTTTGTCTTTATTTTAATTTCTTTTATTACATTGTAATTTAATTAAAAGCACCATTCATAATGACATCTCGTGACTGGAAACTACAAGCAAAACTTCCGCGTCCCTAGGTTTGGGTTTCAGCCAGCTCTCTAGAATCAGGCAGAGGCATGCACACAGGGCGTTGCGTTTTTAATTTTAATTTATTTTAATTGATTGATTTTTAATTAATCTAGCAATCTAACGATCCTTTCAGCATTAAGAGTATGTCTTTCCTATTGGTCTGATATCATAGCTTGCACCGTTGCGTACCTGGCTCTTGCCGATTGGAACAGTGGAGGTGAAGACCATGACTGGGAGTCCGCTGGTGCACGGGGGGAAGGTTAGTGATCCCTGGTAGACGTAGTAATACTTCGCAGACCGCGGCATCAAGTAGCGCATGGGGAACGTCGCCTCCACCGTTGCACCTCTGAAGTCTCGGATGAAAGTTGTAGCATCTATGAAAGGCTTCAAGTGAGGGTTGTCTCTCTCACTTTCCTGTCCCGGAAGATGATTTTTAAATGTTGATGTGATATTCCGCAACTATAATGTGGTCAAATATGTAACACTCGAATACAGACAAGTTAATGTAACTGCATGTATTGTATGCTCCGAAGACATGGCCCACCAGAAATCAAAACAATATTACCAATAATGGAGTACCAATAACAATATTACCAATGAAAGATGGAAATCACTGAAAACGTTAGCCAGCTGTAGGACTCGAACCCACATCTTCTGGTTACAAGCGCTTTACCCACAGAACAAACACACTCGGTGAGTGCGGGAATCAGCTATCTTCACCCGATGGCTTGTAACCCTTTCCCCCCCTCGTGTGGCGTGTCAATGTAACCTCCTTTCTTCGCAGCTTTGCGCTCAAACTACGAGCAGTCAAAAAAAGAGGCGGAGCCAAGGGCTCATTTCCACGGATTTTCGGCGAATTTATTTCGGCAACTGCCATTGCATTACGAGTGGGATTATGTGCTGTACCGAGTAAAATGACCACGGGGAACCCATTTCCGTTAGGTTGCCTTGGGAAATTTCGGAGTTCAATTCAAGAAATTAACTTTCCGTCAATTGAAATGAAATAAAAATGTTAGCAATATGTGGCAAAAGTTATTGGCAGAAAAAAAAAATCCCTTGACCGCATGTCTCTCCGGGGCCTACGTTTTTTACTATGAATTTCTATCATGGTTGGTGGACCACCCTGTATATACATATCTGCGAGGCCGACAACGAGTCCTTTCACCATCACCACCACCCTATACGATATACTAGATGCAATGTAGTACAAAGAATAGCGAGAGAGGTGGAACCAGCAAGGGGATGCGAATGCAAGGGAAAGAAGTTGACAGGACAACCGCTGGATTTGCACTTTACACAAGCTTCTCTTCCCAGCCATAGATGCAGGAGGTCATAGTCTCACCTTGAACAAGATACACATCATAACAACACCCACGCTGCTGTCCAGGCATACCGTTGGCGTTGGTTTGACGGATGACAAGAGGATCTGTAACTGTACAAAAAACAAATTGAACAGCAAAGAAGAAGTTGTGTAGTGGATGAGGCAATTGAACATAGAATGACAAGCACAGCAATCAGAGGGTATGGATTTGAATCTCACTGCTGGTGTCTTTAACTGCCACCGTTGAATTGAACACTGAAATGGAAGTTTGCGAAGACAGTACCTCAGCAGCGTACTCATTGTCGTCAATCCTGTGCTCAGAGCCAGGCTGGTCCTGGTACCCAAGATGGAAAACGGCTTTGGATATGTTGTAGCGTACACTTAGAGGTCCACCGAAAACAGACACTGTAGCATCTTTTGCAGTCATATATACTGTAAATATTGAAAGACTGTTGTAGAGGAGGGGGCGAAAGGGTAGAGAAGGGCTTGGTGGGGCGACACGCATATACCTGCATTACCACCATTTTCGATTATGAATGTCGTAGCCTCTTCAAAGCCCACAAATTGCATTGGTTCAAATGGCAGATAGCGGCTGTACATGAAGTGAATGTGGATTGGGGACTGCATGCTATCACCGCACCTTCTGTATTTGTATGCCCATTCTGTGGACTCTGCGCAGATATAAAAGAAGCACATGCAGCGTGAGCAAGTCTGACTCTATGCATTATCCTTACCACATCAAGTGCTAAATATGCTACGCTCCCAGTAGTTATGCTTACAAAATATGCTAATGACAATTTGTCTCTGCGCAGAGGAGATGGGTTTCATATGGGAGATGGGATACAGAGTGTTTCACCTAAAGTGATAAAGGGATTGTGGGACTTTCTGCAATTGCCTTCTGGAATATTTTAGCGCCATTTAGGAAGGCTTTGGACAATTTTTAATTAAGGGATATTTATTTCAATCGAACTTTGAAAATTGCCACGCGAACCTCACCTCTTTTCTTTTTTTTTTTTTACAGAAATATGAAGTCTTCCACGGATAAGCGCAGGGCCAACGAAAACTATGTACAGTGTAGCAACAGAAATAGTCGAAAAAAAAATTAGTATGAAAGTCGTAGCGTTGCAAAAATGCGCGCGCGAAATGTGCGACAAAAGAAGGAAGTGTCCCCGCCTTGATTTATGTTTTGCTTCCTTTGTGGTCCTTTCTGTTTTCTTTCTGATAGGACGATCGCCTCCAGCATCAAAGTCAAACCAGGGGGAAGAAAGGTAAAAAAAAAAAAAAAAAAGAGGCGGGAACACTTGCTCCTCCCGCCGCACCCTCCGCGCGCGCTTTTATGCGACAATCAAGCAGGCGGGGCTATAGCAGCACTTTCACTGTTTTTTTTTTTCGACTATTTCTGTGTGTAGATTTTGTTGGGTCTGCGGTTACCTGTGGAGGACTTCATATTCGTTCGATTACGTATGAGCAGCCGTTTTAGAGGTAACCTGGATAGCACGAGCCCCATAGAGATTCTATTGGGGTGATTCCACCTGAAGTCGCTCCACGGCAATAGGGGAAAGAGGGAAACTGCGGAGCTGCGCAGATAGCCGAGCTTGGGCTTCCAAATGTTCGTAACGCGTCTCACAGGAGCATTTGACTCCAAATTGCTGTCCTGTAGAGCCATTTTGCGCGGATAGGCGCATTTCCAGATTTGTGTGTTCTTTGTCGTGAGATCGTCTTTGTGGCACACGTCCCCACAGGGAGTAGCAAGCAGGCGGATCACACATCAGGTGTATGCGTGACGTTTCCGTGACGCTCCGTCAGGATGGTCACGTGAGCATCCTCTCCTCTTGCCCACAGCGGCACGCGAAGTGTTTCGCGGCAGAGGCGGCCAAAGCATATCATTTATGCAGTTAAAGGGGCTATGAAATTTTTCAAACACCCCATAGAACGTTTGCTGGAAACCGCTTTCAATTTCGAGAAACACCTTTGCGCCGCTGCTCCAGCTGCGCGGTTGAAGCGCTGCCCTCCGTACCTGTCTTCCTATCGCGTTCTTCCTCAAGACGAGTGTTCCCGACTTCCTGGTGCTTTGGGATTGCGCACGGCTCGCACAAAAGATGCATCTGCAAATCATTTTGGAGCGTGAAGCTTTGGTGTTTAACCCGTTTCTTCCCCGAATTTGCACCCCGAATTGAAGGTTATACCTCTTTAGGGTGAAACCCGATTTTTACCCTGCAAATCGCCCACACTGAAACGTCCGTAGGAATGCATACTGGCTTGTTTGGCAGCAAACGCAATCACATCGCCGTTTCAGCAATAGAGCCCGATTTCTTCCCGAGTTACGCATGCTGGAAGTTTTTCCGCCAGAATTTCGATCACATGTTGATTTCCCCGATTTTTGTACCCTTGGGGGAAAAAATATTTCCCGAAAACTACAGGCTCTAAGACGTTCTGTTCGGTGCGCGGTGACGTAATGGTTAGGATTCCGCGTCGAGAAACATACGCCGCGGTAATTTTTTTCATCCTTCGGTTTTAAACGAAAAACGCCGAATACAAACGAAAGTCCGAGGAAATATTGGAGATTAATCGCGCAGCAACAAGCTTCAATAGACGAGTTCAGAAAATCCCAGAGTGCTTTGCGTCGCTTTGAACTGTGGGAA
This sequence comes from Ornithodoros turicata, assembly GCF_037126465.1. Classification (NCBI taxonomy): domain Eukaryota; kingdom Metazoa; phylum Arthropoda; class Arachnida; order Ixodida; family Argasidae; genus Ornithodoros; species Ornithodoros turicata. Next base: position 14,128,756 of record NC_088210.1, on the reverse strand, counting down.
TTTACTAATACGAAAGATGAGGTTACCTCCAAACTGTTCAGATTTCTCCCCTACCGGTCCATTGTCCACGACGTGTCAAGGTCAGCGAAAGCGAAATGTGAAGGATTATTCAGCTCAGCAAGTGCCCAAGATGCAATGCTTGCGCAAAGAGCACTGGGATTTTCTGAACTGGTCTATTAGCTCGACTCGGAAGTCTCCGCGCACTTATACCTAACCTTGCACCAATACGACTACTATGGTTCAGAAGACGGGTCTATACCTAATAATGAAGATTCATTTGCGCGTTCCAGGCATCTAGGCTTCTTGTGGATCCATTTATAGCCTTCGCAGTAGTCTTCTTTCACGTCTGCAAAAGTACATAACTAGCATTTTTTGAACCAGTGGCAAGCCGAAGCATTACACGTAGTGGTTATTTTTTGGATGCGGCCGGCGGTAAGTTTTGAATAAATACCGATTTTGACGGAAGGTCCTGTCATGCTTCCGTGCTGTGCCATTGCCGTGTGCAGTGCTAGTAATATTGGTAATATTCCGAGGTGCATGGCTTCTTCCTCCTCAACACTGTCGGGAGCGTGATATGACGGGATTGAGACGAGAAATATACAGGGTGTCTTTTTTCTTATCATTTACAAGTTTAAAAAAGCTGTAAGAGCGGCGCTGACGCTATTTTTGCTGTTGGAATGAGCAAATTCACTATATAACTTTTTAATAAGATGTTTTCGCCAGAATGCGAGATAGCAGAATTGGAGGCAGTCATTATTTGAATCCACCCCCTTACTTAAAAATTCTGGAACGAGAGAGAGGAACTTTGAGATGTAAATCGCCAGATTTGGTTATGCAAACGAGGCGAATCCAGCACTTCTCGAGCGTAGAGACCACATCGCCTCGGCTCGTCTGGGCCGGAAAGCGGTCTATCTGGCCAACAGTCAGCGGTTATTTCAATAAGGCTCAATTCGATTGCTACAAAAGACGTGGCCCTCCGACGCGGATAATTTCCCCCACACTCTCTCTTTTTTTTTTTTTTTTGTGCTCGAAAAGTGCGTGGTTTCAGTTTCGGCTCATTTTCACAACAAAATTTCGCAATTTCTATCTCGCATTTCCACGAAAAAAATCTAATTAACACGTTAATTAGGTAATTAGTTGTCCAGTAGTTGCATGTTCTTTCCAACAGGATGTCAGCCTTGCCGCATAAACCACTTGAGAAAACCGCATCTAGGTACATCTTCACGTAAAAAAAAGAAAAAAAAAGGAAAAAACACGTCCTGTATGCATCTCGTAGAGGTAACGACAGTCAAGTTAGATTTCATATATTCCATGCATGGACAAGCACAGGTGATTAGACACGGTCACACGGGTTTGGGAAGCCGTCAGTCGAGAGGGATCTGCAAATCCAGAAATGTGAAACAAAAAAGAAAAAAAAAAAAAATTACATGTCATGAAACTGCGAAGACGTCCCAACGTCTAAACGCATACACAATTTCTCGAGACTCAGTGATCTCACTGAAACGATAGGGAAGATTGCTCGGAAATAACATGCCACCAACCAGCCAATCAATCTTGAAAGCTGAAAACAAGGGAAAGGCAAACTGAAACTCCCGTTCGTTCTTGGTGCCGCGCCAGCCGCGCCGACTGGTGGGAAGCGACGGCGGCGATACTGGCGATACGCGCGCGCAGCTAGCTGACGAAGAATTTGTCTGTTTGGCGTTGGGCTAGGTATTTTCCGCAAGAACGTTCTGCCGCCTCTAAATCTGCTAGTAGCAAGTACAGGTTGAAATGATAGAACCCAATTGAACCAATGAACTATTTTCTTCTCTAATGGAGACATCAGAAAAGGTAAAACTAGACGTGCTATTCACTGCAGTGTACAGCCTTCTGAAATCCGGACTTTCCCACGAATTTCTTCATGATTTGGTAGCTGTATGCGTCAAGAACAACGACGTTATCCAGTTCTGCAGGGAACACTGCGGCGTTATAGTTTCCGAAGTGTCGTCTGCTGTGGAGAAGTCCATCAACAAAGAGCTTCAACAAGATCTTTGCACCACGGGCCTGTACGGGCTCGTATTCGTCCGTTGCGGAGCCTTCGACGACGCCGTCTACATCACATACGTTAAAAACAATCAGCTGATCGTGAAATATCTCCTCTCCTTTAAGAAAGATATGCCAAGCCCGTGCTTCGAGGCTCTCACATCGAAGCTGGAGAAACTGGGACTCACAAATCCTTACGAGAAGTTTGTGTCAGCAACGGTGGATAGAGATTGCTTTCACAGTGACGAAATAAACACGATCGTTCAGAACAGGGCTGGACACGGTGTGCTTACATTCGCCAGTGTCATTTACAAACTTGAGTCCGTACTGGGCCGTGATCTGCAGAGGTCAATGCAAGACGACCCTCAAGTTGCCATAATAGTGAATTTGTGCAACATGCTGAAAAACCTCGCCCTAGCAGACGATCTCAACTTGGGTGATATGATGTTTGTACAGAAATGCGATGCCCTGTCAAACGCATTCTTCAACTACAGGACGCTCGTGACAATCCACGAGCACTGGTTTGAGATAGTGACGAAGCTGGACAGGATCCTAGTCGACTCGCTGGTCGAAGACGATCAGCAAGTCATTTCAGTGATACTAGCAACCTTGAAATCGACGTCGTTTATTGTAAACCTCTCTTTTTACATCGAGCTCTTCTACTGCCTCCACAGGTTATCGGAGAAAATTCTGTCGCACAACATGCCGATTTATCAAATCATAAACGAGCTCGAAGGCACCTCGGACACCATCCGTCATTACACCTCGACGGGGGGTTCGAAGGTGGACGACGTCCTGAACGTCTTGCAGTCGGACGTGGGGAAGTACAAAGGAGTGGTCATCAACTGTGACCTCGACCAGGATCTGTTCCTGTCCACCATGCAACGCGTGTGCGGCTTCGTATCGGACATTATAGACGACGTCGTACGAAAGACCAGCGGAATAATACGGCAATTCAGTGCGCTAGATCCCAAACTGTGGCCCACTGACAAGTGTGACCTCGAAGGGTTCGGCTACGACGCCATGAAATCCTTCTCGAAAAAGTACGGGGAATCGCGCCTGAAAAACGTGGACATATTTCAGGAATGGGGATCGTACAAAAGGACCGTTCAAAACTCCCTGTCCGCAGACCTGCAGAACAATTTCAATAACCTCGCGGCGAAAGTAATTTCGTCGTACAAGAGCATGTACCCGGGTATCGGTACCCTCTTGAGCATGGCCGTGCTGTTGTGCCCTGCGTCGGAGACTGTTCAGTTGAACACGCAGCTCATTTCGCTCAACGATTTCAGTGAGGAGCTGAAGACCATTCTCGTGAACGGACCGCCAACTGCAGAGTGGAAGTCCTTGAATTCGATAGTGACACTACTTCAGGACTACCAGGCTCGGACTAGCGTAAAGTTTTCGGAAGAAGATCTAAGGGGAGTTGAGTTTTCGCTGGAGGAATTAAAGCGACTTTTTGGTAACAGCAGTGTTGAAAAGTGTTTGTGATATTTTAGGTATATAGAAGTGTATTGAAAACCAATATTGCTCTGCTATACAGGTTATTAAATATATATTTCTGTAAGTAATACTGTCTTTATCTTGGTCACACTAATCACGTGCAACCACAATATCGCTTCATGCAAGGTCGAAATACCTTCCCATGACCTTAACCGTGACGACGTTGTCCAATGTTTAAATATACCCAGAGAATTCAGCAGTTGAGAACCTGTTGCATTGAGTTCATTGAGCCACTGGTGTCAGTATTTGGAATACAGGCACATTCGTTCAATTGGCCAGCATCAGAAATTGGCAAATTGGTAGCTCATATGAAAAACAAGGAAACATAGAAATGCAATTCACTGAAATAGATTAACTGTAAATTATATCTTACACACTGCACCTTACGACAAAGATAATGATGACCTGACAGAGGAAGATAAAGATTCTGCCCTTCAGCTGGATCCATAATCGCTTTTCCCGTTCAATTCCTTATTCCGTCATTTCGTTCATCTCTTCATCACAGCCCTTCTCATAACCTCTAAGCCTCATATAGCCTCTAGGTAACCTCATCCATCCCTGTGGCCAATTGCCTCTGGGCTATATGCACCACCCATTTTGGGTGGAAGAAGAAGAAGAAGCCTAGTGGCTCAGGGCCATTTTTGGTTGGTAGAAAAGGAAGAAAGGCTAGAACCCTGGAAGAAACGCGGTGCTGGAAGAAGCAGTGGAACCAGGAGAGGATGTTCAAAGGCACAGGTATGCTGCACTGTGAAAGTCTGCCAGATGAGGTCATCTTGAAAATATTTTCACATATTCCTCAGGAACTCCTGACAAAAATGGCATGTGTCTCCACAAGGTGGAAACGAATTACGCAAGATCCTTCACTGTGGAAGACTGTGGTTATTGATTGGAGTGCTGGACCCAAAATGGAATACCTGCTCGAAAAAGCTGTTATGCTGGAGAAGCTGCATGTCAATCTCGGTTCAGTTGATTGGAACCTCATTGCAAGGTTCTCCGAGCAATTCGTGCATTTGAGAGAGTTGTGTGTTCCGCTTTCAGCACTAGCAGACCCTGGAATATCTGTCATAATAAAGAAGTGCCGACGCATCGAAGAGATGACTTTACATGGCCGCGGAACTTTGCTCGTGAAAGACGTCGACGTCCTGAGTAATATTTGCGCGTTGAAAACCCTGACACTCGACGACAGCATCCGCGTCAACGACGACGTGCTCTCCGCACTGTGTGCTTGCAGCTGCAAGTTGGAAGGTCTCAACTTCAGCGCAGTGCTTATAACTTGGAACGCAACATGGCACCACTTTGGAAAACTCCATTCGCTGAGATCTCTCGCTGTGAAACACATTTCAACGACGGCACTGAAAACCGTGTCCAAGAATTGTCCTGCCCTAGAGGTCCTAAAGGTTGACACTATCCTAGAAGATTCGCCGTCAGTGATGGATGCACTTTCATCTATGAAGAAGCTAAAAACGTTGTTTGTCGTTGGTAACTGCGGAGGAGGATGGTTTGAAACTGATCATAATTTGCCTCCGCTACTCGAAGCGTTTCACGTCCCTCGCTTAAAGCCTAACGAATGCCACATGTTAAAGCTGGCTAACGACTGCAGGAAGACGCTACGTCGCATCACAATCTCGGGGACCCTGCTCACGGAAACGTCTCTTCTGCACGTGCTGGTGCTGAGCAACCTGGAGACAATCAGGATAGATGATGTGGCAAATGGTGTGGCCCTGCTCCGCATTGTTCCGCGGCTTCCGCAGCTTCGGACGTTAGAAGCGAGCACGAAAAGTGACATGGCGGACATTGTACGAGGACTGTGCTCCGTCGTGAACGTCACCGATCGCTCCGAGCACGGCCAGACCCTGCTGACCGTGAACATGCTTTGTGCTTCGCAAGAAAGCCAGGACAGGATGCTTCGAGAGCTTTACAGATTCAAAGAATATCTGCTTCTAAATACACGACTCTCGCTGAAGTACGTGAGGGAATTTGATGAGAAATGGTGGCAACTAAAGGATAGCAAATTGTACTGGCTTCCCTGTGGAAACAGAGTTCTTCGTACCATAGGTATACGCTTCCCTGTTGTCGGGCAGAAGCTGAGACGTTTGACATTGACTGTAGACAGTAGTTAATCAATATGTGCCCCATGAATATCATATAGGAGTGTAATAGAAGTGTAGTAGAGGTAATGTAATATAGCAGAATACATGCAAACAAAAACTGTGACCAGCAAGAAATTTGTATATCTGGAAAACTGGTATGCTGAAGAACACTGACTAAAGGACAAGTGAGACTGGACACATTGCTGACTTGCAGGTAACAAAGCTTTATGTACAGACATATCTTTATATAATGACAATGATTCCTGTAAAGAATCTTTTAGGTTGGTCTTGTGACATCTGCATCATTCCTCTTGTGTGTGTTAATCTCTTCTTTGAGATAGTGGATCTCGAAATGCAAAAGACCTATTGACAGGCTCCTTCACACACAATTGCAGGCCAGCGAGAGATATCGAAAGTAACACAAATATCTCCAGGGCACTTCTTGTCCTGAACTTGCAAACAATCGTGGTTGAATCAAAAGTGGGAGTACATCCGGACTTGTTGCAGTGGACTGCCACAACGAATTTGTTCCAGTGGCAGGTTTCACACATGATATCTTGTCGTGTGGATTCTGTATTTGGTGTTGCGTATTTGAGCTCCATATGCATGCGCCAGCATGATTACGTATTGAATAATGATGAGATCGAAACAGCTAACGCAAGGCTCTTTCCAGGATTTTTTTTTCCAGTGGAGGGCGAAGAGCTACCAAGGGAGTACAAAGCAGGATGACAACTGTCAAAACCTCTTGATATGCAGAGGATCAGGTGGGTAAGGTTCAGAGTGATGATAATGATGAAATGCAAGTAAAGAATGAGGGATCTTGGAGGTCCCCTGCCCCCCTCTCGGAGCACTCGTGACTTAACGTGCATTTCGTTATATTCTTCAACAAAACCGAATCCACCCATCCAATCTACTGTTGGAGCAAGGTAAAAGCATAGCCTGACACCTGAGAATGTGACAGAGGCCACTGAGGAGAGTTCTGAGAAATGGTGCTGGAATGAGTGTAAAATGGTTGAAAACTGTCACCACTTTATTAGTAAAAGATTGGCATTTGAAACTCCACGGAGCCCAAGCGGAGTGTAATTTACTGTAACATTGTCACTATCTTAGTGCAACTGCTACCAGGAACTTAATTTTACACGTAAAATGTAGTTGCATGAAGACTCCGACTTCACACCCACTTCTCACCATGTTTCCACACCACATTTAACAGTGCACATTTTATTTGGATGTAGTCTTATTGACTATCCTTGCGTTTGCTGAATAAGAACGAGGGAAGCTCCGCCTCCTCGATGCGAGCCAATAGGAGGACGCAGAGGGCAGGCACTTCCCAAGCCTCTGTTCTCGCCCAAGAGATGGCGCAGCGTTACAGATGTTTCGCGTGTCGCAAGGCTTCTGCCATGGCGCACTAATCTAACCAATGGCTGAACGAGGCTTAGATAGGAGTGTAGCTACCGCAAGACGCAAGGCTTCTGCCATGGCGCACCAATCTAACCGCAGGGTCGCGCGTACGCCGGTAAACGGACGGCGAAGCCTTGCGGCAGGCAAAACAGCGGCAGCTGCTTGTTAACGGACGGCGAAGTGGTTGGTTAGATTGGTGCGCCATGGCAGAAGCCTTGTGACACGCGAAACAACGGTAACGCTGCGCCATCTCTTAGGCAAGAGCAAAGGCTTGAGAAGTGCCTGTCCTTCACGTCCTCCTATTGGCTCGCATCGAGGAGGCGGAGCTTCCCTCGCTCTTGGCCAGCAAACGTAAGGATAGTCGCTTTGATTCTTACCAGCTAGTCAAGTACAAGTTATCGCTGTGTAACATACTTCGTTTGTGTTTTTCTGAGTTTGTGAGTTTCTGAACAAAAAAAAAAAAAAACTGATGTGAAATAAAATTGCACCATTCACTGACAGTACCACTCCAGAATCCAATTCAAGTGATTTTTTTTTTACAGTTATTTCACGAGAAACTATATAGCTCACACATTCATGTGCATTTATACAGCAAACATGCAGCAATTACTTACCACAAAACATAGTATCTCCTCTGAGTGTAAATAGAGGTAATAAAACAATCTTGGAATGTAACATATCTATTGCCCATTGCATCAAGATTTTTCTTCAAATTTTTTCAGGCCTTCTTCAAGCACTTTGTGTGTCATCCCATTTTTCACGTACACACACGTGACTCCTGCAACAATCAGAGAGAAATACATGTCTAGATGCTGCCACTATACAGGGTGATTTTTTTAAAAATGGGTTACAGGATTTTTATTTTAAAAAAGAACTAACAGAGCAAAATACTTGCCGTTTTGGCAGGTGGGTTATACAGCTAGGCGAACATCCTGTAGGAGAGCGAGTTTTCGTATCGAGCCCCCCTACCTTGGAGATCTGACTGTGCCACTGAGGATGTTTGCATGGCCATATATCCCACCTGCTAAAATGGCATATAGGTATTTTGCTCTGCTAGTTTTTTTTTATAAACATTCTGCAACGAATAAAAAAACATCTTATATAAGTGTGTGTCAGTATATACGCAGTCACAATAAATCATACCGATCATCACGACTTTACAATCTGTGGTCTACAGCTAGCCGCCAGAGCACGTACTGCTATGGGACGTACCAAGTTTAGAGACATCTCTGATATTCCTGTGTTCATCGTCGAAGAAAAGCATGTCCTTGTACGGGATGCCTGAGCGTGATGCGAACCTATAGTGCGACGACAGATAATAAAACAGGTGCTCTGGAATGCAGACTATGGTTATTGTACCATAGCATTTCAGAATAAAACCATATATCTGAATAACACATATATGAATATCTTACGAACATCTTACTCTTTTGGTACTGATGTTCACTTGAAACATCTGAGTAATATTTTTACGTCGTGAGTATTCGTTGTTTCAGAAAATGGAAGAAACATTAAAACTGGCATACTTGTTGAAGTGCCCAACTTTGCAGCCAGGATAGATTTCCTGGTAGGAGAAGTATTTATTCCAGTCAAGTAGTCCTAAGAGTTGTCTTGCAGTGTCGGGGTCATCTGTACTAAAGAAAAAGAAATGCAAAATAATAGCTTTGGACACACGTGTATCCGGACGAACCTTGTGAAGCTTCAAGGATCAGCATGAAATATGGTATATGCAAGTAGGTCAGCTGCCTGCACAGCTTCCCAGTCTCCCTCTCGCCCCTATTGTCCGTGAAGTGACCTCATTGGTTCCTCACCCAAATAAGGGGTGAGCATAGCTCAAGATCAGGTACACATGGTTTCTTCTGTGAACCCAAGCTTCATCCTCTCTAATGCTCAATCAATCAATGCTCATAATGCTCTATCGCAATACTCATAATGCTCTAAGCTCAATGCTCAATCAATCAATCCCCTCTTCATCCTCATGAATGGTCGTAGCGCATTACATAAAATATTAGTGAGATTAGCCTCTATGAAAGTGAAACTCACCGTGACGCAACTCCAAGAGCATACTGTTCTCGTTTCAGTCTTTCCAGTATTTCCGGCACATCTGGAAAGACTCGGACCTTCTGGCCGTGCAAGTCTACGATCCTGCCCTTGCTGGGAAGAGGGAGATTTGTGTATCAATGCACACGTAGTATACATCTTATCACAATGTTCCAGACTAAAGTACTCAGCACCATGCCGGCACTCTTTAACAGCAAAAACTATTTTGAGGAACAATCGACCTTTTTCACGTACGCGTCGGATCCTAGCAGTTCTCCAGTGAACCACAATCGGAGCGCGTCAAAGCAAATCCACGTGGGTAGCACAAAGGACCAAAGCGCCATCTAGTGAAGACATAGATAACCCTCTCCGGCGCCTCAAGGTCATGCACATGCGCGTAGGCTGTTGTGAAAAAGGTCCAACGCGAAAAAAACGCCTAGAGATATTAAAAAAATGGCAGTGGAGCGGTGATAGGGTGGTGACTAGCGCCCACTTGCACATTGAGGAGATTCCTGAGTGAGCTTGGGTAGTGTTTTGGACATATGCTACAGCTCTCAACATTGCACTCACATAAAACACTGAGAAAGCTTCTGAGGACGGCACCGAGCAGGGCCGGCGTCTACTTTTTGCCTCTGGGGTACAAGTGGGAAATTCCCCCGGTATGCACGGTGCATCCTATTGTGAACACTATTAAAATATCATGCCCCTTTTATTATTTTTTTTGTTAGTTAATGACTCCGTGATGTTTGTTTAAAAATCGTAAAGTATGACCAAAATGTGTCCATTTCTTTAGCAGATGGTTCAAGACGTAGCACTTTTCAACCCTGTCCAAGTGACCACTTTCGATACCTTTCTATTGTTTTCACGGGGTTTTCTATACTGATTTTACCAGTTCTCTAAAGTTTGTGGGGAATTCTCATGTCGATCACTTTTGCCTTGTTCCCGAACATTTGCAGTCCGATCGCACATACCCGCACTAAACATAAAATAAATTAGAACTTCCAAAGAGTCAGGGTGAAATCCGGACAGGTGGGAAAGTTAGTGGAAGCGGGCCCAACACAGGTCGTGGTATATGTATGGTGGTTGTTCATACCTATCTTTCCTCAGAGGTGGCGTCACAGAACAATCCACATGAAGGGGCCACAGGGTGTAATCTAAACAGAAAAAATAAAAATTTAAAATGCAGCAAAAGTATATTCTCCCGCGAATTCAGGATTTTTCTGAGGGGGGTCCAGCCCTGGGACAGCATGCTACAGACACTCCCATGGGCCCCATGGGTCAACTAAGTGGATGTGCGACAACAAGGCTTGTGGAAATAATCTGGACATCCCGGACATCTAGATTTCCGTGAATGGGATTCCGGATTCCTCTCTCTGAATTCCCTCGCACAGTCTACATGTTCATGAAGTTCGTTGTTATCAATTAAACGTCTTGCTGGTTTTGAGCCTTCGTGTTTGTGTTTGTTTACGTGTCTTGCCCATCGCTCAGGCTTGCCTATCATGGAATTTATCCACCAGCTAGCCTGCATTTACGCTATTCTGTCAATGGGATTTCTGGTCCGAAAAGTCGGAATTCTGAACATTTTCCTGCACTTCCTCTGTCTGTTGTGTCACCTTACCTAGGTCGAACACTATCAACCTTGGCGGCATCGCGAAACCACGAAAGAAGAACTCGAATTTTAAAAGTGGAACAGAGAAGTAAAACTTTAAAAATGGACTCGTAAAGTCGGCGGCAGAACCGGCGACGGCGGCGGCACGCCGATTGAAGCGACGCGGAGGCAGCACGGCGCATAGTATCACAGTCACTGTAGTAAAAGCCGCGATAAGAATTTCTCATGGTTACTAGCGCCGATTTCGTCAGGCAAAGCGGTGCGTGCACGAAGCTAGTGTTTGGCGTGATGTGTTTGTTGTTGCATTGATATTTATTTCGCGTATTTTAAGTGAGTTCACATCATCGAGCCAAGATGACTATGAGAACATTTGGAGAAAAGCCTACGGCTTTTCAGCTTGAAGAAGATGGGGAATTTTACTACATCGGCTCCGAGGTATGAATGATATTTGGGATGGTTGACTCTTGTGTCACGACTGTTTTCTAAGCTCTGTGCCGTTTGCTCTTCTCGCAAGTGATAACCTGTACGATGATTAAAATCAGGTCGGAAACTACCTGCGGATGTTCCGCGGATCACTGTACAAGAAGTACCCCTCTCTTTGGCGCCGGCTTGTTACGGTGGATGAACGCAAGAAGATAGCATCGCTTGGTAAGTTCTTCGAAGGCAGTGTCCGAAGGCAAAACTTGCGTGGTGTCTCCACATCCTATGCGGTATTTTCTGCTTCAGTGTCAGCAATACAAGCGCTCCTTTCCTGAACGGCAGTACGTTCTACTTTCTTAGATTTATCAATGTGCAATGCCGCTTGCAAACCGCCATTCAGTGCTCGCTCAGCTCCTTCAAATAGCTTTCTAAGCAGAAGCGAGAAGGTTATGTGCATCTGCTGTTGCTTTTGCTTCCAAAGATTTCCTCCTTGTTTTCGGCAGCCCATTTCAGTATAACTTTTACGACAACAAATAGGGACAGTCGTGTATATACGAGCTAGCTTGAGAAACAAACCGTGAGGAATTATGCTTTTTTAGTTTTCTCTTTCGTTGATTGTTATTTCATACAGTCTAATTATATCACAAAAATATAGACAAAATGACAGACTCTACGCACGCAAGAGGAAATGTTTGGTCTTCTTAAACAATAATAGGTGTTACCTGCTGCTAGAAAAATGATAGATGGTACACTCTTAAAAATGAACTTCACCACATAGCACGCTCCTAGCCAACCATCATCCCGAATGACAATGTTCTCGTCCTTGATTTGTTTAAAAACTGAGGCGGAGCCTATTATCTGCTCATTATGCTGTACATAATAGGCACAAAATATGCTCCGCCTCCTGTTTTCAACAAATCAAGGACGAGAACGTTGTCATTCATGATGATGGTTGGCTAGGAGCGTGCTATGTGGTGAAGTTCATTTTTAAGACATATGTCGGCACAGTTCGCCTAGAAGTCGGCCCAGGACGCACATTTCCCCAGGGCGTCAGTCATGGACGTTGCCCACATACGTGAGGCCGACAACGGCAAGCCCTTTCCCCACCACCACCACCACCATTTTTAAGGGTGTAGTGGCCGACCATGGCAAGCAGCACCACCACCACCAAATAGTAGTGCTCCATCTTTCACTAATGTGCAGATGAAATGAGTGCCGCTGTGTCAAAGAAATGCAATGAAAAAATGGCTGGGAAGCAAGCGAGCTGGTGAAGATGATGCATAATGTGAAACCCCCGAGACTAGGGAACACGAAGGGACAGACACAACACGAAGTCTCGGGGTTTTACATTATGCATCATCTTTGAGACTTCGTGTTCCCTACTCTCGGGGTTTTACATTATGCAAAGAAATGCACGCACATTTCCTACAGTTTCTCGTGTGCCGTATGCAGAACGTCGAGCCAGTACGTTTTCCTACGGTGAGGCGACAAAATTCTACAACAAGACAGAAAATACATGAGTTGCGCGAATGAGTTTTTCTGTCTGGTGTTTGTTCCAGTTCGAATGCAATAATTTGGTCTTTCTTCAGCTCGAGTGTAAAAAAGTTTAGAAGAAAGCTTAGACAGTCTCGGACAGGTTCAGTCTCGAACATAAAATCACGAGAAAAGTAAGAAAAAATAATACTGTTCATTCTTATGAAAATGTTCATCCATCATGTCTAACAGTCTACCAATTTGGGCAGTGCACCTCTCGATGAAATCACAGATTTAGTGTCTGGCTCAAGCAGTTAGCACATCATCGAGCTTATTCGAAAATGGCAGTCTTTGTTTATTGTGCATGATGCACTGATGAAGCATCGTGAGAAATCAACTTCTGTAACCAAGGAAACCTCCTCAAACCAAAGAAAGCTCCTCTGGGTCATATTGCCATGGCTGACTTCACAAGCTTGTAGTATTCAAAGGGGTGCTAGAGGGAACTCTTATACGACGACAAAGCACCTGCTGCAAGGGCAATGTGTGCGACCCCACTTTCCAAACAAAATGTGCTACGAATTGTCCTTGGGGGCAGCTCAGTCGTTTCAAAAACTGTCTCATGGAGATATTTCATACTTCGAATGTTGCATCTGTTGTATGTGTTTTGGTTCTGTTTGGAAGAAAAATGACAATACTTGTATCAGTGATAAAAAAATATGCCCTCATGAAAAAAAAAACGTTCTATTTGAAGGTGGGTTATGTGGACGTACAATTCTGTTTGTTACGCGGTGCAAAAAAAAAAAAAAAAATACAGGAGGTTGCCCCGTAGAAGTCCAGCGATTGCAAAGTCCAGAAGAAGTCCTCTGTGAATGAAACCTCTCTGTGTGAACATTATTTCGAAACAGCTTGCATCCTGCCCGCAGAATCAGCAAATCGATGTAAAAGTCACGACCTTTTGTTTTTCCCTGCCCTTGATATCATAAGCACTTTTGTAAGCTTGAGAACGACACATTTCACTGCACATTCAAAGTCCCGTCGTTCCGATGCTTAAGACACAGCGACTGCAGTACGAATGTCTTATTTGTGTTTGTACAGTGCACAATTTTATAATTGTTTTGCGTGTCATATTACCCCTGCCACATGGGCACGAAAAATGACGTGATCAAACGTTGTTTGGCTCTCGAGTGCCGTTATTTAATGGCATTAATTGCCTTTGCCTGGCATTGCCTTTTTAATGACATTAAATGCTACGAAGATTATGCGTGCCACTGATTAAAGTAAAATATGTGTGATACGACCTCAATGAACAGGAAATAGTTTACAGGTAAAAAATTCATTTAAACTTGAAATGTGGTTATATTAAGTTGACTTTCGTGTGGATCGGTCTAGTTTTAATATCAAGCTTGCTTTCAACGCAGCTTGCAAACTCACAAAACAGTCGTTTGCTTTTACTATTGTTGTGCGTCTTTTGGCTTTGTCAGTGAAAGTTCCTAACAACTGGAGTGTTTCTTTCACAAAAAGCTAAAACTAAGCTAATTAAGTAATTGTTGCAGCTCAAATACGAGAAGCCATGTGGTGCAGTAAAAGGTGGTTTCTGTGCAAGCCAAAATTGTTACGCTATGCCAACAACAGGGACGAGAGTAGGCATTTCATGGTCGAAGGAGACCCATTGAGCAGAAAATGGCACCTTAGGCAAACGTAGTTAAAACTGTCCGTGCAGCACTGCATCGACGACGTTAAAACTTGCCACGATAAGCACTTAACGTCATTTTTTTTGTGCCTTTGTGGCATGGGTATAACTGGCAGTGTATCATTACTTGAACCTCAGTTTTGTTAAGATGTCTGCATGCATGCTCCCACCGCAGTAGAACGGCATTGCTGATGACAGCTTCACTTGCATGGTGGCATGGTATGTTGCATTTTGCATGTCAAAAGATGAATACATGAAGGGTAGTGAGTATGGTACGAGTGACCTTCATCCTGCAGTTCTACAAGCTCTGTGTGCCATTTTTGCTCCTTGAGATATATATTTAGTTTCGTTCTGCGGAACGTCCAATTTGGCCTGTTTGTAGGACGTCGTGAAATTAAAAGCGCTAAAACCGGGCAAAGAGACGAGAACACGTGTAGGTACATGTGGGAACCGGTCCACTCGTCACAATCCCACTCGTCACCGGAAGACTCGTCACAGGATAATTGGTCACACCGGCCCTCTGGTACGAAGTCCTTTTGTCACCGGAACACTTGTCAAGGGGGGCGGTTCGTCACCGGAACACTAGTTGCAAGGTTGACTCCGTGCCAAAGGGAATGCGTTTCACCGTGTTTTACCAAAGGGATTAGTCCAGTGCCCGAGCCCGACCCGTACTTCCGCGAACCCGGATTCCGAAGACCGCTGACCGTAAAAATTTAACGTCTTTGCTAAGGGCACGGAGAGCGGGACGAAAACTCAGCGTGGGGCTCCGTTGCTGGGGCGCGGACAAAAGCTCACCGGACATAAGCTCACCGGACATAAGCTCACCGGACATAAGCTCACCGGACAGGGTCAGTTCATGTAATATGCACCCGTCGAGACTGACCAAGGTCAGGTCAGGAGAGCCTTTTACGTATTTCACACATTGGGGAGTATGGTGCGGTGAGCAGGTGGCAGGTTCACTGTGACGATTATTCCGGCGTGACGGCAGTTCCTCGTACGAGATGCCCTGTGACGAGTTGGCCTCCTTGACGAGTTCGCCTATGATCAGTTGGCCTGTGACGACCGGGCTTGTGACGAGTTCTCCTAAACCCGGTACACGTCTGTGCGTGTTCGCTTCTCTTTGTCTTGTTCTAGTGCTTTTAATTTCTTTAATGCTGCGAAGAAGTGCAACTGGCAGTGGCTAACAGCTTTCATTGGCTATCACCTCCGCGTTGTTGTCGATCCGACCTCTTAACGTGTTGCACTTGCCCTTTTGTTTACGGTGCAGCAGGAATGGTGGGTGACCTTCCGCAGCTGATCCTACATTTCTCTTACTATGGTATACGACCTGTATCATTTTCTCTAGTGTGACACTGCGTGTTATCTCACAGAGTGTTGTTTCCACAAGATCGCCGTCGTCACGAAGCGTGGAAACCAGCATTTGGACCTGCTTTGTTCCCAGGCAAAGGCCTGTCTTGCAAATTGTCACTGGTAGAGCCTCTATCGCAAGCACCTACAGCTGGCAAGCTCGCATGCAGTCTAATGTCTTGCCTCTGTTATGCCAGCAGATGCCCTTTCTGGAGGTGATTCGTGTTGGAATGCGCTGAGGCTCAGCGTTCCCTTTGACGCGTTCCAGGTCTCCACGAACTTCACGGTATCTTCGCTTGAATTGTGATGTTCCCATTGAGACACAGATATATATTCACTTCGCCAGGGTATATCTGTAAACTGCCCTTCAGTGATTTTTTCATCTTGGTTTTCAGGACCCTTTGCAACTTTTATTATTTATAAAATTACTCAAAAACAGGAAAGTTTTGTCTACCGGCTCTAACAGCTTTAGCCTCCTCCGAAATTCGGAAATTTTCGTCTTTCGCAGAAATGCCACAATTTTCTTTTTCCCTGCTTTGATTTCTGTGCTTCAACACAGAGCCACATAGAGAAAAAAATAATAATATCTGTCATGTAGGGCTGCAGCATATTCTGCTCCTGCGCCCCCCTGGTGGCACTCAAAGCGTTTTCTTTCCACCTTGCACGATTCGTAATATAGTAATAAGTAGATACGCCGCAGCACTTCAGTAACACACCATGTGAATCAGATACCTCCTCGCATGTCAGAAATGCTTTTTTGTTTTCATTTGCAAGATACATGACCCCTCCTTCCGCTTGACCGCCGTCGTTTCCGGTGATCTCGCCCGAAAGCTGCGGACCTACTACTCTTGTTACCCTAACGGTGGCGCCCTCGTTGCCCGCATGAGGAATGGACGCAGTCTCGCCCCACTAACCGGGAATGCTCTCAAGAATGCCCGCCGCCGCCGTGTTGCGACGAGAGAGAGAGAACAGCATGTCCGTGTGTGCGCTCCGCTCTCCTCCGCTAACCGACTAACTTCGACTGGGCTCCCTCTTCCGGTGTTTGGCGCTGCCGCAACTTTGGTCTCTGTGATGTGTCTCCACAGGTGTCGGACTGAACAGTTTGGCCACAAACATTTCCCTTCTAAGGGTTACGGAAGTGGATGAGGTTATAGAGGGCAAAGACGAAAAATACAAGGCTGTGTGCGTGAGCTCTGAGCCCTGCCAGCCCCTGAGGTGAGTCGGCTCAGCCTTTCTTCCGTATCCCTGTCGCAGGGTTGGGACCGCACAGTCTGGCAACCAGCATCAGTCTGCTGAGGGCCCCGGAGGTGGACGAGATCTTTGACGGGAAAGACGACAAGTACCGCGCTGTCTCGGTCAGCACCGAGCCGCCGTTGCCGAGGTGAGGGATTGTTGCCGCCGCCGCCGCCCCGCTGGACCGGACAGCGTGCCCGTGGAATCTTTCGCAAGGCTGCCTTGTTTTTTTACGGTGGATGGTTGGGAATCGGATGATGTGTTTATGTGGTGTTTCGGTAAACGTTTTCCTGCATGTTGTGCCATTTTTGATTGAGGGAACGGCGGCAAATTTAAGGGGACAGCGAGGAAGCAAACCAAAGCCGTAAGAATGAGTATTGCGTGATTCGTTGTGATGCTTAAAATTGACTTGCGCAATATTTTCCCCAAAAAAACATCTCGGTGTAATATGTAAAATATTACGGTGATTATCATGGAATTTTATTACCTCTCTTCCCAACATCACTCTCGGCTGTTTCCTGTTTTTACGCTATAAGGCTTCAGATCCATGGACTCATGACGGAAGTTGTAATTTACCTCTTAGAAACATTTCTGGGCAAAAGTGTGCCCGGTAATCTTTACGTCAGTGCTAAACTGAAACTGCATATCCATATTTCTTATTTGTCCTATCTCGAAAATTCTCACTTCAATTAGTCTTAGTTGCATTGAAAGCAGCGAGTTATGCTGGATGAACTGTGATATTAATGAATTGAACCATTCTGTGCAGCATCCGCACAAATGTCAGGCACAGCATTAACGTTATAACTGGGGCCCAGGATTTTAGGCGTTTGCGTATAAATGCCTAAATACGCCTAAATGCGACATTTTGAGGGTTTGCCCGCCTTTTTCTCGACTCTATTGAGTTGTAGCCTTTTTGAACATCTTTAGATGCATTCACAGTCTTTTTTTAGAGGTGAGAGTGTGCCTTTCAGTCTCATGCTGAGTGCGGCATATTGCTTTCCATATCTGCGTGTTTGCGCCTTTTGTTCTTTATTTATTATTATTATTCAGTGATGGCCACTAACTACTTCTACAGTAGTTTAACTATAACAACTAACTACTTTGCGATTGAGTAGTTTAACTACTAGTTCAACTACTTTTGAGGGGAGTAGTTAAAACTACTTTAACTACTGCAATGTAGTTTAACTACATCTATAACCGCTTAACGTTGTCCATCAACGCCAATCCCTTGTAGTGTTCTTGGACACCTAAATATGAATCACAAGCAATGATAACTTTTGGCTCAAGCCATTGCTACGATAGCCAAATACAAAGCTTGGGGCGGCATTCTTTCTGTGCCTACGCGATAAACTAAGTTTGCAGAATTATTTCACAGCAAATGAAGCTTCACTGGACAAGCATTAAAAGTGAAGATTTAGTATACATGCAGGACACAATTTCTCTGCACTTCCGTGCTCATCAAACAAGTAGCTCAAGGTAAAAGTCGGAAGCACAATAGTGCCGTAAAACTTGCGGCAAAATCGGAAGTAGTTGGCGCCTTCAGTAACCTAACTACTGTAATTAACTACTTAAAATAGTAGTTTAACTAGGAGTTGCCACTACGTTTCTGCAAGTAGTTGATAACTACTTTTTAACTACAATCAGGTAGTTTAACTAGTAGTTTAGCTACATGTAGTTAACTACTGGCCATCACTGTTATTATTATTCTTTGTTTTTTGCATTTGGTTTCCTTCAGTACCTTGGTTCGCAATAATGGGTTCACGTATATTCGATCAAAAGATTTGGCCTTTCGTGATCTTCGAGGGCGGAGGACTAAAAGTAGTAGTCATAGTAGTCAAAAGTAGTAATATTGCGTGGCTCTAGGCCGACTCAGGATTCGTGCACAGGAAGTCAAAGCTTGTACGTTAGCATAGCCTTTTTTTTGTCCTGGACGGAGCATTCTGAAGCGCCAACGAAGCCAAAGAGTGTACCAGATTAACGTGCCTATTTTTGTATTTTAGTGCCTATTATTTTGATGTTTTTGTGGGCCCAATTGCCCGCTTACTTCCATAATTTTTGGTGCCTAAATTTCCGGGCCCTAGTTATATAACTAACGGGTAATGGGCTTTACTTTTATAACATCTGCATGACATTAATGGATTGTGGTGAACACACCATTGCCATGTTCAATGCACAGATTTCACGCTGCGAAGTTTTTTTTAGTGTTTCACGTTCTCTCCGTTTGGTGGTGTAGCATCTTAGGTTTGCAAGGTTGCACTAGTCTTCTTACAATATTTGATTTGTTTTTCTTGTTTTTATCAGTTGTACTTCTTGCATTACTGCGTAAATGTTTACACATGTACGCTGTGCTTTCCCAAGCCCGTAATTTTTTATTTTTTTTCCCAGGGAAATAAAGTCGAAGCGTGGTTCCTCGTGGATGCCAACACTGCCGAACAGCTCTCATCATCTGGATGCTGTCCCGTGCTCCACCCCAATAAATCGCAACAGGATTGGTCACAAAAAGATCAGGACCTTTCCCCTTTTGTGAGTGTTCAAACCTTCCGGTGATTATAAATAGAGCCTGAAGTTTTCGGGAAATTTTTTCGGGAGTGTAAAAATCAGGTAAATCAATATATGCTCTAAATTCATGTGAATTCGGGTGGAAAAACTTCCAATATGCTAAATTCGGGAACAAATCGGGCTCATTTACTCAAACTAACTCTACTAGTTTGGTACAAATGGTAACCTGACTGCATTTGCTGTCAAAAAAGTTGGTGTGCATTCCTACAGACGTCTCAGTGAGGGCAATTTGCCGGGTAAAGATCTGGTTTCACCCTAAAGAGGAAACCTTCAATTCGGGGTGCAAATTATGGGAAGAATTGGGTTAAACCCTAAAACTTCAGGCTCTAATTATAAACCTTCATGTTGGGGTAAATGTTGGGCTGAATTATAAGCCTTCATAATCTGAACTGGGCTGTGTTTTGCTTTCAAGCTTCTGGAAATTCATTCACCCTTTGGGTGCTTTGTTGAGGGTGTGGAAGTGGGTGCTTTCATGGGGCGAAGGAAATATCCTGGCAGAAGAGTACATTCTGTATGCAGTGGCATCGTAGCACAACATTATCATTATTAAATTTGTAGGTTAAATGAGAATGGTACGTGCTGGAACAAAAACTAGCGGCCTGTATCAGTCTCTCCTATACACCCTGCAGTTCTGCAGGGTGCATAGGACTGTGTTGGGTGTATAGGGTGTACTGTATTTACAGGGTGTACGCGCTGCAGTTCTTTATACCTCTCTCCCTTTTCCCCTCTTTTGTGATGTGAAAGTGATCTCAACAATCAGTTAATAGGGCACTGGCCATTTTCTGTTTGGCTTAGTTTGAAAAGTAACAACAGAACCCTCGATCTTGTTCACTCCGTTTTGAGGCTTTACATAGAGAAATTTAAGGCGGACTCACTTCTTAAAGCTTGTGGGGAATCTTTGTTCGCAGGGTTCTCATATACCTGGCTAAATTTCTACATGAAACAACTGCAGGCGTGTTCTCGAGTTTATCTAGGGAATGACACATTCTTGAAGACCTGACGAGATCCACTGACTTTTGGCGAATTAAAGTTCCTGAAATTTTCAAGATAAGGGAGTCTACGGGAGATGCAACAAAATCGCTTCTCTCGGCCTACCCGCCTGTGATATTTGGGCCAAAACGACATCATTCCCTAGAGTCGCAGTCTGAGAATTGATTGCAGTCAATAAATTCGACGAGTTTACTGCAGTTTTCCAGATCCCTGCGAATGAAAATAACTGCCTTGTCATTTGCTAGCACGTTCTGCGCGCTGGCCTCGATTATATTACTTCCTTAGAACGCGCGAGAAAGGCAAAGCGAAGAAAACCACTTTGGGACGGCGCAGCCAACCCTCTCCGGAAGTGAACGTTAACCAGATCGCGTGAGTCCGCCTTAACGTTGAATTTCTGCGGACCAGGTACGACGACTTGGACCCTTCCACGCTGCACGAGAACTCGGCTCAGCCAGAAGTGTTGGTCCCGATACGACTGGACATGGAGATTGAGGGGCACAAGCTCAGGGACACTTTTACGTGGAACAAGAACGGTTGGTGGACCGCGCCATAGACGCGTCCAGCGTTCTCACGTTACGTTTCTTCTCCGCGCAGAGGCGCAGATCACGCCTGAACAGTTTGCAGAAATCCTTTGCGACGACTTGGACCTCCCACCACTGTCATTCGTTCCTGCCATTTCGCAGTCAATTCGGCAGCAAATAGAAGCTTTCCCCACTGATAACCTCTTAGATGACCAAACGGATCAGAGAGTCATCATAAAGGTATGTGACCTGACTTTTTTTCATGATAAACTGAGTTTATAAATGGGGCCTGATCTTTTAGGGTTATACCCGACTACGCCCGATATTTATCCCCGCTTCAAATCAGCAAAAAGAGGGTTTAACCCGATATTTTCCCCAAAAACTGCTGGACCAGGGGGATCTGAAGTCATCGCAACTAATGCATAACTTTGTAAATGCATAAATATGCTCGTACAAACTGTCAAAACAGAGACCCTGCTGCCTTGTATATGAATAGACTAAATGATACTATGTGTCTACTGGTATGTCACGTGTGTTGTGCAGAGTAAACCAAAGACTCACACCCGATACAACCTGATTCAACCAGAATTGGGTTGAATCAGGTTCAGTTCAACCCGATCACACCCAAACTATTGAAGCAAAATATGACCCAATAGTTGCCAGTTCAACAGTTCACGGTTAACACACAGTCAATTATCAAGTTATCACAGTCAACAGTTCAACCCGATCACACCCAAATATTTGAAGCAAAATATGACCCAATAGTTAACCCCCCCCCAATCCCAACATGTTGCTGGAAAATATAACCCGAAAAAATCAGGCCCTAGTTACAAGATGCATTCTTTTTTTTTTCCAGCTGAATATACATGTGGGAAACATCTCTCTGGTGGACCAGTTTGAATGGGATATGTCAGAAAAGGAAAACAGCCCGGAGCAGTTTGCACTGAAACTGTGTTCCGAGCTGGGCCTTGGTGGAGAGTTCGTCACAGCCATAGCGTACAGCATTCGTGGTCAGCTCTCGTGGCATCAACGAACGTATGCATTTAGGTAGGTGGGAAGGGGAAAACGTACAACTGGGACTCTCCTAATTGACCCGTGGAAGTAGTGTGTGACATCACTTTGAAACTGCAACACGCTTTGAGTAAGCTATGATCGCAGTCTTGCGTGTTTTAAGGTTAAACCCGTTTTTAACCTCCCTTACTTGCATCATCGACGTCACTTTCGGCTAAACCCTAGAGGCTGTGAAAACGAACTTGTTAAAGGGCAAGTTCAGCCACGGATACGTTGCACTGGAAAGACCACGCGAACTGGGAACGCGCGTGTCGATGTTCGGGGGAGTTTTATTCCGATAAAAATACTGCGTACGGATAATTTTTTTGTGTTAGTTGTTACGTCAAGTTACATCCTTTCGTGATTCGCCAGAAACAGAAAATCTTTTGGATGGCTTTGCTCCTTTAAGTGCACTTTCACTGACGAATATTCTAACGCGCACTTGCAGAGCAATTACGCTAGAGCCAGCAAAAAGCTTTGTGACGAGTGTACTAAAAGCAGTTCACAAACTTACAACTGCAGCTGCTCGATGTTGGGAGGCTTTGGCACATTACCTATTTTCAGTTTGCAGAAGATGTGAAGCAGAGAGTGTCGTCTGCTTTGAGACTCTCTCTGTTGATAGTTGTGGCCACCAAGTGCCCGTAGCAAACGGCGACTAGCGCACGTAGCAAAATCTGTATCGCTACAGACTTCACGAGGTGTGCCGTTGTTCACGCCTTGTGGACTATTTGGACGAGACTTATGATGGCAACACTTCTGGTGTGCGGTACCTGAGGGCGCACCCCATACTATTCATATGAAGAGCCTGAAGTTTTAGGGTTTTACCCGTTTCTTCCCCGAATTGAAGGTTGGCTCTTTAAGGTGAAACCCGATTTTTACCCGGCAAATTGCCCTCACTGGGATGTCTGTAGGAATGTACTAACTTACTTGTTTGGCAGCAAATGCAGATACATCACCGTTTGTACCAAGCCACTAGAGTTAGTTTGAGTAACTGAACCCGATTTCTCCCCAAATTTAGCATACTGGAAGTTTTTTTCACCTGAATTTGCATGAATTTTGTGCACATGTTTACCTGACTTTTACCCCTGAATTTAGAAAAAAATATTACCCAAAAACTTAAGGCTTTATTCATATGTGCCTGCCCTGCTGCAAAAACTACACTTGAAAGCTAAGCACTTCACTGTAAGCAATACAGAATGTTTTTGCAGCACGTATTCATTACCTTTGCTCCACGGAGCACATCCGATGCCAATGTGCAGGAACGGAACATTGAACATGCCCGAGTGTACGTGGAATTGAAGTTCAGCAGATAAAAATGCTGCCAGGTTTGTTTAAAAAGTTAGAATGGTCCATTAAATCTTATTTGTTGCAAATTCCAGTGCTGATAGTTTTCTGTCATCGCTACCAATATTTAGCGAAAATTCAGTCCTTGCAAAAGTTACTACTTTTACATTGCGTACATCGTGAAATCAACCACTGGCATCAGAGTGTCGCAGCCTGTCTAAGGTGAGGCAGTCCTGCGTTTCACACCACACAATCCTTGTTGTTCCTTGTACAGCGAGGCACCCCTGCCAACAGTCGAGCTGCCATTCCGCAGTCAGACGGAAGCGGACCAGTGGTGTCCTTTTCTCGAGACACTCACAGACGCAGAAATGGAGAAGAAGATCAGAGACCAAGACAGGAACACAAGGTACAAAAACAGACTTTCTCGTCTGAGCTTACGTACTTATCTGTCATTCCATCTTTGCAAACAAATTTTTTTTTGTTTCTTTCAGGCGAATGCGACGTCTTGCAAATACTGCGCCTACATGGTGAATCTCGCGGCCACCTTGTCGTAATTGGCTTTCAGATGGCCTTTCACAGCACACTGTACAACATTTCGTAGTTGTGTCATATTGTCCGCCTGTACACGCATGCAGTTCTGTCCATCGGTAAACGAAATAAAACCCATGAATGTTCCTCACGAGCTGGCTACAATGTTGCTTACCTTCTATTGTGCTAACTGTAGTGTTTTGCGTGCTTGCGCATCGTTGCATGTAATTACGGCAGTTACGTTGGGGTGAATTTGCAATGACTCCCTCCTCAGTTTCATCGCGGTCTATGTACAGGGCCTCAAATTTGTTAACGGACCTAGATAGTCTGGTTGTATAAAATCATGTATAAAATCCCCCCTCATTTGCCCATCCCAAAAGCAGACGACATAAGTAACGAGCATGCACGTTGGCAAGATGAACAAATTGTTGCAGTTCATAAGGACGTGGAAGAAATGTCAGTGAGAGCAAGTATGTACGCAACACGGCTATGAAATTATGGTGTTCAGATTTTTGAAGTACCGAGGCAAACAATTGCACATTTGATTTGAATTCTGAACCGAATATGGAATATACCATATTCGCCTTGACGAATTGAAATGATGCGTGTTCCAAACGTGATATACTTGAATATTTCCGAAGCTGCACCCGTAAGGGCAAAAATGACAGAAGAGAGGTGATCAAACGGAGTGAGTGCGGCTTCAGGCAAAGATCTGTGTATCTGTACATGCGAGTTCAGTTTGGCTACGTAAGTAACCGCTTCTTATTTGGTTCAGTTTTAAATTGCTATTTTGCGCAGCCCAATGATTTGCACTTAATACCAAGATGGACTTGTTCCAAAATGGGTTTTACCATTCTGTACCGCTGTGGTAACTGTACCGCTGTGGTAAGAGATTTTCGTGTTACCGATCTGCATCTTCCAAATATGGTTGGATGCATCAACATACTAGTGCCCCGCTGTTGACGACTTTCGCATTGACTGCGATTCATTGTGAAAGTATGCAAACTGGTATGCTATTCTATCTGAACTCGGAAGCATGTGTTTTCTACTCCGAAATTGTTATGCAGCGCAAGATCCGTCAAACCTCCGTTTCACCACTAAAAATGACACGAATGAACAAATACTAACTACATTTTAATGACACAGCTGAGTGAATGTCGGCGACCTAGGAGGCCCAACATCGTTCGTGCAAATTGTGAGCGATCCGACATGAAGGAATTCATATGCACGTATTTGCGACGTAATCTTGGTCTCAGTACTTGTCCTTGATGTGCTTCCACAGCTTCTGCACATGCAAAAGAGTAAGGTGTATGTTCAGTTTACGATATATTAGCACACGACCTCCCGAGGTCACTGCTACTTACTCCCTGGTTGTAGTTGTCGAATATCGCGTCAGCTGTGGCATCACAGGCTCGTTCAAAGAAGAAAACTCCGGCGATGACGCCGAGTGCCATCGTGGACGTCCGACGAAAGACAGTCTTGTAAACTGTAGTTAGCAATCCAGACATTTTCTAATGTGTTTTAATAGCGGCAGCAAAATGAATCGTCCGCTACGAAATTATGGCGGAGACCGCTCGGTATCGTAAGGCCTGGCACATTTGCACAAACAACACGCATTTCACTTCTAGTGGCGCTGGTCGTTGTAGACAATTTTCGATGTGTTTCATTGGACGGCGAAGGGTTTCGAAATCAGCGTGACGCGCGGAAAGCGAAACTGAAACGACGTTTATGCCTTTAGGCGTGTAGTATGCTTGAATGGGCAGGAAAAAAAAAAAAAAAAGAAAAGAGAAAAGAATATTCATTAATCGACCATCGAATACAGCTACTTCTGTTGTTGCAGCGCGGAAGTATTTAGGGAGGGGCTCGAGTGACTTCCACTACTCCCCGATATAAGCGTGTACGGCGGGCGGATCCACAGAAACAGCTGTAGATATCGTATGGCAGCAATCCGTCATTGTTTGTAAATGACAGAAAATGATCACGCACTTCGGAGATATTTCAAATGCCCAGAGATATTTTTACGTCCAACTCAATCTAGCAGCGGCGCGTTCTTTGTCAAACCTCTCGTACATATGCGTGTAGAGGTCGCCATGGTATCAACACATGACGAGTCAGAAGCATGTGAACGTGAAGAATGCCGAGTACGTGAGTCCCAGCGTTCCTTCGGCCTTTCGATGCTAGGAAGGCCACTGGAGAGGCGTTAGGCCTAGTTCACACATACGGCAACGTTTCGTTTACCACGCCGCCACAACTTCGCCGCATAACACGCTCGGGACCATCACACCGTCGCATATCGTTCTCTTCCTTGGTTTGTTGAAAATGCTGGACGTACGCCTTTCTGTGGCAATTTGGATGTGTGATAATTGATAAATTCCCCAAAAAGACGTACGCCCAGCTCTCTCCTGAGATAAGGGATATGACTTTTACATGGCGCGTCATGCGGTGAATATATGTTTTCAGTGTGACCACTGAAAATGGGCTGCTTGGCGTCTCCCTTGCGGTGTCGTCTGTTTCCGACAATCATGGCAGACGATTTCAGAGAGTGAAGGCAGTGCGGCTGCCAATGAAGGTGACGGATCGCCTTCCTGGCTACGACTGCTGGCTCTGAAGCATGATTGTGATTCGTGGAACACAGTGCGGGGGGGGGGGGGGGGCGTTGTGCGATCGCTTCCCCCCCCCCCCCAAAAAAAAACACGTCAGTTTATACTAGAGGTGGGACGAATCCAGAATTTTCGGAATCTGAAACCGAACCTGAATCCAAGGAAGCGAATTTTACGAATCTCTAATCTTTCGTATCCTTTCTTAAAAAAAGAGTTGAAAAAGTCAGGGCGAAAAACATTTATACTGAGACGCATTTTGAAGCTGAATTTGATATCTTTGTTTAATGAAGAACAAGTTACATAATAGTTCACTTTTAGGAGAAATCATAACCATATACTTCTTCTTAATTTATTTAATATGTTGTACAGGAAATACATAAACTCTCGAGTCTGAATTCTTTCCATAAAACTAAGAAACAATCAAAAGCTAAACCATGCTACTTTTAAAGTTGTAATGCAAGAGTTCCTTCCTAAACTCAACAGTCCAGAGCAATGTATACAAGCAAACAAGAAAACACGGCTGAAGGTTTTTAATTAATGCAGATTTTTGTTCAAAAACACCCGCATTCTCATCCGCTCAGGGTCTAGCGTACTGCGTTTTTTTTAACAGCTTTGACACCCGATGTGCTGAACAGTCTTTCTGGCATTACTGTCGATGGGTTATGGTCAGGAACTTCTTGGCAGTTTCCTCAAATCGGGACATTTTTGGTTTTCCTTCCAGTACTTCCGCAGAAGTACTGGAAGTACTTCCTTCCAGTACTTCAGAAGATATCCGCAGAGTGCGGAAGCATCGGCTCTGAGAAGTACACATTGATTTCGTCGATATTAAAAAGAAACAAACAAACGAGTGATGAATTCGAAAGATTCGATTCGCCATTTTGGTAACTGTCTACGATTTGCGGATTCAGTTGGCCCATCCCTAGTTTATACAATGGCTTCCCTCTCTCCCCTTCCCCGCTACGCGCTCGGGCAAAGGAACCCCCCCCCCCCCCCCGCCAAACCGAGGGTCTGGATCCGCCCCTGGTGGAACCACGACCTACTAGATTATAACGACCATGTCGTGGGCACCCCTTCCCAGTGCCGCATTTTTGGAAGCTAGCGGTGGCGCTACTCGTCGGCCCGGCTATTGCTTCCTCAATTTCTGCAATACTTTGTACTTCTGCTTACCTTTGTATTTTATACAAGCGGTGGATGTCCCAAGAGAGATGCCTCTTTCTAAAGTTGATTATCACCATCATTCTACGCGTCTTCATAGGAACTCTTGCTGTCGTCTGCTACTGTACACTCTAAAAACAGAACTTCACCGCATAGCACGCTGTGCGCCAACCATTGCCGCGAACGATATGGTTATCGCTTCTGATTCGAAGAGAGGGGTGGGAGGGTGGAGAGGGGTGAAGTTCCGTTTTTAGAGTGTAGTCGTACGTGCGCTTCTGCGCATTCAAAATTCAAATTTCCATTGTCCAATCATGATGTAGATATCGCGGGCCGATGAGTAGCCCCCCGCAGCGGATTGTGCCAACACCACCTAGATAGAGAAAGCCTGCCTACTCGTCGGTGTGACGTAACAACTAATAGTCAGCCAATCAGGATCGTGTTTTCAACGGTGGCAACCAATCACGAACGTGCTTTCACCGGTCGTGGCCATGAAGACGAACCACCGTCGTCTGCGAGTGGTGATTGAACGTCCCCGCGTACTAAATAGGAAAATTTGGAAATAAAGTGCAAAACTGCCCCAATCTTTCTCAAAACTGATTTTCTGGAAAGAGTCTTGCACTTTTTGTCTAAATATTCCGGTGTGCTGGTTCCTAGTAAGCTGCAATCATTTGCGGGTTCTTGAATTCCGCAGAACGGCGAATTGCAGTAGCAGACGAATTCTGACTACATGTGTCCAAGTAGCGGAGGAGGGAGAGGAGGTAATAAGTAGGCCATCTGTATCTAGGTGGCATTGATTGTGCGGACGGACTCCTCATAGGGGTTGCCGATTGTGACATCATCGTGATAATAGGTCGTGGGTGGAACATACGTCACGTGGTCAGGCCTTTGGTCTGGGTGGCGTCTGCTAGGAGCGAACATGTTTTGTGGTATGCAGTTTTGCCCTCGGCACCGTTTTAGGAGTGTATGGTTTACGGTAAGATAATATAAGATAAGATAATCCTGTGTGCATGAGAGTTAACGTCGTTTATTTTAACATTTCTTTTCGCTATGAGCGTAGCACACTTAACTGACACGTCCAACGTCATTGACTCCTTTGCTCTCTTCAAGCTGGCTCTCGACTTCGAATGACTTGTACGATCCTTCTCCAGCGCTGTAACCCTTATCGGGACTCAGCGTGCTATGAGATGCAAAGTCCGCGTTCGCTTCCTGAGAAAATAAAACATCCGGCATTCCAATACCGCACGAGAACTCGTCTAGTTGCGTGGCAGACCCAGGAGCTTGCGGCATCACGTTCGGTGAGGCCTTCAAATCCATCGCATAGCTAGTGTTAGCTGACTGCGGGGCAGGAAAATTCTCTCCGCTTCGTCCGTCCGGAAACGCCTCGTAGAGCACGGCTTCCTTGTTCACCGAGTAGCAGGACCTGGTCTTCAGAGTTGCTTCGGGCGGGAGCGTTCGGTTTGTGTTCCCCATATTACGTACGCCCGGGAAGGTATCTGAGGCACCTTCACCCTGAACGGACGGCGTCCTCTCTTGAGCTGGCCTGTTGGTAAGTTGTTGCCCATCATGCAGGACCGTACCTGCTCCAGCGCCACCTGGAAAGGGTGGACGCTGCTTGTTGTAGCTACCCAGAATATCAGCCCGACAAGGTTCGACGGTGACTTGCAAAACCTGCAGAACTTCGGATGACATCTTGTTTTTTACCGCGTTTTGTTGCCTTGCCGTCCACGCGCCGGCTCTTTCTGGAGTAATCTCTTGCTCCTCAAAGATGACGGGTTGCCTCTGTCGTCCGTGAGGACTGAATCGTTGCTTAGCGACACCTTCGTCCGAATCGACGGCGTTACCAGCGATGACGTCACTATCGGCAGCCATGTTGTCTTTCCCATCACCGGCATCAGTGCTGGACGTTCGAGCAAGAAGGGTTATTGGTACGTCTTGTCCTCTAATCCTGCATCCCAGTTGGGGAGTGGGCGACGGCTTCATTATAGCAGGCATGGGACTTAGCACATTCAGCGAAGCAAATGGCAACACTGGTATGGCAGCAGACACGGTGATATCCGTCTGAACATTTCTGGACACACTGTTCGGCCTCGCATTCAGCGCGCTTTCGCCCGACGACGAATCGAGCGGGGACATTTCTTCTCGTTCGTATAGGTCCCTGCCGTCCAGTAGGTGCTGAAGGTTACCCGTTTTCTGCTGGCGTTCCGTTCGCAGCATTTCCAAGCCCCGTTTCAGGCGCTTCACGTGGACCGGTACGGCTCGCAGGTCTCCTGGTCTGATTTTAAGCGCCGATGCGTCTTCACTTTCGTAGTGCCTGCTCATTCTGGAAAATGACGGGAGCTTAATGTCGTTGCTAGACGACGAACTTGCCTGATGAGCCGAGTCCAGCGCCGGAAGCGGTACGTTTACTTTGTCCTGCGAGTCCAGACTAACCACAACGGGAGGTCGGTCTTCTGGAAGCAGCGCGACGCACTCGACGTCACTTCGTGTGTCGTCCTTCAAGTGCGGCGATCGTATTGTGGCGCGATATCTCTGCCCGGTTGAAATGTCGTAATTGTCGGCCTCCGCGATGCTACAATGAGAAGACTTTGAATAGGCTTCCTTGAACGATGGCTTAGCCACGTTTCTCAGAGACCGTTGCGCCATGCTGAACGGCAACGGAAGGAAGCTTTTGCGGTGGTCAAAATCTTCGGAGGTCTTGGACACCCCCTGGGATGTCCGTAAGTCTGGTTGCTCGTTTGGTCTAAGCTTAGCCTGGCACTCTGCAGCCAAAACACCTTCCACTTCTTCGGGTTCGACGGTTACAGTTCCGGGCGGGGTCAGCGACTGTGGCGCTGAGGTGCTCGCGACGGGTTCCATCTGCGGTCCTTCTATGGGAGGCTTTCTTTCGCTGCTACCCGTCGATTGTTGGGGCTTCTGGGGTTGAATGAGGTTGTTGAACCATTGGTGTAAGCGTGCATAATTTGTCTTGGGACGCCGTACGCGTTGCTGAAGTGGTTGTTCCAAGGCAGCGCTTCCTTGGGGCGAATCAGAAAGGATTTGTTCTTCGAGACCGTCGTCTTCCTTCCTGTATCTGTTAGAAAAGTTGTAGGAGCATGTGTATTGGAACTTGCACACACACACAGCAGATTGATGTACAGCTTGCGACACACTTGTCTGTAACCTCCAGCTATAGTGACACAACGATCCCCTATCTGCTGTGTCGCGCGCAAAGAGCTTTGTACCAAAATGGTCTTCGAAGGGAGGCCTTGTAGTACAGAGCGCCACACAGCGTCAGCAATCGGGACAGGTACTTGGGCATCGTAAGTGCCTGCAATGCCCGCACTAGCTCTACTGTCTGCTGGCCTCCCCTCTCGGATTTTGGTATGGCCCCTTTGTGCGCGACACCAGCGTTAGGGTATCGTTCCGCCACGAGCTGAAAATTACAGACAAGTGTGTCGCAAGCAGTACATATAAGCTTCTTCAAAAACAAAGATGGACACAGGGCAAACTATAGATCAGGGGTCTCAAACACGTGGCCCGCGATGACCTATTCTGTGGCCCTCGGGCCCTTGACCATCAAAGAGAAGAACGCCACCTCCTCAAAAAGCCTCATGGAAAAACTGGGAATAAAATCAGATTTTCAGGTATTGTTTACCTGGAATGGCCTGGTCTTACCTGGTATTCATGCATGGCTTATACTGCTGCCTCACAGGGAATATCAGGGTACTTTATTACCGTCATTTCTTTTCCGTGTGGCTCTCCATGATGTGGTCTAAGGTCATTGCGGCCCGCGACTCGATTTGAGTGTTTGAGGCCCCTGCTGTAGATTATACCATGATCCACATCGAGCCCAATCGTAATCAGGCTGCGATCGTGATCACCCTCATGTGCGGACAAAGTGTTGCCTCCGGGACCTGGACTAACATCGGGGACATTTGTCCCCCGTTCACGAATGGGATTACACATTTCAAGGAGGATGGGAGCAGGCGCAGTGACTTCCTGCCTCACCATGCCGGACGGCGTGGGCATGTCGAACCGGGTACTCACGATCATGATCGAGTGCTGATCCAGATTCTATGTGGCAGTGTGAACGGGGTCCACCCACAATTTATGAACCCTCGATTTACGTATTCCATCGCTTTATGAACGGTGTGCCCTGTGGGACGAGACATTTCCCTTCCTTATTCCAAATCCCGATTTTTTCAGAAACGGGAACCATTTATAGATAGGGGTCAGACCGTATGCTCAGAGCCTTGCCCATCACGAGTAGACGATTGACTCACCTCGTCACGAAGAACGTGCAAGTCATGATGGCTAATATAGTAAACAAAAATGCTAGCGGCGCCATCCATGACGCAGTTTTCCCCGACTGAATTTCTGCAATGCAATGACAGAAGACAGTTCAGGAACGGCAAATCGCATGCAAACCGCTTGTTCTGTCTGTTACAGCGTTTTCCACTGCCTTACCTCCCGGTACGCATCCTTTGATTTCGTGCATTACGTTGGGTGACACGCATGCGCACTTTTGATCGACGCACTGAAGGTACGGGTTGATCGCCGTGCACTCCGCCGTGCTCGTGCAGCGCGGTTCCTCGACTTTCGCTGCGTGAAAGAGGGTCAGGTGGTAAGTTCATTGTTATCTTGACACGGTTGCCAGACTTTCCCTCTCCTCTCCTTAAGAAGGACGGCAGTCCGGAGTGGCCTGTCATTGGGCCCTCAAACGATCTCCCGCGGTGACCGGGCAAATCGTTTGAAGAGACCAGTGACAGGCCGCTCTGTACTGCCGCCCTTCTTGAGAAGGAGTTGGTTTTGGTTTCGCTTTCGTTCGCGCGCAAGACACAAACGAGGCAACGGACGAATCCTGTTCCTTTTGTATCGGTGTCAAGGGTTGTGTTCGCTTATTGAACTCGCGTGATCCGCGAGTCGCAGTCGTGACGTATGAGAGTCATCGTACGTCATCCGACTCCAGAGACCCGCATCGGGAGGAGAGTCGCTGAGGGTCGACTCTCGAGCACCTCTAGTGTTGAATCTTGGAATTTTAGAACGGAAGTCACTGCCAGGTCGATGACGTCACGAGAGCCGCTCCGTTGTATTTTCGCCCACCAGGAGTCGACTCTCTCGACTCCCGAGTTGCTCGAGCACAATAAACGAACACAACCAAGATAACGACATCCATGACATCAAAATGTGCCCAAAGAGGGCGAATCCAGTTCAACAAATCACGAGACAAAACAATATCATTCTGAACGACGCTTAGCCCCAAGCGGTCTTATATGTGTTGAAGTTCTGTTTGAGCAGCGTAGGGCTGTGTCAGACGAGCACCGTGATAGCGCTCCTGTTCACTGACTATACCGGCCTTACCCGTGACGCACTTGATGCGTCCGTTGTCGGTGATCTTGACTGGTTTGTCGTCGGGGCAGCGACAGTATCCCGCAGCATCATTTGGCTTTCGGTCACACACGCGCCCTGTAACCAGCTGCCGGCAGTCCATGTCGTCCTGGCACTGTTCTTCGCGGTGCTCGCCGAAAAAGTCTGCAACCAAAGGCACTCTTCAGTCGTCGCTCAGTCAAATCTTTCGTCCATAGGAGGTGGCTGTACGTAGCGGTGTGCGCGGGAGTGGTTACGTCCGCGGACCGGTCCTGGTTTGCAGGTTATGCTGGCATAACGTTTTCAAGTACGCGCGGATAAAGTGTCGATATCCACATTTTATTCTGCGTCACAAAAGCGCAAGATGCACGTTGTTCACAAACGATTTGGTTCGGCGACAATGCGCGCCGCCATTTTTAGGTCCCCTCCCCACTTGCGGGAGAAAAATAGTGGGCCCGCGCCGCTACCCGCTACCCCTTTCCCCAGCGCCGCCGCAACGATGGGCCTGATCCCCATTGGTTACACGCACCCGCGATCAGTCGTGCAGAGCGCGACTGACTCCGCGGAGCGAGATGCGGCGAGGTCAAGGACGCCCTTTACGCCGCCGCGGGCGGCCGCGCGGCAGCTCTCCCGCGAGTGGGAACGAGGCTTTGCGATCACGTGATTGTTGGAGCTTTCGGTGACATGCGACCAGAGCTGGCCCAGAATGAAATATGGCGGTCATCGAAAAAGCCAGAGAGCGGCAGGAATTGTACCCGCACCTCACCTCTTGATTACCGGTCAAGTGGCAATGGTTGGCACTAAGGCTTGGTACACCTGTTCTGTAGTCAGGGGGTGCGCGTTCGACTCGTGCCGCTGTCTGGTTTCGTTTCGACGGCTGCCGCATTTCAATCTTTCATGTCCTTAGTCATCTTGGGGCTTACGTTGAGTTTTTGTCAGGGTGCGTGTTCCAGCCACGGAACAGTTACTATTCTGCATTGGTCCAGAATACGCCCCCAAGCAAGAGTGCGCCAATCACAGCTGAGTTTAGCCGTGAAGACGAGCCCCCATAAACCGCAGGGACAGCCACTGATAGAACAATTGGAATATGGCAGTCGTCGAAGCCAGACTGCGTTTACCGTTACCTAACAGATTCCACCAGTGGTAGACGCACGCTTTCTGTGTCGTCTGCGGCGACGGGTTAAAACAGACGACACCGTGAAGGCTTTTTTGTCTACACGAAGAAAGGAGTAAATTGTGGACTAATTGCTGCTTCTAGATGGCAGTTACTCCGCGTTTTAGTCCCCAACCCTGAAGTTTACTCTCTACGACTGGAAGAAGTTCATAAACTTCGCATAAACTCCCATGCATTTAGTCCTCAAAGGGGCTAATGGTCGTTACAATGCATCTAGACCCCCGCAGGACTAACAGTACTTTTTTTTCTTCTTCTTAGCGTGTGGGAGGCGTTGGCACAGCGCGCGTCCGGCACGAATGTTCCAGTAGGGCCAGACAGGGCACGGACACCCTGTGCTCCCCAGTCTATACAATATCGACCTCGTGTTCGAATGGCCATTTCGACCACTATACACCAACAGACATGCTTGAGTTGACAGCCTACCGAAGCGCTCAGGATCTCTTGCGCTGTACCTTCCCAGCAACTGACGCCGACGGGGTCTGGCGGCCACGTCTCCATCCTGGTAGGAACCACGCTGACTGTAAGCACGACAGAAATCAGCATCGGTTGTTTCAGATTTATTATTCGTTCCGAGTTACCTTCGAAATGTCTTTTGGTTCTCGACCCTGGAAATGGGCAGTTCGTACGCCAGTCCGTCTTGCTGGGCGGAGCAGACGAGCGCTACCAGTGCCACGCTGAAGAGGCACCGGCACAACATGCTGCCGCCGCACATCAAGGTTTCTGCAACATACATTTGTATCGTTTACGACTACGTAATTAGTTGCTTTGGAGAGCAGTGGCACTAAGGTGAAAAAAAAAAAGAAAGAAAGAAGAAAGAAATTGTGTTAGGGGGTCGTAAGCACTATGCTACAAGGAAGGGCAGTAGATGAAGCTCTTTCGCTGCACGCAGTGTATGAGTCTGTATAGCTCAAACGTCGCCATGCCAGCACTGGGCAGCTGTTAGGACATCTCAGTGGAAAGATACCATAGAGGAAGCCGTCTAATTGAAGCTCAGCAATGTGATGCTGATGACAGTCAATTCAAAGGCATGATGTGATTTGCTTATGGTGCATTCAGGAATGGTATCGTGAGCACCTTCCGATCTACTAAAGCTTCTAAACCTACCACGACCTACTAGATTATAACGACCATGTCATATAGGCACCCCTTCCCAGCGCCGCATTTGGAAGCTATAGCGGTGGCGCTACTCATCGGCCCGGTTATTGCTTCCTCAGTTTCTACAGGACTTTGTACATCAGCTTACCTTAGTGAATTTTGTACACGCGGCGGATGTCCTACGAGAGATGATTTTTTCTAAAGTTGATTATCATCGTCATTCTACGCGTTTTCATAGAAGCTGTTGGTCGTCCGCTTCAATGCGTTCAATATAAAATTTCCATTGTCCAATCATGGCGTAGGTCTCGCGTGCTGATATGTAGCGCCCCTAGCGGATCGTGCGGCCGGGCTCCTCGTAGGGGTTGCCTATTATGACATGGTCGGCATAATCTAGTAGGTCGCTCTAATGACATATATGCCCCCAAAATAAGCCGGATAACTGTTATCTTCATCGTTGTGTACCGCCACGTTAGGTTTTGCAGCAAAGGGTACGATAAACGTATAGAGGACCGACACCACGAATACCGAAAGACATCTCCGGCAGTGGAGGGCCGCGGGAACCGCTCTCGACCCTCTGACATCAGAGCGTGTGCCCCATCTCGCCGACTATACGACGCGTAGGTATATAATAATGGCTGTACGAAAGCAGCGAAACTGTGCCAGGGGGCGCTGAGGCGGTGGGTTAGATCAGGTTAGGTTAGTTCAGTTATGGTCCTCAGGTTAAAGGTGCCGAGCCACCACCCGCGCATGGTCCAGGCGGTATACCGCGCGGCGCCAAACTGTGTATTTTTAGCAAATGTTCAAATAGCGTGTAGGGTATGTTATTTTCCACAAATATTTAAAAGGACAAGTATCATTTTCTGACTTTACGCTTCGTTACTTAAAAAAAAAATGCATCGGTCACATGCACTGCTGTCCAACAATTATTTTTCAATAGGTCCATGATGATGCACTCAACCGTATACCTTTCAAACTCTCTGAACCCTGTCGTGATATTGATGACCATATCAAGAACGACCGTTTTGAGCTATAGTTTCTTCGAGTTACTCCTCAATGGGTGGTGGCAACGTTCATTTATGGCAACGTAATAGCACAAGGTTCAGCTTAGACCAGGGTGACCTTGTTTTACTGTGACTGCCACACGCCCGCCTCATCCGCCACTCACTGACAAAGTGCTGAATCTTCATAACGCCCATTACCAGCAAACACTACCCCCTCCGCAGACGGCGGTTCCGCTTGTAGCTTTGCAATTCACTTACATTTCAACCTTTCACAGATGCCGGCATTTGAGAACAGCGGCTCGGCCGGTGCCACGGGCCCGGAGAAGAAGGAACACGTGCCCTTGCTTACATGGTGTCGGCCGCTGATGCTCAGCCGAGGCTACTGACTCCATAAACGGTCACACATTACGCAAGAGTCGCGTAACGGCCATTTTTCTTCTTGAAGTTTTAATTCGTGAATAAGAAGAGCGTGTCATGCCTCTCATTCTGAATGATTATTCTTTCTTAGCGGTTTTATCCAGAACATGATGGATCTCAGAAGGGGGCGCAGATCACCACTTTGTGAGGTGGTGATGCTGATGGTGGTGATGCTGAAAGAGTTCGTCGTTGTCGGCCTCACAGAGGTGGGCAACGCCACGGAAGACGTGTTTTATATCATCTACTGGCGTCTCGCTCGTTGGTGTCGTGCTGACTGGAAGGTGTTGGGTTCAAATCCTACCACCGGCTGTGCTCTCTCAGGTTTTCCCCGGGTTTTCGGAAGACTTTCCAGACGAATGTCGGCACAGTTCCCCCTGAAGTCGGCCCAGGACGCATACTAACCCTCCTGTCCCCCACTCCTTCCTGCTGTCCTCTCTCCATCTGTCCTCATCTGTACGCCGCTCATAGCCAGAGTTGCTTCGCGGCGCTAACTCGAAAGTAAAAAAAAAGATCATCTACTCGGGTTAGTTATAGGTTAGTAACGACAGTCGTCACTAGAGGCGCCGCTTTACATCGTTGGCGATAGGAAATGACGTATATACTATACATGCAGGGTGTTTCAGTTAAATCCCCGGGCTAAATAATTCGCGAACGAGTGCACTAATAGAATAACTTTATTTTTTACAAGTATCTGTCCGATACCATCTACAAGCTGCGCACCGCGTGAATGAGTGAGAGGTGAAAAATGTTTGCAGTTGCAAGTGGTTTGGGAAACAATTTCTACATGAAACCAATTTGTACGTAAGTGGTTTAAAGAGGAAATTGTTCCATAAATCGTTTGGCATTGCAGACATTGCAACAGAAGCTATTACAGCAGCGCTGGGGTGGTTATGATCGCGCCACTTATATGATTATGAAGTTCGTCTCTTGTATTGTACGTTCCACATTCTATTCCAGACAAAAAGAAAAAAAAAACGTTTGCTAGTGAGACAATTTCTAAAACAAAGAAAGAAAACATTATATTCATTGGAAGATGGGACATTTCGTCATTACGACGTCTCCATTCGTCATTTTGACGTGAAACTCCTCACTACACACACCTCACAATCAGCGCGCATCGCGAAACAGCGCACGCATGTTATTCTTCCTGCAATAGGCCTCTCCCTGTTTGTAAACAGATGACGTCATGGTGTTCGACAGCGCCACCAATTTGGTAGAGTTGAACTACGCTCGAATAAGCTAGGTCGCGCCCGAAAGCCACGATCTTGAGGGGATTACGAAGGTCCCTGAAAGGGACGCTACCTTCGGCCCTATACTTTTCTTTCAGTATGAGGCAGCGAACAAGTGCCAATTCGTGGAACCCAGCCCTCCTGTTCCGATTTGTTTCGGTTTCAGTCTGCCTACCAACGTCATGATGACGTTTCTCAGGTAGAGGTCTATTCTCCCTGAAATAATGAGTCTTGAGTACAGAATATACCTGCTTCCATAGTAGTCTAAATGTGCCTTCGCGCTAGAGGACTAGGTCGGATAATTCTGGCCAGGCGCGGCCACCTGTTGGCTGTCATCTTCGCTTCCACGTGACCACCCCAGATTGAACGTCATGCAACGTCACGCGAACAGATGAGAGGATCTATATAGTTCCCTCCTCCCTGGTGGCAAAATATTTCAGCAAGGAAGTGTGACCGAATACCCGTTGTAGTTTTAGTTTTTGCGTTCCTTAGAAAGAAAATGACTTGTTTGGAACCGGAGGCACAAGAATAGACCTTTCCCTGTTTGTAAACAAATGACGTCATAGTGTTAGACAGCGCCACCAATTTGGTAGAGTTGAACTACGCTCCAAGCTAGGGGGCGAACAAGGTTGCGCCCGACCTTCGATACTACGTACTTTTCTTTCAATAGGTGGCAGCGAACATGTGTCCATTCGTGGAACCCAGCCCTCCCCTTCCGATTTGTTCCGGTTTCAGTTTGTCTACCAACGTCATGATGACGTTTCTCGGGTAGAGGTCCATTCAGTGACAAGCCCCTTCATCCTTCAAGGTTGGTTTGTCTTTCACAAAAGTTGAATTTTTATTTCTTCAGCATTAGATTACAGGCGGCGACAATGTAATGTGGAGACATCTGGTAGCTGCCGTTTGTAGCAGTCTGTATAACCTCAGGAGCTGTTACGGTTTCGAAACTAGTATGAAACCAACGGCGTTGCAGATGGAATATATATATATATATTTGGTTGGTTGCAGGTGACAGTTTTGATAGCTGATTGATGACTGATTATCAGAAGAAGAAAAAAATCTGTGTAATATGGCGGCTGTGGAGAGATTTCCACTAGATACCGTCTTGTTCATCGCTCAAGCGTTCGTTCGTCGTCAGCTCAAGAAAGGGTAGCGACTCTCTGCTACGATGGCGACATGACCTGAAAGGCTGAGACTGAGAGTACTATATAAGGGACAGTTGACAGCCACCACGCTTGCAAAGTGCTTTTTGTAGTTTTTGTTACATTGCTGCCAACAAGCGTAAAAAACAAACAAAAAAGGACAAAATAATACAGTCAAACTCCTTTACAACGGAACTCAGGGGACTGCAAAAAAAAAAAAAAAAATCGCAGTATAGGTATTTTCGTTAAAAAGGATGTCCATTATTGGACCTATAGGGCTCCAGCGGGACAGCAAAAAAATTTGCTGTTGTGGTATTTTCGCTAAAAAGGTGTTCGCTATAAAGGAGTTTGACTGTATACGTCATCGACAATAGGATGACCGCACGAATTGGCGTGTGTGCTTCTTTCTCCATGTCGTTTACTGCGCCTGTCATACTTACGGATATACTGAAAAAAAATAAATTCATTCGGTTGTAAAAAATTCAAAAAGTATGTACATTATGGAAATGGAATGACGAAGCATGGAGACAATTAACGATGAGATGGTTTTGCTTTCTGATGGCGCTGATCGTC
Organism: Ornithodoros turicata; assembly: GCF_037126465.1. NCBI lineage: Eukaryota > Metazoa > Arthropoda > Arachnida > Ixodida > Argasidae > Ornithodoros > Ornithodoros turicata. The sequence goes on along the minus strand of NC_088210.1, from coordinate 14,089,267 downwards.
TCTAGGAGATCCACAGGGTGACCCTCGGGTCATGATTCTTCCTGTTCATGACGTGAAGACAGTTTGGGAATCAGTCGTATTTGCGTTCGGTTGGCACAAAGCGCATTCCGCTCTCTTCGTAGGCCCAGGCTTCGCACGTGCCTTCTTTTCTAAGATGACCACTGCGCAAAAGAAAAGGATCCAAGTTATTACTCCGGTGAATTTGACCAACAGTTCCTGCCAGGAGCAGGGGCGGATCCAGGGAAGATCCTCGGGGGGGGGGGGGGGACTAAAAAAAAAGAGAGAAGACTGGGGGGGGGTCGCCATGCACTCTTAAAAATGAACTTCACCACATAGCACGCTCCTAGCCAACCATCATCCCGAATGACAACGTTCTCGCAGCTGATTTGTTGAAAATGGGAGGAGGAGCCTATTTTGTGCCATTATGCACGGCACAAAATAGGCTCCTCCTCCCGTTTTCAACAAATCTAGGGCGCACTCTAAAAACTGAACTTCACCGCATAGCACGCTCTGCGCCAACCATTGCCACGAATGATACGGTTATCGCTTTTGATTCGAGGAGAGAGGGAGGCGTACGCCTTTTTGTGTCAATTTGGATATATGATAATTGACACAAAAAGGCGTACGCCTCTCTCTGTCCTCGAATCAGAAGCGATAACCCAATCATTCGTGGCCATGGTTGGCGCAGAGCGTGCTATGCAGTGAAGTTCACTTTTTAGAGTGCGAGAACGTTGTCATTCGGGGTGATGGTTGGCTAGGAGCATGCTATGTGGTGAAGTTCATTTTTAAGAGTGTGTAGCAGGAAAATTCGCCGTGCGGCAGGAAAATCTGCCGGAATGGGGGGGGGTAGAGGTATGTCTCGGGGGGGAACGCCCCCCCCCCCCCCCCTGGATCCACCCCTGGCCAGGAGTGACCGAGGTCTCTCCTCGCGCAGGGAGTTGACCTAGAGTTCGAAAGAATTCGTGCATCAAGAACTTTCCGGATACAGAAATATAGATATCTGCTACACACAGTGCGAACAGGTTCCAAATGCGTTGAGCAACTCTCACTTTATGACGTTCAATTAACTACGCAATGGCTAGCTTTTCTCTACGTGAATAAGAGAAACGTTACAATGACATTATTGCTGCGTGGGATGTGTGAGGAAAACCACAAGAGACCATTATACCCGGAGATGTCTTCGTACTATTTTTAAGTTGTTTCTGGAAACCAACACTTTCACTAGGGATATATTTTTTTGTTGCTAACACTGACAGCAATACTTTCATTTTCACTCAATTTCATGTTCATTTCATGTCTCATTATTATTGAGTTGTGACTGAGCCAATGGCTTCGCTGCATGTGAAGGGGGTGGGATCAGGCCTCATCAAAGCTACGGTTTCGTAGCTCTTTGTCCGTATACTTCCCGTAAACCCTCCGTAAAATACAAAAATTATTAATTTTTATAAAATCACTATGCAAGAGGGTTTACAAAACTGAACAGTGCGAGGTTTTATCCAACGCGATATTGGATTTTCAGGAGAGTCCGCCTCCATAATTAAATCAGTTACGAGAAACCCTTTTTTTATATATCTCGGTTCTTCTTGTCTGTCAATGGCGTTGTCTCGCTTCCACTTTTTGTTTCATTTCTCGACAGACGTTGGTCTAAATGGTCGAGATGGACTAAGTGGCGACGCTATATCTATATCCGTTGTGGAAGAGCGAAAAGTTGTTGTAATCAAATTCAACGGGCTACCAGTCTCAGGCATGACTCAAACTTCGCATAACACACGAAGTAGCGGATAAAACCAGATGGAGATTACGAAACACAAGCCTTGCTGCGACCTTGGGTCCTTGTTATAACCCTGTGCAGCAGCGTCAATGCCTGCACTCATTCTATCTGTTCTTGACGTCTACTGGCCTGCTTGAACTCCTCTGACCTCAGAGCTTCTTGGCATGAATGCGGAGATGTGATCTTCACGGCATCACATCTCCTATTGCCGACCGGGTGAACTGCTATCCCCATCAGTTACGACGCACCTGCGTGTGTGATACCTCATTTGCGTGTGTCATGTGTATATGCCTCATCTTTTTCATCCTCATCCCACTCATATGCTAACCCACATGCACTGAGGTATGGTACCGCAATTGTTGCGGTGAATAACCTCATCCCATCGTCATTCATGTAGTTGTTGTTGCTGCTGTTGTTAGTATAGCTCAAAGGCACTTGTTTTTTTGTTTGTTTGTTTACAATGGGGGTGAGGATATACAGAGCATCGCATTCCTACACTCTTAAAAATGAACTTCACCGCATAGCACGCTCCTAGCCAACCATAATCTCAAATGATACCGTTATCTGCCCTGATTTGTTGAAAACGGGAGGCGCGCGCCTTTTTTTGTGACACTTATGCGGTTCATAATTGTCACCGAAAAGGCGTACACCCACGGTTTTCAACAAATCACGGCAGATAATGGTATCATTCGAGATGATGGTTGGCTAGGAGAGTGCTATGCGGTGAAGTTCATTTCTAAGAGTGTAGGATATCACCAGACCCGAAAATAGAGGAAGTGCACATTATACTACAAAGTTAGGAATTGAATTACAAAAAAAATCAAAAATTACAAAAAATTCTGCATATGCAGGCAAACCGCAAATCTTCTATCTTTTTTTTTTCGCCTATCCTACATTTTGTGATATGAACGAACAGAAAGAAGAAGAAAAAAAAAAGAAAAAGACACGCAACGTCAGGATCAGAGAAAAACCTGTCCTGAGAAAGCCATTCCCATTCGGTGCTATAGGTGCACGTACGAGCAAAGGATATATATGTGAGTTCAATAAACGGAGCAGAGGGAGGATTATAGGTCACAACCACAACAGACATCACTGTCGCTTTCCAATTGGTTTATCTGACCCCATTTCGTTTTCCTCGCGGTGGGACTAAGAATAAATTTCAAGGCCACGTTCGGCCGCATCTGCGGTAGCCACTGTGGATTTACGTGAATTCCCAGCAAGTATACTCGAAATTAATTTACGAAATTGATTCGTCTGAGTACCGGAGTGTTAAAACGTCATTGCTTTCTATACAAGGCTATCTATCTATCTTCGCTCTCTTCATCTCTGTGTGGTGTAAGGTCGTTTGGCATGGAACTAATAAACGTGTGTATATAAGAAGAAGCATTTTTTTATCCGCAAACTTATGTAGCAGAGTTTGACTACTCGTGTACGAAGGCACATTTACGCATATGGTGCAGAGAAGAAAGGTAATTGTGTGTGAAAAGAGAAAGAGAGAGATAAACGATTTAGACAGAATAAGTAAAACAAAAATGACATAACAAATAAGAAACAATAAATAAATTTACTTTCTCGTGGTAGCAAATTTAATCTACCGTAATCTCACGCATCAACATCCTAGCAGGTGTGATGCCCTGTATTATCAGCCAGATCTTCAGGTACTTTGTAGCGGCCATACGGAAATACATGTTTTCTTCCATTTTTTTTCCTTCGAAAATTCTGGAGTTAATTTTTTTTTCAGCTGCCCTCAAAACGATCCGCATACTCAAATTGTGACGTACAAATATTGCGTACTTATTCTATCTTTTATTAAAGGTGGTGTCCGGACAAAAAAAATGCAGTTGAACCGACGGTGCGTTAGGAACCGTGGGCTCCTGAAATACATCTAACCGAAATAGATGGGTAGAAGAAGGTAGCCCAGGTGGTAGCCCAGAAGAAGAACAGTCTCTGTTCGAAATATCGGCGGCTTCTGTCCTGAGGCAACTCCCTTCCTACATCTAACCGAAATAGTTCGTCTTTAAAAAGTCGGAAACACTAGAAAATGAATTTAAACGGATTTTACAGCCGGCTGAGAGCTCCCGGCTGAATGCGGGCAACACTGTGTGCGGTCAGACGTCACTGGAGTCTGTTATGAAGGCAGGCTGCCCGTCACAAAATGCGGCCTTCCGGCTCGCACTCTGCTCCCGAACAGTCGCTTGAAACATCTGCGTTCATTCTTTCGGTGGTATCGGATCGGAACCAGCCCGGTGACGCCGTCAGCTGAGCGATTGGTAATTTCGCCGGCAATGCCAATTACGTCACCGGAAGCAGGGAAGGGCAGTATCAACCGGAAGCTGGCAGTTGGTTTCGAATTCGATGTTTTTGAAGTTTTATTTAAAAAAAAGAAGAAAAGAAACACGAACAAATTTTGCAAAACTTTTTGTTTGTTTTCGTCTTGGACTGCACCTTAGAGTGGATGATTTGCTTACGGTGCTTCTGAGCAAACTGCAGTGCGGACCTTCCGTATGCAGGGTACCCTGATGACGTTAAAGTAGACGTTTCCGATAGCGTCCGCTATGTGGCTCTTGGCTCGCCTTAGGCACTGGTAGAAATCCTTATCACAGTCGCAGTGAGACCTGAAAGAAAAGAAAAGCCAAAAACAAGGAGAGAGGGATTCTTCTTTTGCGGCGAACTTCAGCGGTGGGGCAAGAAATGTTCCGCTGCTCGTACCACTAACCGAGCATGCGCACTAGCGACGTTATCGGGCGAAGTGTCGGGGAAGCTGCGAGTGGGGAACGTCAGAGGTGGTTCAGCGCACGCGACCTGCTGAGCATTACGTCATGTCTTCTCGCGTATGTCCTGCAGCTGGGGAATATTTTGTCCGATCGGCGCAGAATATTTTCGCTGCTCGTCTGCTAGCAGCATCGCTTTGACTATCGTTCGCTTTCGCTTTCACCGCTTCTTCCCGCGTCGTTCAGAGACTACTGGCATTTCTTCGGGAATACTATCTTCTTGGCGCGTGCTTTCCTCCTCTTCCCTCTCCTCCGCCGAACCTCTCGCACAATAAAGTTGTACGCGGGAATACATGGTAACGATTGAAAAGAGACGCAAGGGAATTAATCGAGCTGAAGCACCACATGAAGGGAGAGGAATGCACATGAAGGGAGAGGAATGTATTGATTGTAAGATAACCGAACTACAACGGAAGGGAAGGGACATTTCATATGATCTCGTTTTATCTTTCATGCTATCTCCGATGAACAGAACGATTAGCCATTGTCTCGGGTACACCACTAGGGCGCGCTGTGGGCGCGTGGGCTAGCAGTGCACTCCACAGATGACGTCACTGCTCTGCTGGGGAACATGGCTGCAGACAGCGGGAGAAAGGGAAACAGAGTTGCAAAGTAGAGCGCTCTTCTGCGGTGGCGTAAACTACCACGCGATACCACAGTATACATCTATCATACGTATGCAGTATCTGCATACGCAGATTTCACATAACAGAAATCTGTATGATTTGCGAACAGGGAATATTAGTGGTGGTTAACCGAAACATACTTGGTGTAAAGGGAGAAATTGACGAGGCCGTATCCGCTTCGAAACGCCTTCAGCTTGACGGGACAGTGATCGTGCGCGCGGCAGCAAAGATCCACTTCCACTTGAGTTCCCAGGTCGTTGTAGGTGGAAGCTATGTCACCCAGTCCGCACCACTTGGTACCTGCACCATTTCTTTCATTAGACCGCTCGTTCCGCTTGCAAGACCACCAGCTTCGTTTTAAAAAAAATCTCATTCTCTCTCCCGATTTGTTGAGAGCCAGAGCCGTACGTCTTTTTGGGACACTTGGCCTCGATGTTATAAGGGTCACAGAGGGGCGCACGCCCCGGTGTCTCCTCATATCGGGAGTGATACTAACAGAGCCCCTCCGGTGGTGTAGGGAGAGTGGGAGAGGGGGTGCCGGTTGACACTTCCGTATTGTTAGGCTATAAAGCCATGAAATCGCAAATAATTTCGCTATAGAATACAGAGTACGTACTTGTTGTCTTACTTATTGTAACTTAGAATCGTATTGTTGCACTTTGAAGTTGAGAATCATTTATGCAGCGTAATACACTAATACTTGTTGTTGTATATACGTATACAGGATGTCCCAGAAAACGTGTCATTGAATTATAATTAAAAAAAACTACACCACCTAGAGTCATGCGGTCAACCGCATTTGTTCTTACTGGGTTTTTGCCACCTCCTCATGTGAATGTCGTGTAACGTAAGCTAAATTATGTGCATTTTTGCGAGCTTAAGTCGGAAATTTGCCAAGTAAAGGTGACTTTTTTACCCCACCAATGTGAAGAGCGTGTCTAAGTTCCACAAATTAATGATAATTGACAGGGATATTCAGGTGGAGAACGTTTTCTCGTGACGTTGTCAGCCTACTGACTATGGTAAGCAGTTCCATTGCCACCACCACCTGTTTTCAGAGTGCACTGGACAAGAAGAAAATGTGATGCGACTGACCGGGTATAATACCGCTCCAAATTGTCGACGCACTCCACTGCGTGGTGTTGTTCGTGCTGGCTGTCCAATCCCTGAGGTCTCTGCAGCGGGATATGAGGCTCAACATGGTGTGGAAGTTGACCTGTTGCACGGGAAGTCCGTTCGCTTTGATGATGGGTTCCGCTTCCTTTTCATCGCTGGTGAGAGAAAGCTGCAACATTGACGCATACGTAGCGACATTACCGCGTTCCCGATACAGTAATGGTAGCAGTGGTCGTACGTAATATATGTGCGGCGAAGTTCTGTTTTAAGAGTGTAGAGTACAGAGTTTTAAAATAAGGGACCCAAGCACGCTTGGGGGCCCCAAAGAAATAGCGCCGTCGCCGCTGTGCACGCTCAGTACCCAAACCGCGTTTCGGGTTTTGGGGGGCGCGCGCTATTTATCGAAAATAGCGCGGGGCTCCAAAGCTGATTTAGTTTGCTCTCGCCGCCGACGAGAATCCGCGTGACCGTGTCGTCTGCAAAAGGGTCGAAAACGTTGACGACAAACGGTTTTGTTTTACGATACCAAAAACTGTATTTTGAGTATTAACGACGCAATATGTTTACAAAGGCGTTTTTTTTAGTTGTTGTTATTTCAAGATTCTTTTTCTGTCGCAAAGTCTCAGTCATGAGCCGTATAGCGGAACGCAGGTCGTGACATCGCTCCCTTTCGTGGTTGCTTGAAAAACGAGTCCCACACGCCTTTTTGTGGCACATTCTAGAAACAGAACTTCGTCGCACATAATGATATCGCCACACGTTTATAGCCACACAGAATGATACCGTTCTCTTCCCCGTTTGTTGAAAAATGGGAGGCGTATGCCTTTTTGTGACAATTTGGATGTTTGCTAATTATGTCACAAAAAGGCGTACGCCACACTATCTCCTCGAATCAGAGGCGATAGCTGTGCGATTCAGTTGCTGGCGCAGAGTGTTTTACGTATACAGCGAAGCTCTGTTGTGAGTGTTCACCTATATGCATGCAGCAGTAGAGGCTCAATTTCAGAAGATTTATCTCTTCGTTTGCCCGAGCCCTCAGTAGTGTTACGTCCCAATTTTCGTCCCAATTGCACTCACAGTCTTTTTTTAGAAAATTGAAATAGAAAATTACGGGCAACACTGTGTGTAAGTAGTCACCAACTGTGCACTGATAGTCAAGTACGACGGCAAAACCAAATTGCGTGCGAACAACACTGGATGTAAAACAAAAGTTGTTGCCAAACGTGCCGGCTCCGTCTACGTAGCCATCGGGAGCAGCAAATCCAGTCGGGAGGGAACATAAATCAATGTTGCTTGACGAATTGGAGATTATTTCTCATCAGACGTCGCCCCAAGCCCTCGCGAATGAAAAATATAAAGCGTTTTCTGTAATAAGTGCACTTACTGCAACCCGGTACTTATTGCACCGGGTTTACAAGAAACAAGCTGTTAGACTACATACGCCATCAGCATATACGGCCTGTCTGCGTCTTTATGGTACCTTTAATTTCACAAAAAGGGGTATGCGCCCCGTGCTTCTAATTTAAGAATGTCAACCACTGAGGCCGGTCTGTTTTTTTTCTTTTTTTTGTGTGTGTACTGACCTCTCTATCGTTGCCAGCAGACATAAATGCCATTGCCTACGTACCAGTAGGGACTCTTTACTTCGCCAGACAGCTGTGGGGTCGAGACAACGGGCATTTCACACAAAAAGGAGTGAAGGAGCGGAACACGTGGCTAAGTGAAAAACTGCTGAATATAGAAGCGTGGCTTAAACCCGAGGAAGGTCGTGTCAGCTTTGAAGGATGTCTACAGTCAAGGTCAGGGTCAAAATTATTATTGAACCTTGATCTTACAGTATGCAGCGACTGCGAGGTAACATATTCTCGCGCAAAGCCCAGCGATTTTTGGTCCATGATCTGCAGTTTCTCGTGCGTGCACGTGAGCGTGATTGGTAATATGTAACGCGTATGATTACGTAATTACTACGTGTTCGTCGCGAGACCTGTGCCCCGCATTCCCGACGCTGCGAGAACAATTGGGGCATCAGCTGACAATGCGCTTTCCATGTACCGGTGCTATCCGATATAACGGTATACCGTGCGATGTACAGGTATAATCGTCCTGGAAACTGTTGTGCGATTTCCGTTCGAGAGAGAAAGAAAACTAAGAAGAAAAGAGAGAGTGCTTTGGGGCAAGTTCGAAATAACTAGAAGGTTACGAATAGGTGTGGATAAAAATTTAGCGGAGAAAAATGAAACTTTGGCCACCAGACGACATCGGAGCCAAGGAATCCTTAGTGTACACTCTAGAAACGGGACTTCACGGCATAGCACGTCCTGAAACAATCGTAATTCAGATTGATATCCTCAGCGCTCTTGATCTGTTGAAAACGGGACGCGTACGCTGTTTTATACGCAATTTAGATATATCTGTTAATTTTCACAGAGGCGTATATAGTCCCCGCCCTCTCCTGAAATCAGATCAATATTACTAATCAGCTGCACTTTTGTAATAACGATCACTTGCGATCAATGCGAGTCGGAAGCTAAAATCAACTACGCAGCAGTGTAAAGTCAGAGCTAGAGAAACCCGGCTCTACACCCTTAAAACAGGACTTCACCGCATAGCACGATCCTAGTTTACCTTCTATGATACACTCTAAAGACGGAGCTTCACCGCATAGCACGCTCCTAGACAAGCATCATTCCGAATGACAACGTTCTCTCTGAAGACTGTCTTCGTACTTCTCTACCGGTTCGCTGGATTTCTACCCATCTCTGAAGATGAAGCTCTACATCTATAGAGTGTGCAGGAGCGCAAAGGACGGAGGCAAGGGGCAGGACAGGGTTCTGAAAACATAACTTCACCGCATGGCACGTTGTGCGCCAGCCATTGCCAGGAATGATAGGATCGCTTCCAGTGGCATACCCAGGATTTCGTCCTTGAGGGGGGGGGGGGGCGTATTTACATGATTTTGACAAAATATTGAGCAATCACACAAAATTTCAGGTTTTGGAAGGTGTGTGGTGGGTCCGGGTAAATCACTGATCGCTTCTGATTCGAAGAGAGAGGGGTGTACGACTTTTTGTAACAATTTCGATATCTGATAACTGCCATAAAAGGGCGTACGCCCCCTTCTCTCTTCGAGTCAGGAGCGATAATATTGTCATGCGTGGCAGTGGTTGCCGCACAGCGTGCTATGCAGTGAAGTTCTGTTTTTAGAGTGTATACCCTCTTTGGATAAATATGATCGTACGCACTAAAAACATAACTTCACTAGATAACACGCTGAAGCGTACTGTTATCACTCTTGATTTTTGACAAGCGGGGGTGGGGGATCGTATATTTTTGTGTGAGAAATATCATAACAGAAAGTGTCACAAAAGGGCGTACGCCTCCAGTTTTCAACAAATCAGCGGGGCATGTTGTGCGGTGAAGTTCTGTTTTGAGCGTTTTTTTTTGCAAATTTACTGCAGAAGTTGCATATAAAACGCGAGGTACTTTACGGGATAATCTATTTGTTACAAAGATAATTCATAGTAAATTGGCACCTGTAATTTGCACTGAGATAAGAAAAATGGCATCGTAAAAAGAGGCACACTCACTCTAACTCGAAAAGCCGGCAAGTCTGTAACGTCACGCCGTCGGGAGCATATTCCACTCGAGCCAGCGTTTTCCCATCATAGTACATCACTTTCCGAACGCTCGGTCCAACGGCGGGAGGAGGTACTAGCGATGAACCACTGCTCGTCTTCATCAGCCATAGCGAAGCCAAGGCGAGCGCCAGAAGCCTCGGCGGCATCATGCCGAGAAGCATGCCAGCGAGCACGCGACTGGCAGTCGCTTGCATGACTTCATCCTCCCCCCTCGGCTGACAAATGAGGATAGTGGGGCGAGTATCTCCTTCGCGACGGCCGCGCGCCGCGCTTTCTTTCTAGCAGACGACAAAGACGCTTCACCAAGCGCTCTCTGCCGGTGGTTTCTGTAGTTGCACCCACGCGTCCTATGGGTGATGCTGATGCGTAAATTCGCGGTCGGACAGTAGGGAGACGCTAGTTAATGTACGCTTGCTGGAGTTGTTTTAGTACGGCCTTTCCCATTGCCTTCCTTCTACAGTGTGAAGGTATAGTGCGGGAGGCCTTGACTAACGCAGAAGACATTCCGGAAAGCTCGACAGTGGTAGTACTTGACGTCAAGGTTGTGCAGACGTGATGTCTAGTCAACTGTGATGTGAGTTGATGGGTAGAGCGTGCTTTGGTTGATTCGATGCACCGCCCTATGCGCCACCGATGCTCACGTTCCTGCTCTCATCGGTGAAATCAAAGACGCGAGGACTGGACAACGCGGAATGAGTCTGTATCGCGTAAATTTCCTTTCGCTTTCAGCCAATGGTCGCGTGTCTATTTTCTGCAAATGCTTCATCCCAGATGACATTACGAAGTAGATTTCAATAGACATTTTGCCCGGGTACAAATACATAAAAACAAAACAGGCTAAATCATGAGAAGTGTATTAGACCATTAAAGTCACCGTTTGGCTGACCTTTCCTCCCATTTTCCCCTTTGTTCTAATAGGTGTATTCCCCCCATTAAAGTCACGTGTTGACATATTTAAATATTCTTCTTCTTCTTTTTTTTTTTTTTTTCACTTACCTTACCGTATATTCACACTAACGACATTCCACAGAATACTACAGCGGAAGATGCGAAAAACGTCATAGCTTTCTGCCGTCAGGTGAGCGCGAGCGCTCAACGCCGTTGTCTTCACGTACACTGCGACACAGCCACAAGATATTCCGTAGCAGACGACAGGAAAGGACGCCGACGGTGTCGTCTGCTAAGTGTGCAGTACGCCACTCCCGATATTCCGCACGGTCGTGTGAATGCTCAACATAACACGGCACGGAACTTGGGCTCTGTGAACAGTGTTTTCGCTTTTTCTTCCGCTAGAATCTTCCGTGTGGATGTCGCTCGTGTGAATACACGGATAGAGGAGTGGATGATGATGATAGATAGATAGAAGAAGAAAATGGGGAGATGAGTCACGGTGGACCTCCCTACCTTCCGATTCTGTATCATATCCGAACCTTAGTGTATTTGAGCGAAAAAAGAAGCGAAGAAAAGCTTTATGAATATACAGGAAGCAATGATAATAGGAAGAAAGCAGTTTTAAAGGCACGTTCATCACGTGGTTGCCAGCCTTCTTTCCTTCTTTGTTTTTGGATAAATTAATAATATTTGTAAGCTCGGAGAGGGCATCGCTTCGATAACGCAGTAGGTACAAAACAAACTGGAGCAAGGGAGAAAAGGGGATCAATAGCTCCTTCGATTAATTTTAGTGGCTATATTTCTACTGCTTGCTTGTCACAAACTCGGGGAAACATAATGTCCCAAAATTTTGCTCAATAGTTGGAGAGAAAAAATTAACATTACATTTAAAATAGTCCAAAGTGGTTCCATTCCAGACTACGTACAACTCTGCCTGTGTAGAAGACGAGTCACAGCGTAGTCAACACTGCAAAAACGAAAAGAAAAAGAAAAGCAAAAAAGGCGGGAATATGTGTTTCGTTGAGGAAAAATGTACAGGAAATATGTTTCGTTGGTATGTTTCTTTAAGGAAAAATGTAGAGGACAGGTCAGTCAAACCCAAGGTTGACTTGCTATATCATTGAAAAGAGAAGAAAAAAAAAGCAAAGAAAAATAAAACATGAAGAGAAGAAGAAGAAGAAAAAAAAAAGAAAAGAAAAAGAGACTCGTGCTTTCTATGCAGGGTTTTCCAAATGAAATCATTATGAATGAAACGATATGTCTTTCGCCCCCAGGTGCCGCACGGGCAGAAGAAATGACATTAGCTGGTAATGTCAGTCGGGTCTCGAATGCCATTTCTTACGATACTCGTGCTACACGTCATATTGGAATGCTATTAGACGCAATGATGCCGATGCGAGTTTCCCATGAGAGATCGCGGTACTCGAAGAGCGTAAACGTGTTCAAAGAGATTGAGAACACGGCACTTTCAATCTCTTACGGGTTCTTCAAATCAAATCCAAATCAAATCCAAGTTTATTCAGGTTGTTACGGTGTTAATATAATAAACATAAAGAGGAGCCAGAGGGGAGAGATCTCGGTTGAAGGCTTCTCTCAAAAATGATAACAAAGAATAATAAATGCATTTCACAGAGTCATGTTAATAACAGCGAATATTATGCAAATATTATTCAAAAAAAATCTTCAATCAATATTTCTATTGTCTCAGTTGTGAGGGGTTTCCAATCTCAATATTATGCGTACACTCTTAAAAATGAACTTCACCTCATAGCACGCTCCTAGCCAACCATTATCTCGAATGATATCGTTATCTGCCCTGATTTGTTGAAAACGGGGGGCGTACGCCATTTCTGTGACACTTATGCTGTTCATAATTGTCACAGAAAAGGCGTACGCCCCGTGTTTTCAGCAAATCAGGGCAGATAACGATATCATTCGAGATAATGGTTGGCTAGGAGTGTGCTATGCGGTGAAGTTCATTTTTAAGAGTGTACTTTAAATACCCACAATATCCCATAAAATGAGAAAAATTGCTTCATTTCATAATCGATTATCTGTACTATAGGTCGTAAAATTGTTGTCATCTTGCGTGTCAGGTTGCAGTCCACGCCAAAAGCACACATGCAAAAAAGCAGTGTTAACAATGCCAGGCATTTTGCCAAAAAGTAATGCTTGCTTTCGTGTAATCTATAAAATAACTGCGCAGTGCGCAGTACACGGTGGCTTTATCACTCTTAAAAATGAACTTCACCGCATAGCACGCTCCTAGCCAACTATCATCTCGAATGATATCGCTATCTGTCCTGATTTGCTCAAAAATGGGGGCGTACGCCATTTTTATGACAATTATGAACAGCATAAGTGTCACAAAAAAGGCGTACGCCTACCGCTTTGAACAAATCAGGGCTCATGGCGGTATCATTCGAGTTGATGGTTGGCTAGGAGCATGCTATGCGGTGAAGTTCATTTTTAAGAGTGTATGGACGTTGTAAATTGCTCGTACGCTTATACAATGGGAGCGAGGGTATACGCATTTCATGGGCGAACGAGTTGTGGCGATCCCATAATTCCCATTACGCGGAAAATGTAATTCAAACGAAGGCCATTAAATATCTCCGTATAAATGCGGCACGAATGACAGTATTAAAGACTTAACTCATTACACACTTCATGTCAGTTTTCGTGCACACACGAAACGTCGCAGTCGGCTCAGTCGATTTCAGCTAACAACAACAACAACACTTTCTTGTTTTGTTTTCTCGCTCTCTATTTTTCCTAATCCTACGACGCTTGGAAGGCGCTCGCACGCAATATCGGCCCAACTTAGTATAATTAGACATTACGGGACTGGGTATACCCCTCTCCCCGTGGACGGCGAGGAGAAAAAGTCGGCCATTGCAAAGCCGGATGGAGGTCACTGCCGAAATATGGGCCAGTCTAGTAAAAACGGTTACCCGAAAGTCGACCGCTGCGGGCGGTGTCGCTTTCGGTGTCTCTCCTCGGAAAATTGATGAGCCTCTGGGCGCGCATACATTCGCCGTTCAGGCTAAATAAAGCAGCGATGAACGAAAGCAGTGCCAAGGAAAACTTTGCTAATATGGCCGTGCAGAGCCGTGAAGTAATTAAATGCGAGTAATTAAATTATCAGAATTAATTACTTTCAGAGTAATTGATCACTCTGCCTAAATACTTTCATGTGTGTGTGGCTGGAACCGTAATTTAATTATATTTTGCCTGCAGGTTCCACTCAAAGGACAGAATATACTTTCTGCTGTGATTTAACGATTCTGTTGTGCATTTCTGTCTGCGGTATGTGTTGTCTCTTTCTGAGGTCTGTCCGCTGAGTCTTTTCTGCTGTGATCAGTTTGTTTTTTTCTTGCACAAGTATTAACATTCACTGAAAACATACCCAAACACATTTTTAAATATATTGTGTGGACACTTATCACATCCAACGAATCATGTACATTTTAACCTCCTTTTTTCGTTCAATCGTTTTATGGTCCCATGCCTGCATAATTTTAATGATGACTACCGCAATAGTGCGACTATAATTTAACGCAGACGTTAAATGTGTTTACTGCTCTATATAGATTCGGACGTTCTGTTTTCTACGCAGAAGCTCCGTTGTTCACGTAAATATTTATATCATCTATAGCTCATTGTAGAAATTGTGAACTTCGTGCATAAACAACATTATTTTTAAAAATGTTGTAATATGTGCTTACTGTTGAGATATTACTTTGTCAATTGCGTTTACTCTGTGTATATTATGTCTTCTTCGGTACACGTTTACAGTTATACTATAGGAGGAAAATAAAGTTAGGACCAGGAGGCGCATAGGAAGCTCGCTCTTGCGTATCTGCAACAGTTACTAAAGTGCCACTCCGGACTCGGAAAACAGCGTTTATTTTATTTAGTCCACGAAAACATGGCGACTCAAGGATTCTATACGCGAAATTTCAATCCTGTTTACGAACGCTGTGCATTTCTGTCAATTTTTGAAGATCTGCTGAGCCTCCACAAGTTTCGATGACGCGAGAAGCTGGGGACGTCATCACAAGCTCACAAATTGCAATGATGTCATGTTCTGAAGAGGGCACTCGTCCCCTAGCAACGACGTCGGCGTCCGGGGAGGGCCACGCGGTGGAGAAGTCATGTGAGGCTGATCGAAAGAGGGGAAAATTGGAGAGATGTATTCTCCCTCCTTTGTGTTTTCTCTATGGTCGGAGCGGTCGGATGATATATATCACGCGGGGCTCCGCTAGCGGAGTGCAAAAAGTGAGCCCCCCGGAAGACGCGAAGGGCAACAACGTTGCCAGATGAGAGCCGTGCGCTCCTTCGGAGCCTAGCACGACGTCATAGTTCTCAAAAATAAAACTAAATTTTCTCTAGCTTTCGCGTCACGTAGAGCCAAAATATTTTGCAGGGATGTAAAGTGAGCGAAGACTTGAGTAACATAACTTTGGTAGGATTCTGAAGACACGAAATTTAGTCCGTAGGGGCACTACACCGCCTATGGTTTTGATAACTATTCCTGTAGCTCAATTACTTTCTCAGACATGCAATTATTACTGTAATTTTATTATCCCTTCTGAGTAATTTATACACCTGTGCTAACGAGTTACTTTGAATATGATCCTCCTCCAGCTTCCACTTGCTAGTATGCAGCGGTTTGGTTGCATACGTACTTTATAAGGCCTCTCTCTCTCCCTCTCTTTGAAATGCATTTATTTTTCGCGGTTTTCTTGTCTGTTTGTACTTATTTTCCCCAATGAAATGGCGAATTTGAAGTGGCAGCCTGGCCTGGAAATTTCCAAGAATTTTGAACTGTTGAAAAAAAAAAAATCACCCTTGCACAACTTTTACTAGCATACGTTAGAGAAACAATCGTATGTTGTAACATAAAATATACATATATAATTTACTTGTCTAGCTATAGCTAGCATGCAAACGCGAAATATAACGAGCTTTGATCAGTGTATCCGCTATAGCGCAAGGCCTGACTAGAACCAGCAACCGCATAACGCCACGACTGCAGCACTGGCTATCAAATTCAATTGCGAATGATTGTCTGCGAATTTAATTGAAATATTCTACAAGGTGATTCTGACCATCACAACAAAACGTGCGACAGCGCTGGGTCAGCCTTCTGTCTCGCGCAATAGTCCGCTCAACGTAAAACGTGTGACGTCACGTGCTAAAGATGATCACTATCTATCTTCAATGCACCCTGCCGAATTTCTGTGACAATGTATTCTCCTCTATGCACTCTCAAAACAGAGCTTCACCGCATAGCACGCTCTGCTCCAATCATTGCTAAGAATAATAGGGTTATCGCCTCTGATTCGAAGAGCGAGAGAGAGAGGGGGTGTACGCCTTTTTGTGTCAATTTGGATACAAGATATTTGACACAAAAAGGCGTACGCCCCCTTCTCTCTTCGAATGACAAGCGATAACCCTATCCTTCGCATCAATGGTTGGAGCAGAGCGTGCTATGCGGTGAAGTTTTGTTTTTATAGAGTGTGAGATGCGGAAGTATCGTAAAAGTAATTGCTAGTTTCGAGATGTACGACGTCATGAGATGCCTGATCTACCCACGCGTGGCAACATTGCCCTTCCTTGGTCGATTTCCGTTTGTCAATCACAGTCTCCGAACGTGGGCGGAGAGCGGAGACAGGCGCCAGGGCTCTCTGTGACGTCACCTACTCTCGGAGAATCCGAAACTATGAAAGCTTTGCGGGTTTCTTTCGAAAATTCGCGGAAGCGACAACCATTGCTACGAATGATAGGGTCATCGCTTCCGATTCGAAGTGAGAGAGAGACACAGAGAGAGAGAGGGAGGCGTACGCCTTTTTGTGGCAATTATCATATATCCAAATTGGCGCAAAGAGGCGTACGCCCCCCTCCCTCATCGAATCAGAAGCGATAGCTTTATCATTCGTGGCAATGGTTGGCGCGCCGCGTGCTAGGCGGTGAAGTTCCGTGTATGTCGGCAGAGTTCTCTTAGAAGTCGGCCCAGGACGCGCATTCCCCCAGGGCGTGAGTCGTGACGTTGCCCACATACGTGAGGCCGACAACGGCAAGCCCTATCACCACCACCACCACCATCCGTGTTTAGAGTGTACGAAGTAAAATAGCTATAATTTTTGAGTCCTTGGTGGCACTTTCCTATCTCTCATAGAATAGAAGTAACAACATGGAACCGCCGAATTGATACTGCTTCGACCTTTGAAACTGAACGACGCTTCTAACCTTTATAACTTTTCGAGGCAGTTCTGCCCACTAACGCTAAAATATTTATTAAAAAGAAAGAAGAAAAGAACGACAATAAATATAAAATGAAAATAAATAAATAAGTAAACAATATTGGCTTATGAACAGTCGCATCCACGGCAAAGCTTCTTTCGTGTAGAAAGAGGTAACGTATTTCCTTGAGTTTCAGGAACATACAATACGAAGAGGACAACGCCAAGCGTCGCTAAACGCAGACGGTTTCTTCCAACGAGTCAAGCAACACTGGTATAAACACAGCCGCGAACACGTTTTCTCCCGTTGCTGCGTTCGCATTCAGAGTCAACGCATAGTCTTCGGCATGTCAGGTAGGAACTACCGTGTTTACGTTCCGTATAAGATACGTTGTTAATTCGTACTTTCTCCTTGTTTTGTTGTAATTTCTGAGCGTCTCCTGACATTCCAGGAACACTGTTGAGATCGTTCATGAACGTTGCATGGATGCCGCACGAATATATACGCCTATATTATTGAACGCAGCAATCCTTAAGTCTTTTGTTTTTCGTTTATAATCCGTCTTCGGGATACGTATGATGAGGTGAAAATGCTGTCACGCAGAATCCGAGACCGAAGAACCTGTTGTCGGGAACGAAGGTTGGGCAGATGTACTTGGTAAGGTGCTTCGAAGCAAGGCACCGAAGAAAAAGACATTGGTGCTCGCAAAAGCAAGAAAAGATGGCCAGACGAAGAAGGCACCAGAACCAAGCATCGAAATTGTCGACGTGGAAGGTGATGTGAAGGTAGAGGAAGAGCAGAAAGCGAAAGAGGTGGAACCCGAATATCTTACAAAGAAGCAATTGAAGGAGCGCAAAGATAGGGTAAGATTTCTTCGTGCAGTTAGGGATGGGGGTAGGCTTATGTACATATTTACAGGGTGAGTTTCGCAAAGGTTACACATTTCGATCGAGTCGTAAAAATACAAGATAACGTCTCTGGCGCTTCAAAGTTTGCAGGCTGATAGTCATTCGCAGGAAGTTTTGTCCGTATTTTTTTTTGGAATGCTATCACTTTGTAGAAAAATAGGTAGAAGCAGAGCAAATTCTCACCCCCATGCATTTCCTATTGCCCAAAACCGCCTGCTTCACGTTCACATCACCATGTATAGGTGGCGCTGCCTGCAGACGAAGCATAGAGTCACTGTATACTGTGACTCTAACGAAGCAAAACCTATGGAACAACCAGGTGAATCAGATGCAGGGTTTCGACGCAGCGCCACCTACATGTGGGAACTTCAACTTAATTCAACTTAAACTCAATCAATAAAACTTCAGTCGAATGACTGTCAGTCTGCGAATTTTGAAGCGCCAGAAACGTCATCTTCTGTTTTTACGACGCGATCAAAACGTGTAATCCTTTGCTTAATTCACCCTGTAGATGGCACCAGGTTTTTCTCCCACAAAAAAGAAATGTGGATGGAATGCACCGTTCGCAGTCCATGTGGCCGTCTTTCACGGACCCATAGACACCTAGCTGTCCATGGGCACCACGGAAATAGAAACTGTATTAATTAATTGAATGAATGAATGGGGAGCCTGGTCCGGAAAAGTATAGGACACATACACACGGATCTATTAGAATCAGAGCTTACGTGAATGGTCCCGTCGATTTCTGCAAATCTGTTCAGTACTAGTTACAAAAATACGCTACACGAGTACAGAAGCCCTATCATTCAGTTTGTCTCTCAGTAACAGATTACACATTGCTTTCTTGTTGCGATATGTTGCATTACAATTCAAAATTTTTGGACGCCAACAGAAACGCAAGTGGGAAGCATTGTGCCGAGCCAAGCCAGGCGCGGCTGAACAGCACGAACAGCACCTGCGGAGAATTGCTACCAAGTGAGATGCGAATCTGCTCCGTCAGAGCAGTTTTTTTTATGACGCCAGTGTTTACTCACTGTCTTTCGTTGTGTTTGCCAGAGGTGTTGTCCAGCTGTTCACAGCAGTGGAAAAGCACCAGAAAGATGTACAAAGGAAACTCAGCGCCGCGGGCGAATCGGAAACGAAACGTGATAAGGTCATGAAATCCTTGAACAGGGGGGCCTTCCTGGACTTGCTGAAGCCGAAAGAGGTAGGAAAAATGATATTTCAATGCAATCTGTACAGTTGGTAGGAGTTTTTTTTTTGTTGGCAGTATTTTTTTATCGAATCGTTTACGTGGTAGACACTTAAAAAATTTCGTGCCGCAATTTGGTACTGGGTTAAACTAATACAGGTAATGCAATTTAATTTTAGTTTATAATGGAGATATTTAAGTACTAAAGCAAGGTAATTAAATGACAAAGGAAGTTCAGTGGCCAAAACCTTGATGTCTCCAGTTGAATGAGCTAATATAAATAATGATAATTTGATATAATAAACTAATTTTGAACAAGAGAGAACTGATGTTCTGAGGCTGGAACAACGTAGAAAGGACAAACACATACAAAGCCTCTAATTGCCTAAGAAATGAACGTCACTGAAAAGGTTAGCCTGTGTGGGTTCGAGTCCTACAGCTGGCCAACCTTTTCGGCGACTTTCATCTTTCATCAAACTAATTTTGTTTGAACTGTACTAATTGAGATGGACTTTCATTTGAGAGCATTTTAGTGCCCCTTTATGTAAGACATCCTGCTGTTTACTACGTTTCAGGTACAGAAGAAAGAAGAACCCAAAGCGTGGAGCGTTCTCCGTGATGACTTTATGCTCGGTGCAAACATGAAAGACTGGGATAAGCAAGATGATGAACCCACATAAGTGCGCTTGTTATACAAAAATAGGCTATCAACTTATAAAAAAAATTTTAAAAAATCGGTGGAAACACACGGGTGACGACCCCCCCCCCCCCCTCCACTCATTTCACGGGCTGTCCGGAATGGCCGGTTCCTTGAGCGCGAGCATCTTCACCGCGTCTCGCCACTGGTGTCGCGTCACGGTCATCACGAAAACGTTTTCCTTCTGCTGCGGAGAACAGATGCTGTTGACCTGGCTGACGGGCTCTATCATCAGGACGCCCCGGTCGTCCCGGAAGATGTCCGCGTGCCCCTCGTTCACCAGGAACGACGTGTGGAAGATGTTCTCGCAGGTCTTGGCGAACGAGTCGGGATGCATGACGAGCTCTATGAAGGGCAGGGGCCGCTTTAAGAGCTGGTGCAGTCCCTTGAGTGCCCTGTGAATCAGTTCGACGCGTTCCGTCGTGGTCTCCTTGTTTGCCGTGTCCGTGCATTTGACCTGCAGAGTGAGACGACGGAAGGTTATGAGCAGACGACGGGCCTCGTGTGCGTAACGGTGTGTGTGCAGTTCTTGATTTCGCCAATGATAACTAGGGCCTGACTTTTTCGGGTTTTATTTTCGACCAAATTCGGGGGGAGGGGGGGTAAATATCGGGTGATATTTTTCATTCGAAAATTCGGGTGTATTCGGGTTAAATCCCGTTACGGCATATTCGGGTCGTCGGGAATTCTGTCTTAACATGGAACTAATGTTTAGCAATGTTATCAAAATTTATTTTAATGCACGCTTTTGAGTGTGCCACAAACGACCCAGATGTTTTCGGGTAGATTCGGGTTAAACCCGAATTTTACAGATTTCGTTCGGGGGGTAAGTATCGGGCGGATACGGGTTTAACCCTAAAAATTCAGGCCCTAATGATAACCAGTGACGTCGCGAGGCAATGTTGAGCTGCGGTTTCGAAGGATACTGAACGTTTTCGAGAAGAGTCTGGAGGTGGCGCCACATGTTTGCACATCGTTTGTTAGAGTTTTTACAAATTTTGCTTAAGGTAATTAATTAAACTTCACTAAATGAGTCAATTAATTAAAGTAAATTAAAAACTGATTAGTTAATTGGCTTAGTCGAGTTAAGTTTAATGAATTGGAGTTAATGTGCTATCCACTTGGAGGTGCGTCCCAAGAAGAAAACACAAAAAGAAAGGTTAACAAAATTCGTTAGTGTTTTTTCGGAAAACATTGAACTCAAAACCAACTGCCGGTTGAAAAGTTGCAAAAGGCAGGAAATGCGTGCGGGACAAGTCGGTAAGCGATCTTGGGAGAAAGCTGAATCAATCTTTTGCTCGTTTTCTCTTGCTGCACAATCTCGCAGATTTTTGTAAAGTCCCACTTCTTGGAAATGTTAATGTTTCCCTGCAGGAAGCTAGGGGCTTCCACACCGTATTATAGCCGGCATGCCAGGTTTTCGAAATCTCACCACCAGTCGCATGTCTCGACACGCTGGGAAATACAGGTTTTTCCTGCATGCCGAGAAATGTGCGGTGATGCGGTACAGATCTTCGTATGAAGCGGCACTTACTTCGATTTATACCCTCTGTTTAGGTATCTTATCGGTTTACTACTCGAATAGATTTTGTTAACATTAAATACAGCAGTGCACATTAAAATCGGAATTTGACTCCAATATACACGTTTCCGCCGCAGTATTAGAAAAATTCGAATATTCGCACAGCCCCGTTTCAGTGTGACAGTTCCAGGGTGTCTACCAAATTGCAGCCTTCAAATTCCCCGACTTTTCCAGGTTTTCACAGAATATTTCGAGCAAATTCCCTCCCCAAAACAAAAGGGAACTCGGTGCCTGCTGCAACGTTTTGATACAGATCCCTCATAAAACAGATAATTTATTGAGCATTAGCAAGGTCGCCCTACTCTTCTGCCTCCGAGCCTGTCGTATCGGCGAACTGCTACTTGCGGCAACGTTGCTACCCAACAACTGATCCGCACTCGCAATGCGCAGCGCATCGTCACCGCACTTGTCCGCAATTTTCCCAGACATTCAGCTGCTCTCTGGCAAACCCACCCACCTTGACTTTTCTGGCCGCATCAAAAATTCGCGATTTTCCAGGTTTACCGCGAGTTTCAAACGTTCTCCCGGAACACTCACCTGATTTGGAATGGTCGGAGCCTTATTTCCAGTCTCCACCATTCGAGTGCGCGGAGCTCGTGGCGGACGCGGAATGTCTTTGCCCATGGAACCGTACGTGTACCAGAGAGGGTTGCTAGAACGTACGAACGGCTCCGCCCGTTTGCCGATCTTCGCCCACGCCCTCTGGTTGAGGGGCCCCCGTCCGGGAGCCACGGTCACGTATCTGCGGACGCGGTTCAGGAAATCCTCCGGGTCGAAAGTGTGGAAGTTGACGGGAAGCGTGGTGGCGGCTTTCCTCGCCTTCGAGGCCAACAGGAGCACCAGTTCCGAGTCCAGCGCCGCCTCCTGCACCCGCGTGACCTTGCCGAAGAGGTCTTTGGCTTTCTTCAGCGTCACCGTCAACGGTACGGTCTCTTCCCCATTGGAGATGGTGCCGTTGATGAGGTCCCTGTAGGCGCGTCTCAGCTGCCGTCCCTGGTTGTCGCAGCTCTCGCTGGATTCCGTTTCCATCGCGGACTGATCCGCTGAATCCTGTGCACGGTGACGTACAATGTAATTTTACGACGCGATACAAACACGATAGAAAGTAACACTACAGGGATGCCAAAGATAAAGTACAGGGATAATAAAGTATATAATAAAGATAAAGGAATCTAAAGATAATATAAGTAATAAGTAATACGTAATAATAATAATAATGCATAGTAAGCAAAGGTAATAATGTAATGATAATAAAGACTCGTTGGGAGCTAAACCGTACATAGGAGCACCTGTTATGCAGTAAAATTTTATATAAAAATGGCCAGATGGTCGAGTTCTTTGCCGATAAATTGCAAAAATGAGAATATTAATGCCTCGTTAACTTTTCCAATGGCCTCAACTACTTGCTAAGGCTCACGGGCATGCCAGTTTGTGTTGGTTTGTATTAGCCAACTGCGCTACAGTAATGACTTTGGTGGTTTCTAACAATTTCAGAATATAATACGCGCTTTTGTCGAACCACTTTCAGTAAATACGTCTTCCAGAGCCAGCTGCAAAGCCCTACAGATTCTCCCGCAGTTAAAAGATTACGATAGGTTAACGGCCATGTACAGGGACGAGAGGTTAATTTTTCCTAAGTTACGGAAACAAATCTGGTAAGTGAAAACTCCGCATCATCGACAAAAGTTTCAGCATCTGCTGTGCTAGCATCATGTTTTACAGGGCGGAAGAAACATTGTACTTTGTCGTGAGTAAACCTGTAAAAATATTGATCCGTATCGATCTGCACTGCTGTGTTATGTTTGTGGAGTGTGAACTGGGTAGTCGAATCAAGTCGAATCAACTTCTCTCCAGAATGGAGACTGGGTTTTGACGGTGTCTGAAAATTTTGTCTATCTGTTATGCAGAGGAGAAGCACATTATGTAGATGAACAGTAAAGATTTTGGCGCAAATCCCGCCGTACAAATCAGCTGATGCAGGTAATGACAAATAACCTGTTCACCCTAACCTGACTATGGTGGCACAGTGTAACCCTACGCCAGATAGAGTCAAAAATGTTTCCTGATCAGAAACACTATCCTGCTAGATACCGTAGGTATAAAATTCAACGAACTAAGTGAAAATTAAATATAGCCTGGTCACTTTAACTGCTCTGCGCACTTTCCACGGAAATTATATAAAAGCATTTGACACAAAAAAGCAACAAATGCATTGGCGCGATTCGAACCCCTCTTCACAGAGTACGATATGTAGCGGTCAAATGGGTGCACATTACGAACATTTACATATTGCAATGTGCGCAGGGTAATAGTCTTTTGGAAGCACAGTACACGAGTGATACCATTTCTTAGCTGCTAGTGTACTTCGCGAGGCTTCCCGAGTGTTGTTGCTTGTAGTATACTTGACCAGCTGATAGCCACCGTCGCCGTGAAAGACAGGCAGTCGGCAAAAATAAACTGATTGGAAACTGGTTTATCAAGTCATTCAGAATAGAACAACTTCACTTTGTAAAGGTAACTTGCATCAGCCTACCATTATTCCGTGACTGAAACAGAAACAGAAGTAGCGCGCCAAACACAAACGTACACGACACACAAGATAACAAGGTCCGCCGGTCCGACACGAGAAATGTTTGCAGCGTAGCGTAGCGCCAGGGAATGTGTGCAGATCTCCATGACGCTTTATCGACTTTCCTCTCATTTCTTATATTTTACGACTCGGCTTAGTGCCATAAGTTATCGTTTGATATTCTATGAAAAACGTAATAAATTTTCTTACGAAAGCTCCGCTTTTTTAAAATAAAAGGCTATAAGTCATGGTGAGAGGGCGCCAGGTGCTTCCTGTGTTTCGTACGGCGTTTTTCGTCTGTAACGATTGTTTCGCAAAAGCGTTTCAGAACCCATTTAATTGTTCGCTTCCGCCGTTCGACAATGACTAAGTGTGTGGCACAAGAAACAAGTGTTTCGCACCATAGACTGTGATGGCGTAAGAAAACCGTGACGATGTCCCAGAAACAGAAATTCACAATCGACGATGCCTTCGAACCGGAGGACGATGATGCGATCCGTACGTATGGGTCGACCACGGAAAGCACACCTTTGAAGCCAAAACGAGGTTTGTCACCAGATGAAAGCATTGTCGTCAGAGTAGAGGATTCCAAGGAGCGCGGTATGCTCAGCAGACTCAAGCTACCGGATGATGTGAGTAGTGGTTTCGAGGAATCGCTCGGCTGACAGAAACTTGGAGCTCTGGTGCAGTGGACGCATAACTATCGATTCATCTAATCCTTTTTATAGGCACTTTCGAAGGACAGCGATTCTCTAATACAAGGGGAAATGGGTCACAGCAAGTACAACACAAAAGAAGGGTAAGCGTGGAATTTTGTGCAGCCGGGCACAGTTGCAGTGAATCAGTTGTCCGTTCGTCACTGCAAGGATGACACAGCATGGCATGCAATTCACGCAGTCGTTCACCTCGTAGTGGAGATTTACTTGCAGCGTTATTGGAAATATTTGCAAGGCACCACAAGAGTTACAAGTTGTAAAATTTGAGGTCATACATGGCCTTTTTGGCTTCCATTCGTGCGTTAGTGTGGTACTACACATTCAGGATCACTTGACACAAAATCTTGTACATATTTTTGTGCTGCTAGCACATTGTGAAGGCTCATCTTGTGATGGGTTGAAAGTCTATGCAAAGTTGAAATAAATTAAGCCTGTAGGAGCATAAATATTCAGCATATTTGAATAGCCGTTTTAAAACTGAAGCGAATATCAAGCGAATACAGCTAGTTGGATAATCAGAATACTCATTATCCGATCGGTAATGGATCACTGATTCAGAATATGATCCTGATTCGTGTATCCGGAAATTTGCTAACCGGAGAACAAAAATATACAAACGCATAAACATACGCAAAAGAGGGACAAAAGGCGCAAACACGCAGTAACAAAAAACATAATGCAGCACGAGCCTGAAAGCCGCACTCGAACTTGCACCTCTAAAAAAAAAAAGGCTGTTGTGGTGTCAAAAGTGTTAAAAAAGGCTACTATTCAATAGAGTCGATAAAAAGGCAGGCAACCTTGAAAATGTCGTATTTAGGCGTTTCTAGGCATTTATAGGCAAATGCTTAATAATCTGGGCCCTATTAATATTCAATGGAAAGGTATTGCTGAGATTCCAGTTTGAAGCAGCAACAGTATTTCACAGTGGTGTGAATCACAGTTAGCTGTGTAGACATCACTGGAACAACATGTTCTTGATTGTTAAACGCTGTATTTGCAGATGGTGGACGCATCCGAAAGTAAAAGAAAACTGGAGGGTCATGTTGGCTGCCTTTGGTCTTCTACTCGGTGGAGTTGGTAAAGATCTCAAACCTAACGCCAAGTTTACCACTAGATTGTTTATGTTTTTGTATTGATTGATTTTATTTTGTGCCTTCTGTCTAGGGCTGATAATCACAGGAATCATTGTGCAGTTGAACCCTAAAATTGGTGAGTGTCTACAGAATTCACTAGACGCATTAGTACTATTCTGTATCTAAAACAATTTTGCATTCGTAGAACCGTGTATCGGCAATACAGTCATGTCTGCAGCAGCTTTTTCTTCGGTCTATACAGATCTGTTTGCCTTTTTATTTTCAGGAGTTCAAGGGTTTGTTTTCTTCATTGCTGGAGCGATCTGCTTCATACCTGGGGGTAAGCCGAAATTCCTGACCAATATTCTTCCCTACAGATATGCCTTGCACTAAACACTTTCACGTAAGGTCTATTAGTTTCTTCTTTGATTCTACTGGACGCGGAAGAGCTAACGGAAGAAATAACAGTGCACGCTCACATTAGTATTAATATTACATGCTTCATTAAACATAATCAGGCTACACACCCGGGATGTTTCAAATGGAGTGTCCCTGAACTATTTATAGATAAAAGCTGGTCACCAGTGGTCCCACAGTGACGACAACACTGTCTGGTTGTGCCTTTGGGGCCCCTCATCCGCACGTGGCACACGGGTTCGGAAAACCGCCCGCAGTTTCCGCGGCTCTCGAAATATTGACGCTGTCAACGTGATGCAGACTGTGTGCGTTGCCGGAAGAAAACGAGTGTGACGCAGTCTCCATTGACCAGCTGATTTGACGAACATGCGCGCCATGCCGCTAAAAATAGTGCATTGCACGGTCGACGAAAAGCGGAACGCGGAGGCGGTTTCTCCCGCAGTGCGGCAAGAATGTTCCGCTCTGCACACGTGTTACCGCGTGCTTTTGCAGCACGTGGATACGCGGCCTTACAGGTGTACTATAACGCCTACCACGAGTTTGTTTCAAATTACTTTAAAGTCTGTTCTCCATTTCTTACTGGGCGTTATCTCTAGAAATTTTCATTCAGCTACGAAGCTACTGTGAAAATCGTGGCGAACCCTTTCATGTATCGGCACCGCTCAGTGACCATCAGTTCACTTCGCGCATCAGGCAGTTGCGCTGCCCAATGTGCTTGCCGCACTGCAGAATGATTTGGGTTCGAAGACGTACGGATGGACACGAAAAGAAAAAAAATTAATGAAAACGTCTTCGGAGCATTAGAAATTAGGACTCCCGTATTTTCTGGTGTCTAACCTGCACATTGTACAGTTCCCGTCAACCTTAATAAGAACGCCGGAAAAAAATTTGGTCTCACTTCTGAGTGCGATAACAGCCAGTCTTGGGGCGCTAACGGAATGGGGCACCCTTGAGGGAATGTTAATGAACAAAATCCTTGCATTAAACTACCAGAATAATGTTGTTCAAATAAGATTTCCTTATGGCATATGATAAATACGATATTCACTCACATAACTTGCACACTTTTTCTATAAAAAAATCAGAAAAGTTGGGGGTGCGCAAATTCTACGGGAACATTCGTAACAGTACGGAAGCGACACGGCGCTTCCAGAGGAAAATACCGAGCCCCAAATAACGCTCACCCTACCGGCGAAATACAGCGAGACGGTACTGGAAGTCGCCGCCGGGCCCACTGAGAATCGAAAGCATGACAAATTCACCAACTTTATCATGTTGCTTTGCAAGTTCGTAGTGTGTTCGTCCAGCGTTTCTTTTGTAGTTCGAGTGACAGCGTTGCCCACCGTGTAAGCTCACGGGGACAGCAGAAACCAATTGCTGTGGTCGCTGAGAGTTGTCACAACTTTTAAAAAAATTGTGTGCCGAAGTAGGGGGTGCACAAATTATGCGAGTAAATACAGTTGTTTGACAGACCCAGAAGATTGAAATTTGCCATATTCTTCAAAAACAGTTTTGCAAAAAGTTTTGCAAAAAATATACGTTGTTGCCTTTCAGCCTACCACGTGGTGTATGTGTACTGCGCAGTGAAGGGCAAGAGAGGATATGACTTCTACAACTTGCCTCTGTTCAACTAATTTGTATAAGGGTTTCCATATGCTACCTCTTCTTGCTAGCTGGGTTTAGCAGGTTAGGTAGGTATACTAGTAGATTTACTGCTCCAGTTGGTTGCATAGGAGCAAGGAGCAAGTGTAACCTTGCAGTTGGAACATTGTATATAGAAATATGTAACAAATACTTTGGTCGAGCTAGCAGAGATTGTTTTTTAAGAGAGCAACACATTGGCATCATCTTCATTGAGTCGGTACCTTTTAAAAATGTTATCCTTTTTTTGGATGATTATAGAAAAAGCGTTAATGTGTGTTTTTTTTTAGAGGAATTTTCTGCACAAAACTACACGATATGCTAAACAAATTTTTTATAGCCTTCTCTCCAGCACTGAATGGAAAAAATTGTTAACATTTTTGTGCATATACTATGTTGGTAGTGGCTGAAGAAAAGAACAAACTTTATTTTGTAGTTCTTTTTATCTGTTCAGCCGATGTTGTACCGTAGTTATCTCACCTCGGAAGTCACTGACATGTTGGAAAACTCCATTACTTTGCTCGTATACTCGAGTCTTAACCCAAGTCATCATTGCGTACGCACACTGTGAGGTGTACTCGAATATTGCGGAGTCTAGTCTGTACAGTTAGATATGGCTGGCCATTTTAAGTGTCGTTTACAAAGTTGTATGTACACTTTATAATTCCGCGCGGGCCTTCAGGGAAATGTATCTCTGTTTTTAAAAAAAAATTCCGCGCATGCCACACAATATACTACATTCCATTGTTTTCTGTGAGGTCCACGCTCTCCAGCAACTTGCACACAGGCTACTCGAGAAGAACTGTTCTCTCCCGCTTAAATAGCGTGGAAATTGATGGAGTAGCTCATATTTGTTCCTCCTGAGTGGCAGCAACGCTTCTAGTTAGCAGCGGCAAATATGGGGAGCTGAAATGTGCTTGCGGGCGGGCTTGTTAATCTTTTGTCGGAATGTATTGCTAGTCATTGCTTTCTGTCTGTCTGTACACGGGAAATGGAGTGTGTGCGAGAGCTGTTAATTAACACGACGCTACGGACAGATTGTACTCGGTCAACAACAACATTTTATTTTGCTGATGACGAGACAATTGTTGTTCATTAACTGTGTGTGTGTGTGTGTGTGTGACCGTCCGATGGCGGTGTCCGAATAATCGAGCACGTCCGAAAAAACGGCGTCCGAAAAATCGGTCGGGGACTGTAATTGGGTGAAAATACGACGACGAGCTCCCCGAGTGGCATTGGTCACCTGGATTTGACCATGGACAAAGCAATTTCAGTGAGAGGAAGAGAGTCTAGCTCGTTTACACTGCTGTCACACAGGTATTCCAATGATAATTGAGACCAGTGGCCGTTGAACATTTCGAGCACCGTTGACAATGTGCAGCTGCCACACAGCCCGATCCACTGCTGCTTGAGAGGTTGACATGTTATACACCAGGTGGTGCTACGCTCAGTAGGGGGCCACTCATCTGTTCGCCCATCGCCATAAGCTTTAGTACTACAGGTTTTCCCGGTGATTTTAATTCAAGTGCCAAAGTGCCATCGAAATTAATCCACGTGCCATGCACACTTTATGGGGCATGGATTAATTTAGCTGGCACTTGGATTAAAATCGTCGGGAAAACCTGTAGACAAAAGGCGTGTATAGTCTAGGAAAACGCAGTGCCAAAACATTTCTGGGATTCTGGTAGTGCTTTAATTGCTAATTATATGTAGTGACTAATTTAATATATATTTTCATATGACCCTGCTTGGTGTACAGACCATGCTGGTGTGTGATGTTGAGAATAGAAAAGCAAATGTGCGAATGCAACTACATATAATAACTGTTATGCTAAATTTCATGACTTTTCATTAAATTTGTTGAAGTTTTCTCTGGTGTTCTTGTTCACTGCTCCCCTGTTTACCGAACATTACACTGACTGTGTTACTTTTTGAGGTCCCTTCAATGGCGTTTCACGAATATCCATCAAGTCGAGTATCATCCAAGTCAGTGGTAATTGAAAAAGGCAGTGGAGCAGTGGCGAGCCACCATTTGGTTCGGTCGTCATTAATTTCAATTGCCATTGAAATGTCCATGTGACAGCGGTAATAAAGGCATAAGTGTAGCCCTTAAAGGTTGGCAGTGTGGGCAGTGGAGGAGGATGTGGTTCAGATTTTCCAAGACACTGCAGTGATGGCAGCTTGGGGAGTGAACCTTTCGCAACCAGTAGCATCACTGAGCAGCAAAAGCGACATCGTGTCTCTATCAGTGAAATAACGCAGCATCCTGACAAGAGGTATTTTTGATATT
Source organism: Ornithodoros turicata (assembly GCF_037126465.1). NCBI lineage: Eukaryota > Metazoa > Arthropoda > Arachnida > Ixodida > Argasidae > Ornithodoros > Ornithodoros turicata. The sequence goes on along the minus strand of NC_088210.1, from coordinate 14,059,120 downwards.
CGGAGATGACCTTGTACATACTTCACAGTTTAGGCGTGGGGTATGCTTTTTTCGTACGGCAACTTCACCCTGCAAGTTACCACGGTAAATGCATGGGGTGAGGTGAATGGCTTCCTGGCAGACAGCTCTTACGTGAGCAGGGCCGTAGCGACCCCACAACATGCTGCTGCATATAGAGACCTGGGCAGTGTGAGATGGATTTCATCTTCATCGTTGTCATCCTCATCATCACCACAATAAAGCTTGTGTTTGGAACCCCAACAACATATGCAAAGCTCTCGGCACTGAGGTAGTAGTTCCAGTGGTAACCACATCGCTAATGCATTATTAATCATCACGTGATTTTCCGGAACCTTAGCAATGTTGATGAGGAAGGGGGTTCATAGCGATAGTGCACATGTAATGTCCTCTCCTCGAAAAGGTGAAGTGGCTTTCCTGGTGGCCACAATCGGAACTGTCATTCAACCTGGCTCTGCCGTGCACGTATCTACCTGCTCTGTCCATGTATCTGTCTGTAGCAGTAGGTTGTGTATGAGACTAGTAACTGAAAGCGCACATCATACAGCTAGGAAAAAGCATATTGAGTTGCTGCAAAGGGCAGTGTTCTCAGTGAGTGACCATGCCGTTCTTTCAAGAATCATATTTGTAGTGTCGACTATATGCAGGCACGTATGGTACAGCTCCCGTCAACCTTAATAATAACACTGGAAAAAATTCTGTCTCATTTCCGAGCGCGATAACAGCCACCCTTGGGGCACCGGGGTAATGTTAAGTGAACAAAATCCTTGCGTTATACTAACAGAATAAATTTATTCCATTACGATTTCCTCATGGCTTCAAGGGTTGCTGTAATCGCGCTCGGGCACGAGACCATATTTTTTTTTCAGTGTTATTATTAAGGTTGATGGGAGCTGTACATACATTAAGGTCCATGTACAGTACATTTTTTGTAGCTAGTGCACAATGTGCTGTTCGGCAAAGGGAAACAAGACCTGTAACATAGTGTTGTGTTGACAGTAACAAGACCCTTAGTTACAGTCGTATTATAATTTTATAAGTTTTAGTGTTGGAACGGTGGGTTTAGCTTTTTCTTTGCAATACAGAGAACAGTACGGGCCCATCCCTAAAGGATAGTTTAGTCTTCCATCGACAAAATGGTGTCCTTTCTTGCAAACTCCTCTACGTGCTGTTACTAGGAAGAGAAGTTATTGGTGCTAACAACGCTACAAAAGCAGTGTTATACACCAGTCGCAGTAGCCAAGTAGTAATGATGCTGCTGTAATTCTCGAATACTTGCGCGACATTGCATCAAGAACAAACTAGGGCTGCACTTCTCGTTGCTGAAATTCTTCCGTTATGTATTCAAAGTGTCTCGGGAAGAAAAAAAAAGTATTACTCGCATAGTGGTGAGCCCACAAATCACGGTGCAGTGTGTCCTACTCATTCTTAGTTGTATAGTATTACAAATGCTTTTTTTTAAATGTAGTCTTGCTGGACAGTGTGCAATATGCACTGCACTGAGGCTATTGCAAAATGTGCATACATACATACATACCTGCATACATACACAGATACCTACACACAAGCATACAAAAGTAGACACAGATACCTTCCCACCTACATAGATACATGCAAAAGTGCATACATATCTATACACATACAAAAATACATACACAGATATGTACACACAAACATGCAAAAGTACATACACAGATACCTACATGCATACATACAAAAGTACATATACAGATACCTACATACATACACACAAAAGTACTGGCGTGGTGACGTTTGAGCACTTAGAAACACACACAAAAGTACATATACAGATACCTACATTCATACATGCAAATGTACATACATACATACATACATACATACATACAAAGGCACATACATGCACACAAAAGTATGTGTGCACGCAAATTACTCGATTGCTCTTTTGTTGTAACGTAGTCACGGTATCTGCTTCCACATGTAACCGTCATGCAGAAACGTGTTCTCAGTAGAGATTGAAACCTGTTGCCATTTTTGTTCCGAGCCATTTGCTTTAATGGCTACGACGTGTCATAGAGGAGATTTGATTGCAGAATACTCAGTTCTTGGAGGGAGCTTTGATCAACTCCAACGCATATTATGACCTTCACAATAACATCTGTCTTATGCGTTGTAATTGAATGATGCTCCAATATGCTCAGGTGGCCATAGTGAGGGGATATACTGTACAGTTATTGTAAAAGAAACGTGTACATACCATGTACCTTGCCATATGTGTTCCTGTGCTCTGTAATAATTTTTTTAAAGGCTTGAGCTATCCTGCCATATACTATTTTGTAGGAGGACCATGCCTGTGTCATTCTTAAAATAAAGCCTAATTTGTAAGGGTATGTTGTGGTCACGAAATGTACCTTCAGGTTCACCTTGGCTTTGTCCGTATCTGCACATGTGGAATAATTTCCCCAGCAACACCGAAAACCCCCGGGATGCACGAATAATGTCCTAACGGATTCGTACGTCCGATGGATGTCTGAGGGATATCCATCGGACATACGAATTCAATGGGACATCATTCCTACATCCAGGGGATATTCGGTGTTGTTGGTGTTGAATCCCTTCAGCACGTATGCTGTCATCGTAGACTACTTGTCACTGGCGTAGCGAGAGGGGGGGGGGGGTTCAACCCCCCGCCCCTCCCCGAAACCGTACCTTTAGTAGTACCGTAACTTCACGCGTACGATGCAGCGGCTTATGCGCTATTTTCGTTTCTCACGGGAGCTCTGCGGCTTATCTGATGATTATTTCTCCCCGGTATTTTCGACATACCCCGGTTTTAACGAAAGAGCCGACAGTGTCGGAACAGCGCCGGTCCTGCCAATTCATGAACAACGCGTAACAGGGGCGCGTCCGACTTCGAGAAGGCTGACCTTCCTGGTGACAGTTATTCGTATATACCGAATATAAATGTTCAAAATATGACAAAACCTGACAGCTGAAAAATCTCGGACTAGTGTGCCACACGGCCGCCGTCCTTTAGAAACCAAACGATGTCATTTATAGACATATAATACACGAATACATAGAATAATACATAGAATGCACGAGAGAGCCCCCACAGCACAGTGCCCCAGGGCCCCCACCACTGTAAATCCGGCACTGCTCGTGGTACTGGTAGGATAACTCATTCAGGATGCAGTTTGCATTTCGAATTTTTTCGCAAGATGCCGAAAAGCAGAAACACAAGTCTTATTATTAACCCTGTAGCACGCGAGATAAGCCATACATAAATCGACCTACTCTGCATCTACAGATTCGTGTTAGTCATAAGCTGCCGTGTCATCATGCCGCCAAAGAAGCTGGAAAAAAGAAATGTATTTGAAATGTTGAACAAACATAATACATTGAACCAGCTCTTGGCCGATTCTTATGATATACTGATTAAAGGGTTTGAGAAACTATACAGGGTGTCCCAGAAAACGTGTCATTGAATTATAATAAAAAAACTACGCCATCTAGAATCATGCGGTCAACAGCATTTGTTCTTATTAGGTTTTTGCCACCTTGTAAAGTTAATGTCATGTGCCCCAAGTTTAATTATGCAAATATTTGCGAACTGAACTCAGAAATTTGCCAAGGGAAGGTCACTTTTTTACCCCACCAATATGAAGAGCGTGCCGAATTCACTCTAATTCATCATAATTGACAGTGATATTCACGAGCTGTCCCATCGGAAAAAATAGCCGAATATCATGCTTTTCGGAGCACCGGACCATAACGCGCAATGTCTTTTTGAGCGCAATCGCTCGCAGTGCGACGAAACGAGGTTCCGAAGCCAGCCCAAAGAGTGATAGTAGAAAAAGTAACAGTTCTTAAAATTGGGAGAGGGAAAGCATTATCCCAGGGAAAGTCGGACGTGATAAGCCACGCCTGCGTTATCTCTTTTTGCGATGCCGGGGTGGGCTGGGTTTCCAACCTCCTTTCGTCGGACTGACAAAGATTGCGCTGAAAAATTCATCGTGCGCTATTCTGTGCGACCTCCGTAGAGCATGATGTTCGGCTATTTTTTCCGATGGGATAACTCCTGAATATCCCTGTCAATTATCATTAATTTGAGTAGATTAGACACGCTCTTCACATTGGTGGGGTAAAAAAGTGACATTTACTAGGCAAATTTCCGAGTTCAGTTCGCAAAAATTTACATAATTAAACTTACGTTACACGACATTCACATGAGGAGGTGGCAAAAACCCAGTAAGAACAAATGCCGTTGACCGCATGACTCTAGGTGGTGTAGTTTTTTTATTATAATTCAATGACACGTTTTCTGGGACACCCTGTATATGCAACCCACTAGATGTGTGACTCCATTTCATACGTTCTAGTCCATGGATTGGACACGCAAAGTCCCACATTCCTCATTTGAACGGTTTTTTAGCTGTTGGGTTTTTAAAACTGCATTTTAGTTTCTTTTTTCAAGCTACTGCTAACAGTGGCGCCTATCAGCGCTGAGAAGCATCGGCAGACAGACTGGAAGTGACGTTTTTGCTATGAGGCTCTATAGGGCTGTTGCAGCGAAGTTTGCACAGCGGCATTTCATCAGCGGTTTCTGCATGGTCTTTCAAGCGGTATGGCACCAAGGAAAGCTACAAGACCTAGTAGGGAACCCACAGAAAAAGCGGTGCATCTTGCAAAGTGCGAACAACTCGAGACCATGTATTTGAATTTGGCGCGTCGTCTGCTAAACTCCCGCGTGTTGCATATTTTGGGGCGCTGATGTTGCTGCTCACTGGCGCCACCTGGCCCGCAGAAACGGGTCTCCGAAGGAAACGAAGTCTATTCTCCGGTGCCTGGCTCCTTTTATAATCGCCTGCGTCGTCGTGGAAACGGAAAACTATGCCCTTCTTTTCTCCATGGTAAGACGTCACTCTAAAGACTGTGGAGGAGGTGGACAGTTGAGAGCGACGGGGAGGCAGCTCGCCCAGCGCGCGATCTTCGGAGAGCCCCTTTAAGTCACACAGGTGTCTTGAACGACTTCGGAGATCACGGGCTGGTACAGCTCTCCACCGCTGTTGCGCACGGTCGATCGCTTTTTGCGGCGTACTTTAAATCCCATTTCTGCGTTAATTATGGCTCTATGGGGTGAAGTAATTCTTATGGTGCATCATACTCACCTGCTTAGCAGTTTTATACAAAGAAAACGGCGTATTAAAAAATGGCATCTATGCTGGAATGAGTGGTCTTCCTGGATTCACGACTCTGGGCGGTTGTAAGGGGGCAAGAGACGAGCTGATCATTGCGCTCACAGGGGTCCACGCATAGGGACGCTGCTCCAGCTTGGCAGACAAGTGCCACGTGACAGTAAAGTATTAGCTGACGCACTTGCAGAGCATTACTAATTAGGTATATTGCATTGTGCTTTTTTTTTTACTTTCCCGTTCCAGACTGCTACCGATAGCCATTGTTGGTACCCGACGTTGTGGGAGTGACCAGAAAGTAAAGGCCGCTTTTCCTTTAACGTCGTGAGTGAAATCGGCTTAACCGTCGCTTCGATTAACAGGCCAATAATATAATATATCTGCACGCATCTGGCATCGTTGCCCCCCGAAAAGTCTGTTTCGGTCTTCTCACACCGCAGCTGCTAGCGGACTTCCAGCATGGGGCGGAGAGTGGAGACTAGGTAGGAGCGCGCGCGCGCTCTGTTGCTAGGCGACATACGCCAATGCTTTCGATAACGTAACCTATAGTCTCGAAGAGTCCGAAGCTATGAAGTTTTCCGAATTCTTTCGAAAATCCGTGGAAGCGTGTAATACTATTCACTGACGGCATTTATATATCTGGCGTTCGCGGATCTACATCAATAAAACAAATATATATTTTTATGTTGAGAGTAGACTGTAGAGTTTTAGTGGCGCTTTAACATCTTCTATATAACCTTGTTATTCCACTGTTACCGTTCACCGTTGCAAGGTCCCCATTCATACCGTTTGCCACCTAGCTTGCCCTTGTCAAGATCAGGCAAAGCAACACAGGTCCGTTCCAGACGCTACAGTTGATCGCCTAGCTGGCTCAGTCGACATCAACATCGTCCCACCTTTTTGATGGCGAAGAAGAAGAAGTATAAGAGCGTACCACGCGAGCACTCATGTTCTACGCACCACTGTGTTCCAGAAGAAGTGTTCCAGCTGTTAACTTCGAACCATAGTCCTTTTTCACCTCTGCACCCCATCTTCAGCCCCAGCTTCACCATAGACACAGAAGCTCCAACGGCCATGTCGTCCTCTGAGCAGAAAACCAGTAAGACGACGGCTGTGATGCGAAATAGTTCTTCTGCTAAAACTTGTTGCAATTATTGCTGCGGGAAAAACTGCATTCTTTATCTTCAGCTGATCGCAATGCCTACCGACATTTGCTCCTTTCAGTTTCTGACAAGAGGAAGACATCGGCGAAGATGTTGGTGGCACTGTTCCCCAGAGTAAGTCCTTGTGGTTACAATTTTGCGTATCTGAGACCGCATGGATGACTTTTGCAGGGACGCTGTAACTGCCACACGTTATATTAATGGCGTCATTTAGCACGTTTAATGCGGCGAAAATTCTCGGCTGAGGTTGGGGCTACAGGGTATTGCTCTGTGGCTACAAGTGCCAGCATATTACGCTCGACGATTACTCAATGTACCTGGAATACACACCTTCTGGTGTTTTTCAACACTCCCTGAAATATTTTAGATTGCCTAATACAGCTCATCTACCAATGCATATACCAACACATGTTTCCATAAACATATCCCCCCCCCCCCCCCTGCCCCCGAGAGCTCGATTTCTGGGGAAACTACCGCGTGGAACATTGTGTTGTCGGCAATAAAGCTCTGAAGGAGATTCAGTCCTTGTAGCCTATAAAGTTATAATGCAACACGAACGAATCCCGCCTTCAAGACAATCAAAATGGCGGTGTTGCGAAGAGTAGTCGAGACGCTGCTCACCAGACGGCGTCGCGACGCACAACATTCCAGAGCCATTTATTAGGAGAGTTTGGCCATTGGGAGGAGCCTGTCTCAAAGCGCGCCATTTGACGTCACACGGTGGGCGGTGCCAAGGCCAGTGGCACCATTTTGGTGCAGAGGCACAGCCTTGAAATCCCCCAGTGCTGCCGCGGCTCGCCTTTCATCCCGGCAAAGTGGCAACATCACCTAGATAGAGAAAGCCAGCGCATTGCCTCCTCTCCCCCCTTCGCTACGCGGACATATATAGTCAGAATTCGTCTGCTACTGCGATTCACCGTTCTGCGAATTCAAGAACCTGCAAATATTTGCAGCTCACCTGGAACCTGCAGACCTAATTATTCAGACAAAAAGTGCCAGACGCTTTCCAGAAAATCAGTTTTGCGAAAGATTGAGACCATTTTGCGCTTTTATTTCCAAGTTTTCCCATTTAGTACGCGGCGACGTTCAATCAACTCGCAGACGACGGTGGTGGTTCTCCTTGGCCACGATCGCTGAAAGCACGTTCGTTATTGGCTACGACCGTTGAACACACGATCCTGATTGGCTGACCTCGACGAGCGCGCAGGCATTCTGTATCTAGGTGGTGTTGCAAGTGGGCGGAGCGACGGCGGCTCTGACGTCACGGCAGCTCCCCATCTCCGGGCGGCAAGAGATCGCAGAATGGCCAAACTCTCCTCATAAACGGCTCTGCAACACTCGAGCGCTGGAATCACTGTTCAGCAATAACGGCCGCATTAGTGTTTTGCGCCTCTTAGTGGTGGTTGACCATGAGAATGTTACGCGGTGAAGTTCAGTCTTTCGAGTCTGAGCTCTGGGTTCAAGGAGTTCTGCACAGAGGAACCGAAACTCACCGATAATGTTTGCGTGAAGTTCATAGCCCGCCACGATTGGTCTCTGTGGTTGTTACAGAACACTGGGAATTAACTGCGTTATATACCGTGAGGTTTCGCCGATGCAAAAGAAGCGCCATTTTCGTGTGGGTCATGACGTCATCCCTCGATGCCAGTCGCCCGGCGTGCGCCCTTCCGAGGCGGGGTTGCAGGATTCAGTCAGGGCCAGCCGAACTGCAAGTTCATTTCAGAAGAGAATGCAGGAGAATATTGCGCAGTCGCGCAGCGGATCCAAATAGCCGGCTGTGGCCGAACGCGCAAGCTTCCGTTCGTTCGGAAATGAGCCTTTACGGCACCGAACAGGTTGTCTACGGAGGAGAGCCAGCGAGTTTTTACATAATTGGGAATGATTTTAGAATATGTTTGCGTCTACTAAATGCGACGAAACTTTGCAGAGTCGTTCTCATTCGAGGACTTTATCATATGCACGCAACAATACCAGTGTTTTGCGAACTGTGCAGAACTCTTTTAGATCAGTCAATATATAAACGCATTTAAAACACACCGGCTAAGAAAAACAAAACAAAACAAACATGCATTCAAACACGTAACATGCCTTAAAGGCTGAACCGCGTGGCACAAAAAACTATCCGAAAACTGTCCGAACCGAAATCGGGACCGAACCTTTTTTCTGTGCATCACTGCATGGTACCGAGCTGCAAGCCAAAGTTCTGCCGAAGACTTCTGACCTTGGGGCGCATCGCCTATCAACCATCCAGCTCAATGAGATAATCCCTGTATCCATAGGGGTAGAAGTCGCGCCCACGGCAACAGTTGACCCGATTGCTACGTCATTGTTGCTGTGTTTCTCCTTCCGGCTGAATAGCCATTGGATAAGAGACCTTTTTCAGTGACTTTCATCTTTCATCGTTAGCCATTGGATGCTTGCCACTTTTTCGGTTGACGTCACTTCCGATTTCTCCGAAAGAAGTTCGGTCCCGAATTCAGTTCGGAAAGAATTCGAACGCTTTTCGGGCCATGCGGTTTACGCTTAACGGAGAACAAAAAAAAAAGAAAAAAAAAAGAAACGAAAGTGAGTTCAACTCCAACTTGAGGCGCGCGTTTGACGTGCTGTTTCTTCTGGCCTACCGTACAGATCCCTAAGACCGCGACCGTGCTGTTGGAGTTCTTCATAAAGCGAGAGAGCAAGATCTCTCTCCTCCGGGACCCACTGTCTCACTTCTGCCAAGAGGAAGTTGTACTGCACGCCCAGGAATGTCTCATCAAGCTCAACAAACAGGTCATCAACTACCAGGACCTCAGAGACATGGTTGAGAACCTCGTCGGATTACATAGCATGGTGAATAATCACGCTACTCTGGAACCATTAAAAGCTCAGTGGAAACACCCTGGATAAAGACGAACGCGGACGCACGAACGCAGCATCTGAAGTTATCTGTATAGACGACCTGCACCCCTACGTCATCGGCTACGTTTCGCCGCCGCGCAAAGTATGCTGGTGGGCACCTATCAACCTTATCAGCCTTTTCGGCCTATCAGCAGACGCGTTTTTCCTGCTTCTTGCCCACCAAAGCAAAATATAACCTTGAGCCAGTCTTATCGTGACGTCACATGTTTGTAAACAGAGGGTCGTCTATATTCACACGGGCGACATCCCCGTGGAACATTCTAGTGGAAGTAAAAGCAGAAACCAGAAGTTCCGCCGCGTCTTACGTTCAGCGTAACTCCCCCGCCGCCGGAATAGTCGAGCCTCCTCGGCTTTTTGCTTCCCCTGCCAACCGAAAAGAAAAATTGAATAGACCTCTACCTGTTAGTAAACAAATGACGTCATAATGTTCGACAGCGCCACGAGTTTGGTAGAGTTGAACTACGTTCAAAGCTAGTGGCGAACAAGGTCGCGCCTTGGAAGAAAGCCACGGTCTTGAGGGGATTACGATGGTCTCTGAAAAGGACGCGACCTTCGGTCCTACTTTTCTTTCAATAGGAGGCAGCGAACAAGTGCCCATTCGTGGAACAAAGCCCTCCCATTCTGATCTGTTTTGGTTTCGGTGTGTCAACCAACGTCATGATGACGTTTCTTGGGTAGAGGTTTATTGAATTGGATATTTCACATCAGTTTAGTATTCATATTGCATCATTTCATTTTTTAACAGTGCACCAAGAAAGACCCTGAGGTGGCTAAGACATTGGCTACCACGGTGCGCAAGCTGACCATTATCGTGGGCGAAGTGGCAACTTCCTTGGAGAAAATAGCTGAAGTGTCGGTCACCGATTGGATGGGAATAGGAGACGCCATTGTCAACAAACTTAGTCGAGTAAGACATGTTGAGAAGAGCGTTGTGCCGGGTGCCATGCTGACAAAGCGCGGAACCAACCACACTGAATTAAATCCCTCCCTGACTTCACGGAAGCGGGAGCTGTTGCCGTGCAAGACAGTTAACCTTTGTGACCACCCAGTGTCCAATAAGCACTATGCGATAGGCTGCCCCACAAAACGAGTGAGACTTGGGGCACGGGTTACGGCATGCTTATAGGCAAAGGATTGCGTGCGAATATGTATATATAATGCAGCATAACTGCTTCTCCGTCCGTTAACCAGCAGCTGCCTTGCGGCAGGCGAAATAACGGTAGTTACACTCACGAGTTACTCTATACTAGAGACCTGGTCGACTGGCAATCGCCTATGTTTGGCAATTTGACAAATTGTTTGGCTAATTAAGCAGGGCCTCGAGTGAGTACTTCTACATGGTTATATGGTTCGCTTCAATAGCCTTGTAACAGAAGCTAATTACGAACCTTGGACACCAGCTACGGCTTTGAATGTTCCAGGTGAGCATTCCAAAACAACCTCCTTTCTCAACATACATACCAAAAATGAGAGACTTCAAGTGCATCAAGATGCTTGGCGCGGGAGGCTTTGGGTAAGCGCCTTATATACCTTATAACGTCTTGTTAACAATTCACCTTGTGTCTCAGGGCTGTGTACCTCACGAACTATAAGCCTGCTAACTTCACCGCGACGGTGAAGCTGGTGGCCATGGACCGGTTCAGCAGACACAAGCAGGCGGCCATGGACAAAGTGGTTGCTTCTGTAGTGCGAAATCCCTTCTTGGTCAAGTATTACTGTTGCTTCTGCGTCAAGGTAGTCACGTCATCAGTGCTGCTTACACTGAGGGACAACGAATAGTGCCACTGTGGACTAAAAACGGATATTTCTTATATTCCGCATCTTGAAGTAACCTCACTTAAAGATTCCATACGCAAAAATATAAATGCCGTCAGCTAACATGACGCGGTTTCACGAATTTTCGAAAGAACCCGGCAACTTCATAGTTTCGGATTCTCGAAAAGTAGATGACGTCATCCAGAGCTCTCTGCGCCTGGTCTGTGCTTTTTGCTCCGCGCGGAACCACGTTCAGTTAGGCACGTGCGCTTAGTTTCCTGAGGGTCTGATTGTGGCAATTCATCTAGACCCCAAAAGGAGCGAACTTAATTATTTTTCCTTAGCGTGTACACTCTAAGAAAAGAGTAATTTCATTCCTTTTGGGGACTAAATGCATTGCCACAAAGAATAGTCCCTTCCGGGAGTAAATGCATGGGAGTAAATGAATGCGTTCCATCTGTTCTAAGTGTCTTGAGTTACATAATTCGTGTGCATTAATGAAATTACTTTGAATCAAACCGTCAACCGTGATGTACCGAGCGATATAAAATCTTGCGACATACGTAGAGCACAATTTGTGAAGAAAGAAGCGCAAACTGTTTCTTACTCTGTACGGGTGGGAAATTGCTAAGTTGGCTGAGTTATACAGTCTTATGCCATCAAATTGACCAAGAGCACATATTTACGTAGACTGTTGCATTGGGAAGGCCATTTGAGAAGTTCAGTGACAATTAGCAGTCCTAGGGAGTAAATGCCTGGTTCGGGGACTAAAATGCGGAGTAATTTAATGGGGACTAGAAGCTGCAGTTACTCCCCATTGTACTCCTTTGCTTCTTAGGGTGTACCGCCTTAAAACATGACTTGACCACACAACACGCTGAAGGCAAACAATTGCACAGAATGATTCTACTATTACAACTACTATTACTATTAGTCTCCTTGTTTTAACCCCACTTCGTCCCGTCTGAGTGCTGCAGTGCAGCGACATGTGATACTACTAGTTCTCGGGGAAGCGTTATAACACCTCTGTTACGCGGGAAATCTTCAACGGTATTTGAAACCAATGACCATTGAACATGCGCAAAGCCCCACCAAGTGTTTAACGCATCAACTTCTCAAAGAGCATTGAACCATATTACTTTCATTTTCTTTTTGCTCCTACTAATGCGCTGCGTAGGGCGCTCGAAAAGTGCACTCAAATAACATAATTAGCACTAATTACACGTTTGCTTCTCATATTGCAATGAGTGTATCTAGAATGTAACATGAATGTGGATGATATAGTCGGACATGTGTACTGCATGTGGCATCTCGGTCACGTGTCTATGGTATGCACAGAAAACACTAGGGAAAAAAGAGTGAAGCAAATTTGAGTTTGTTCAAGGAGTACACCGGCATAGGGCTTGCTTGTGGTCCCCGCCCTTATATCCCTCATTGCCTTTTCCCAGATATATATCCTGAGTCGCAGGACAACCAACTTCCTTATGAATGTCTCATGCTTTTGTGGAATCTTGCTGGCAAAACGGTATAGTGTCTTACAGACCTGATTTTTTTTATTTTCGGAGACTTACCTTCTTGATGAGTTGTGATGTCTGTAAGAAGTCATCTTGTGAAGTCAGCCTTCGGAAGATTTTTTCATACTTGAGCGAGTGAGCGCTTCAGCACTTCGTGGCTCGAGTACACAAGATTTGCAGATCAGGCGCATACTCCTTTAGCCGAGTAAACGCATGCTGTTGCGATGGTCTATACTGAGAAGACCTGCCGAGAAACTATACGCATAGCATATAGTACGTAAAAGAAAACCCGAAAGATGTCCCCATATCTCTTGTCCATGCACTGGAACACTTTCTGTGTTTGTAGTTGCCCCACATGCGATGGATGTGCAATCCACCACCTCTTCAATTTCCTTCGAAAGTAGGTCCACAAGGTAGCGGCCGTCATCTTCGTCATAGCTTGATCTCGCCGTTTTGATAAACTGACTAGATTTTTTTTTACCCTCGTGTTAGCGCCGCGAAGCAACTGTGGCTATGTGCGGCGTACAGATGAGGATAGATGGAGAGAGGAAAGCAGGAAGGAGTGTGAGACAGGGGGGTTAGTATGCGTCCCATTACCCCAACCATCCCATAATACCGTAAGACCTGAGGCTCTGAGGTAACCCCAGGAACAAATTTTCAATAGCCCTTGGGTAACCCCAAGTCCACAGACAGCACAGTCGTATATCTGTATAGCGCTGGGGTCCTGTGAGCAGTTTCTCAAGATTATCTGCGGAGCACCTCGCGACCTTTGTCCTTAAGAATATGTTGAGGTGACGCCAGAGAATTTAGGTTAAGACACGAGAAAGTCCCGGGCAAACCACAGAGCATTTAACACATGGTTTGTTATTGTATCCCAGGGACGTCTTAGCGAAACTGAGGCCGTCTTCGGGTAGCCCTAGGAGTTGCTTGGGTTACCTTAGCAAAACCCCCGGGATTTCAGGGGTAACCTCAAGATTTTGAGGTTATCTCACCTTTTCTTCAATAGGGTGATCATTGAGGACTGCCCTGAGGTATGGGACTGCCCTGAGGTATGGGACGGAGGTATAAGTACCTAAGGATCAGATTCGGGATGCCGGTTGGCCGGAGCGGTTGTGCGGTGAAGTTTAGTCATTGTGCGGTCTCGTGACGTCAGACGTAACGCTTGCGTACGCAGGAGGCGTACGTGACAGTAATGGAGCACGTCCCGGGGTTGGACTTGATGCGGGTCGTCACCAAGGAGGAGTACATGCAGATCAACGTTGTGCAAATTATAATGGCGCAGCTTATCCTGGCAATCGAGCACCTGCATCTCCGAGGCTTCCTTCACCGCGACATCAAGGTGTCCAAGTAAGCACGCTAAGCAGCCAATGTCTTCGCGCGATATTTGGCCCCCCATTTTTGCGATACACTGCTTTCTTTACAGCATGCTCATCCTTCCTGGAGGTCGGGTCAAGGTGATCGACTTCGACACCACAAAAGTTTGCAGCGGCCATTGTAGGTTTCCCCACGGGGTACTCCACTGATGTATGTTTGTTGATAATTTCCACTCTGTGTAACAGTTGCGAAGCGCCTTTTGCGGGGCTACTTTCGGCGGACGCCTTTCGAGTTCAACGATGGCGAGTCGGCTGGAACAATTCCTTACATGGCACCCGAAATCCTAAAGCGGCGACCCTACGGTAAGTACTGTAAATTTAACGTTCTTAATGATTCACGAATAGACCTCTACCCGAGAAACGACGTCATGACGTTGGTTGGACACACTGAAACCGAAAGGAATCTGAAGTGGAGGGCTGGGTTCCACGAATGGGCACTTGTTCGCTGCGTCCTATTGAAAGAAAAGTAAGATCGAAAGGTAGTCTAAGCCATCGTAATCCCCTTAAGACCGTGGCTTTCGGGCGCAGCCTTGTTCACCTCTAGCTCCCAGCGTAATTCAACTCTAACCAAATTGGTGGCGCTGTCGAACACTATGACGTCATTTGTTTACAAACAGGGAGCGGTCTATTCGTGTGGGAGCCCGTTTCGGGAATATTTCGCGGGACCTTAATTTCGCGAATTCGTGCGGAAAGTGGACGGAAGCGGAACAGCGGGATCCGGGAGATCGGGGGATCATGACGCTGCCGGCAGTAAGCAACGAGAATTAGCCGGCCTGTACATGCCGGCTGGCTTATGGGGGCCCCACCGTGAACTCAATTCCCGAAATGCCCATACATTTTAATTCCCGTTGCCTATACATTTCGCAGAACCTTAATTTCGCGAAAAAAGTTCGATCGCGAAATTCGCGAAAATTCCTGACAATGAGGGCCATTCAGGACGTCAAAGCCTTACCTCCGAGGCCGAACGACAGGCCTCTCCGAACGCCGTTGAACAAAGCCGCTTTATTATGCGATGCTGACATAATCTGTATAACTCGCACGCGTTACTTATTTTACAAAAATATTCATTCAAAGAAGCGTTACAGATAACATAACTCTTTCGGAGAGGATGAGTATTCACCCTCTTCACCTTTTCTCCCATATGTCCTCCTCACGCAACCATACATCCATAATACACACAAACACGCAGCACTTTGCGCAACAAGGGCAACACCTCTGCCGCAAAACATGTACCCTCCCAATATTTTTGAAAGCGTAAACTATTAACACACAAGACATGGTCACGCTGCAAGGACCATATCATAATTCGTACCACCAAGCGCCATATGCCTGTCTACAGCACCGGAGAAGCATCGGTATAGCCTAACCACATTCTACGCTTGTCTACCGTTTAGAATTAGACGATAGCGTGTGGCTGCTGCCTTGGTGCTGATGGCTCACGCCGTGAAACTTCCAGGACGTGCAGCAGACTGGTGGTCCTCTGGCATTGTGATGTACAAGCTGATGACTGGCCGGGTGCCATACAGAGGCAAAACGAAGCAACTGCTTCGTGAACGCATCATTACTGCCCCACTGAAATGGCCCCGTGCTGAAGAACATCCCCACTCCGCAACGACCACAGCGAAGGACATGACCTACCGCATGCTCAAGAAGAACCCCATCGAACGGCTCGGCTCCAGAAGCTACGACGACCTGAAGACTCACCCGTTCTTCGACCGCTTTAGCTGGAAGCAGTTGTACCAGAAGACGCAGCTCTGCAACATTCCCAGCATCCAGGACTTGATGTCCGCTGATGCGGATCGCGAAGGAAAAGCTGGCCAGGACACTACGAGCAAGCGGAAGCACTTGCAGCTGGAAGACATGACGGACGTCAGCTCCTCTAGCCAGAAGCCGTTACTTTGCTTCGCATCGCCGTCCTACAAGAAACTCATGGTTTCGGTAAGAGATGACGGTAATTGTTTGCGTCCAGTGAGGTCGCTTTGGAAACGCACACGTGCACGTCCCGAATTCGTACCGAAACGTTATCGCGAGCCGTTCTGATTAGAAAGCGCCAGTTCTGGCTAAACATCGTGGGTGGAGCGGGTTAGCACTTGAGCTATTCTAATCATTCTAACCGCAAGTGTCTCAATAGAAGTTTTGTACGTTGACATCTACCCGTTGTTCCATCGGTCTTGGAAGCACCACGATTCGGTCCTCCAGAGATCTGGGTACTATAGTGCCCTCTCATTTATTCTAGAAGGCTGCATAACACGTGTTTCTTGTTTGGTTTTCTGTGTACTGTCCAGGTAAAGCTCGAAGTTCAGCTCTTAATGGCTCTATAGTACACGGTGAGCGGGTCTTTCACAGAGCATTACAGGAAGTTTCAGCGCGCGAAAAACGTACTTTCTAGCGGCAAAATAGTGGGTTTCAAAATCGTAGGAAGGGCTGGCGCCTTATCTGCTGCATACAGAGCATGTAAATGCTCAAGATAATGCTCGTGGTTTCTTCTATAGGTGAAACAAAGCAAGACTCAGCTCAACGTGTCTGGATCGTTCATGAACACCACCGCAACGAGCTCGTCTGGCATTGACTACAACCCCGCGGGCTCGCCAGGACAGTCGTCTCTGAAGACCATGGTTACGAGTAGGTGTATCATCGACAGACATTGAGCTTGCTTTTCAACATCCTTTTTAATGGTTGCCGCAGGTCTTGAAGGGAAAGACAGCCAGTTGCTAGGACCAGAGAAGGTCGATCTCATTCTCTTTAGAAAGAAGAAATTCAGCAAGTATTGGGGCTTTGGATTTTCAATGCAAAGAGTAGCAGGGGAGGAAGATAATACGTTCTTCGTATATGTTGATGTAAGTAAACATTTCACGGGTATTACCCTCAGCTATTATGCGTATTGTAGCTCATTTGATATCCGAGATGCAACAACAACAACAACAACTTTATTATGAGATGATGAATGGGGAGTTTCGTCGCCAGGGGGCGATACTCTACCCCATTGCTGGTGGTGATGTGGGGAATGAAATAATGAGCCCCTTCACAATAAGGATCGAAGTCCTGTGGTATCCAGAAAGGCGAAGAGCGCTTCGAGGGAAGAGCGCTGGTGGGCCCACACCGCATTACACACCGCCCACATAACCGCTGGCCTTCCTAACCGGCCTTGTTGCACACCCATTCATTCACCAAACTCGCTTTCGCACCCCAACAATGCGCCTCAAGATCGCGGGTTGATCACTTGAGGTTGTGAGAGCCAGTGTCAACTCCGCCCACAAATCTTACGACGTCCGTGATTTGTTTACGCGGGCGCATATCGCTTCCGAGTAACAACATAGTGCACCCCCATTCTCCAAACTGTCGTCGCGTATGATACACTTAGCGCATATTTCATGATTTTGAAGCAAGCACGTAAACTATCCGTGCTAGCAAAACATGCCAATCGGCTCACTTCCCCCCCTTTTTTTTTGTATGCCCCAGGGCCGTCGGGTATGTCCCACTTCCGATGTGCGAACTACATTTCCCGCTGGCAGGGATACACCTCTGCACCTGCAGAGCCGTTTATTGGGAGAGTTTGGCTATTGGGAGGTGCCTGTTTCAAAGCGCGTCATTTTACGTCACAAGACTGGCGGCGCCAAGGCCAGTACCGCTATTTTGGAGCGGAGGTACAGCCTTGAAATCTCCCCTTGCTGGCCTTGCATTCGTGCCAAGTGGGCGGAGCGATGACGTGTCTGACGTCAGGGCGAGTCCCCCCAGGTCCCCCAAACTCACCTCGGAAAAGCGTGCAATGAAGAAGGCCGCCACTAGATACCCCACTGTTGCCGTTCCGGATCACTGCAGCGCGCTAAGTTTAGCGGCAAAATGTTTTTGTTGTTTCTGCGAATAAATCTAGTCTTTATATGTCCAAATAAAACGCGTATAACAACTTTCTCTGTCGTGTTTCACTTTTTGATCCGTTTTTAAACGTGTTGAGCGATCGGAAGGATCTAGTGCACGGCTGCGTGCATCACAAAGCGTACCTGTCGTACCAGGCGCCGCAGGCGCTGCAGTCGTCCATTTCTCCTTCGGTGACTTGGCCTGGCTTGGATTGTGCTTCAACTGGATCTTTAGCGCGCTACAATCCACGCAAGCCAACGTCTGGTAACAATGGGGTACCTAAGGGCGGCCTCCGGCATTGCACGCATCGGGATAGGAACAAATACATGGGAAAATGGCGACCTTGGGGGACCTGAGTCCCCCGTCGCCAGAATGGCCCTATAAACTGCTGTGTACCTGCAGCTCTTGAGTTGTCTCTGTCTATAGTTGGACCTTGTTGGTTGCGTGTGAGCTTGAGGCGCCGGAGAGGGTTATCTCCGTCTTCACTAGATGGCGCAGTATTGGGCCGACAGAAGTGGGAACCAGGGGGGAGACCGCACTAACGGTGCGAGCTCGTCGGTCCCGCTCCGGACCGGTTTCGGTCCTTTGTGCTACCCACGTGGATTGGTTTTGATGCACACCGAGTATGGTTCGCTGGAGAGCCGCTAGGTTACGAGGCGTATGTGAAAAAGGTCTATAGCGCGTGTTAGAACGCTGATAACGTCGCTGTTAACTTACCGTGCCTACCGGAACCCGTGACAAATAGCGTGACACTGAATCTCATCTGCTGATATTGTGCGGTATCTGCTGATATGTTCCACATACCGTTTGCCCTAAGCAGTTGCGCCTTGCAACTAGGTCATGTGTACTGTGCAACGAACGATGTCCCCCTGTTTGTTTTCAGAATGTGACTGCCGACGGTCCAGCTGATCGGTCTCAGTTACTTCCACTGGATGTGATCTTATCTGTGAACGGCACTCCCGTAGGAGACCTGCCTCTGGGCAAAGTGAAGAAGCTAGTCGGTAGCTCTGCAGACCAGATGGTCCTTTCTGTGATGTCTTCCAGCGTGTACCGTCTGCTTACCACGCGTCGGGACATGATGGCCTTCGTGCGGACTGCAGACAAGCTGAGCGTTGTGGTCGCATGGACCAACAATTTGTGCAGCGGCAATCGCCCGTATGGGATGGACATTCTGGACGCGAACACTTGGGACGAGAGCGCCAAGCAGTATGCCAAAGTGTTCGTGTTGCTCGTAAGTTATCTTATATTCTACGTACATGAGTATACTTTGCATTCGTCCTGGTGGTGGTGTCTTGTACGTAAGCTGTGGCCAGTCGTCACTTTATGTACACCTGCATCGACGCAAACGATGTCCGCACCCAATTATGGATGGTTGCGTATTCTAGGTCAAGGGAGCAACTTTATTGCTTTATTGCAGCGTCCTCATTAATTAATTACGCAAGAATACCGCTTTCAAAAGATGGGTCTAGGAACTGTGTCGCGAGTAAAATGACTTCCAAGAACACGGCAGATTTGGTGATCATGCATCTTTGTCGCTTCGCCAGAAACGTTCTTTCTCTCTTGCCCTTAAGTGAGGAGGAGCTACGAAGGCCTCACATGAGAGGCCTTCGTTCACCGTCCTTGCGCAAGAGGGCGTTGCTAGCGTTTGCTCCTTTTAAACAATGATGCACGTTACTCTCGCACGGTAGCAGGTGCCATGATCATTATTTCTCGCAGCACACCGACGTCGTGACCGTGACCAACAATCGTGTTTTCCCCGGAGACGTCGTCACTCACGTGGACGGGACGTCGCTGGAAGGGCTCACCAAGGAAGACTTCGGGCGACTTCTGCGTGCCAGCAAGCAGAACGTGACGCTTTCTGTCGTTAGTCTGTCCCCGTTTCGCCTCAGGCGAATCCCGGTCAGCAAACTACGCGAGACTGTGCTCACTGATGTGAACATCGTTAGCAGGTCCACCGCAGCGGAATTGGAGACGTGATTGTTCGTTAAAGAATTTCCTGTAATATACCCATAAGGCAGTCGACCTGACGAATCGGCCGCTATTTTTTTGTCTATTTTTAATAGAGTAGTTACTAGGAATAAAACTGACGATATTTCCTGACACTGTTTGTAGCATCCAGCCTCCACGCCTGTGTACCAGTCTGCTTTGCAATGCGCAACACCAAGGCGCAGAAAACGTTGCAGCGGGATGTGGGCTGCCACGAAGTGCACTCTAGAAAGGGAACCTCTCCGCGTAGCTAGACATAATGTGCGCTGCCACGGGGCCCACTCTAGAAGGGGAACCTCTCCGCGTAGCTAGACATACGGCTCCGACATACGGCTATCGTCTACGGGAGAGCTAAATGTTAGGTGCAAGAGACTCCGGCGTTTACGGTAGGGAAGCGAGTCAAGTGCAGCTCCAAACACCCGAGCCCGAAGGGGCGCGGAAAGGACACCACCTGGGCAGAAAGCTACGTTCCAGGGCTCCGGCAAAGGCAGGCGGAAAGGCACCTGCGACGGCAGGTGTGCTCTTCGTTTTCAGGGAGAGGGCAGCACTAGTGTTTAAATGTGATGTGGGCAAGCTTGCGCTTGTCCCATCCTGCAGTTGGAAATAAAACGCCAGGTGCGCCACTCTAGAGCTGGTGTCGCTTAGTTTCGGTTTCCTGTCCTATGGCTACGAGCTCGGCATACATAGCCTCTCGGCCTATTAAGTTGTTGTGGCGACGTCCAGATACATGGTCATGAAACGATTCACGCCAGTCACTGTCCGCATAAGCTTTGTATTCGCGTTCAATATTATTTCGAGGGGAAAGTTATCTCTGTTGGACGAGTACAGAATGGTTGGGATCCGGTATTGAAGACAGTCCACAGGGCTGCGCTTATTGAGAACGGCTGTCTTGTCCATTTGTTGGCATATGTGACCGTCTCGCACATCCAAATCCAGCCCACCAACGCTCTACTCTAGGCTCTAGGCTTCGGTCCTCACTTCTATCCTCGCTTCCTGCTCATTATTAGTTGCTGTTCGTCGTTCTCCGCTACTGTGTGCTATTGCCTTGGATTTCCGGGACTGGGAGGTAACCCGGGATAGGACTAGAAAAGAAATTGTAAGGTTACACGTCCAGGGGTAGGTATATGTATTCGCGCAGTGCAGCGTGGAACCCTCCGCGAGAGCTTTCAAGCTCTCTGGTCAGAAAGGGTTGTTGCGACTCCCCCTCAAAATAATGACGATGAACCAGATTTTACCATATTCCTGGACGACTGAATGACAATGATGGCCAAGCTTAGGCTTGAAGAACTGAAGAGAATACGGATGATCGGCCCTCCTGAAGCATTATTTTGTCCCTTTGGGACCGTGCTCGTGGGCCCACGAGATCTCCGACAATGACGATCGTAACAAGGTGCTTCCATTGGCTGCCAGTCTGTGAAGTCATGTTTTCTGCCCAATAGGGATGCGCGCGCACTGTTTTCCCTTCCTTCCTTTTTGCAGTTTGCGGTGGTACTAACGCTCAAAAGTGTTCGAGATTGTCGGGCTTACGGAGGTGGGCAACGTTACGACTAAACGCTCTGGACCGGCTTCTGCATCCTGGGCAGACTTCTAAGGGTATTATGCCGACATACGTCTGACGTGCAGCGTCTGAGGAAAACCCCCAGGCAGCACAGCCGACAACCAAGGGTTTCGCTAACTCTCGTTGTGACATGGCCTGACATGACGTGACAGTTCCTGAATGCGCATATCACGTGGTAAAATAAATGTTTTTGTTCCTTTGTTCATACGCTCCTTTACGGCAGACGTCGGCAGTCTGCTCTGAAGTCTGCCCAGGACGCACGACCTCCCTCGAGCAACATCCCTCCGCACCGGCGGACAGGCCACTCGGTGGTAACACGTCAGCGACCAACTAAGCAGTCCACTGGCGCCTGCGCGCTTTATCCTCTGCTCTTTCCCATATTCCGAAGACCCTTACCTGAGCCGTAACGATGGGGGGGGGGGGCGAAAGGGGCAGCCGCCCCGGGCGCCCTCTCTCGATAGTGCGCCGAACGGCAGTCCCTGGCAGGCTGTTTGTACAGTATAAAGCGGGAATGAAGAGAACTTTAATTGATGATCTCTATACAGTGCGAATGAACGTTTTCTTTGCTTGGAAGCCATGTACCCAGAGTAAAAAATAAACGGAGCGACGAAAACATCGGCTTTCGAGAATTAGAATGGGGCAACATGGCGGTCTAAGTTGAGTTCTGTGCAGGGACCGCTAGGGGAGCTATGCCCGTTGTCCACAATGTCTCGGGTCACCAGTTGTTGCTAGACGAGGGAGAGACCAGGACAGCTGTTCGCTGGGTGTTCGTCAGAGTGCAACTGAACGAGGGCCGCTTTATTTCTCGCGCGCCTTGGCAGGCTGCGCGCTGACGATGATAATGGCGCTACAGGTGCAGAAACCATCAGAAACCGAAACAATGGCCCACATGGATGCTCATCGGTATAATGCCCCTAGCGGTACCTGCACACAATTCGCCCGAGTCCGCCATTTGCACGGAAGCCGATGTTTTCATCGCTCAATTTATCGTTTAGTATTGTTAATTTATTGTTCGTAGAGTAAGTAGACAACGAGTTACGTGTGGAAACGCCACTTAGGTTTATCCGCACACACCCCGTATAATTAATTAAGCGGAGTCTTAATTTCGTCAATCTTATTTTTCTTGCCTGCAGCGAGTCAGTTTGCTCGCCCGAGCAAAAGACGATAAGGTTTCATTTCAAGGCACGTCACGGGCCAGTTGAGTCATTACGGAAATACCGATTTGAACGCTTCTTGCTTAATGTTAAGCTCTCAGGCTAAGGAGACTTAACCTTACTTTCATAGAGTTAAGGTTACTGACAACGTTGCTACATCGTTCCCTGGAGCGCTTCCAGGCTTTTGAGCGACGCTTTTTTTTAGTGCATGGTGTTTTCCTGAGCCGTTTTTGAGAAGCCATGAAGAAAACAGAGAAGGAAGCAGAGTAAGTGAGTCTGAATGATGCGTGTATGGACGTTGTGCGCAGCAGTTTCGATGGAAATTAATTTTCAAATCTTGTAGAGCTTCCGGTGCCTCCAAGGAGAGCGAGGAAGAAGGATCTTCGTCAAAGTCGGAGTAAGTGGGACGCTTTTATTTATTTGAGCGCATCCAAGTGCGCAATGACGTTGCAGTTCCGTATCGGGACCACTCGTTTTTTAAAAAAATTAGTGAAAGCGTTATAGGAAGGTAAATATTGCATAGAAGTGGAAGAAGGTCACATACTGAATCCAAAAATGTAAGAATTATAAAATTCTGTGGACTAGAAGCTGTTTTATATGCATTTCAACAACCCCATCTGATTCACTTTTAGCGCAGGAGAAACACGGGAATGCTAAGCCTATAACGGACTCGAAACTTGCCATCTTGCAAGAGGTAGCGTCGTTGAATTGGGCTAAATCACCTCACTTTAGTGAGGTCAGTCTAGGCCAGGTGATATACTATAGCAATGGGACTGATTTCCGCCCTCTTTAGTCAGGCACAGTCTCATGCCCGCATCGCCTAGTGCGTGCATGGGGGGGGGGGGGGGGGGGGCAAACTGTGTAATCTAACCTAACCTAACCTAACTAAAATGCCCTCACCTGACATAACCCATACCTTTCGCATGATCACTCATCCGAAGCCGTTAGGCTTATCGTAGCCGTGTTTTTCTGTGGTTCAGATGGTGTTAATGAATTGCATATAAAAAAGGTTCCAGACCACATAATTTTATAATCCTTATATTTTTAGGCTCGGTATATGGCCTTCTCTCACTTCCATGCATTATTTCACGTTTAAACACACTTGCCAAATTTTAAAAGCCACCAGTCCCACTGCTATATAACAGCCGATTGGGGCCCGCTTCCTTGTCTTAACCTAAAGTCATAACGGCCCCACTGTCCCGACGGTGGTTGAATTTGAGCGTGTTGTGCGGTGAAGTTGTCTCTTTAGAGTACATGGGCCGCTGCATGTCCTGTTGTAAGGTAAAATCTGTACTTCGTAAAGGTCCACTTCAAAAGAGAAGCCAGGACCAGCAGGCAAGGATGGAGGTGCAACACAGAGCAAAAAGGCTGCCGAGCATGATGCCGCAAAATCTGAAGAGAAGTCTGGTGACGAGGCCGGCGAAAGTTCCGACACACACTCTCAGAAAGCACAGGGAGATAAGTCTGGGCCATCGACTGGAGACCAGACTGGCCAAACGCCGGCGGAAAAGACTGGCGACGAAGGGAGCAAGGCATCCGAGGGCAAGAGTGAGGACAAGGCAAAAGCAATGCCAGGGGGAGAGGCTCCGGATAAGAACGGAGGTGCCAAGCCAGGGGAACAGCCGAGAAGAGGATCTGGCGAAAAACCTGCGCCACAGTCCCGAAAGGGGTCCGGGGACAAGTCAGCGGACAAGAGCGGCGAAAACGGAAGCAAAGGATCTGACGAAAAATCAGGAGAGAAGTCTGGGACAAAATCGGGATCGAAATCACCCGAGAAATCTGGATCAAAATCGCCGGAAAAATCCGGTTCAAAATCACCGG
Organism: Ornithodoros turicata; assembly: GCF_037126465.1. Classification (NCBI taxonomy): domain Eukaryota; kingdom Metazoa; phylum Arthropoda; class Arachnida; order Ixodida; family Argasidae; genus Ornithodoros; species Ornithodoros turicata. The sequence goes on along the minus strand of NC_088210.1, from coordinate 14,034,848 downwards.
AGAAATCTGGATCAAAGTCACCCGAGAAATCTGGATCAAAGTCACCCGAGAAATCCGGGACAAAGTCTGGGGGGCAGTCGAGAAAAGGATCGGGAGATAAATCTGGGGAAAAGGAGGGTTCATCGAAAACGAAAAGCGGGGAGAAATCCGGCACGGATGAAGGATCTGCGGAGAAATCTGGAGAAAAAGCGGGAAGCCAAAAAGGATCGCCTGGCAAACGCAGCCACCGCGATTCCAAAGAGGAACCCGGTGAAGATAAGAGCGGAAGTTCCAAAGGAGGCTCCAAGGAGAGATCCAAAGGTTCTAAAGAGGGCTCCGTAGAGCCCCAAAAGATAGTGCCGCAGGCTCGATCCTTCGCCATGGGAGCTCCAGATATGAATGTCGAAGACGTGGAAACCTTGATAGGGCACATGGAAGAAGAACCTGCAGCGGCCCCTGCAGCTCCTCCTCCTCCTCCTCCTCCTCCTCCGCCGCCGCCACCTCCACAGAAAAAGTCTTGGTTTAGCTTCTTCAGGAAGAAACCGCCTGCACCGCCTGCTGGAGACGTCGAAGCTGGTGCACCAGGACAGCCACCACCTGCAGCTCCCGCAGCGAGTACGGGAGGTTTCCGATTCCCGTTTTTTGGCAAGAAAGCCCCGCCACCGCCACCGCCTAAGCCGAAGCCGACACTGGCGGACATCCTCAGTGCTGAAGGTGAACTGACGTAAGTACGACTTTTTGCAAGGTTCGCTGCACAGTTTGGTTTTCTGAAACCGGGGACCTGGATTCAGCAGGGATTTGAGAGAGAGAGAAAGAGAGAGACTTTTATTCATATCCATACAACTGTTGCAGTGTTTCAATAGGACCGTTAGGTATTCTTTTAGTGCGGTTCGAACAAGATTTGCTGTAAACTATGCACATAATGATTAGTGCGTCTTGAGGGAGCAAACACGTAATAATAATGAAAGAACGATGAAAGTCACTGAAAAGGTTAGCCAGCTGTAGGACTCGAACCCACGTCTTCTGGATTGCCGGTCCAGGGCTCTACCAATTGAGCTAAGCTAACACGCCTTCTCAGCGACTTCCAGGGTGCGTCTTAGGCAAATTGAGGCTTTGTATGTATTTGTCCCTTCTATGTTGTTCCAGCCTCAGAACATCAATTATTTCACGTTCTTTCACGTAATAAGAATTTCACACTGACGTTTTTCTCGTCCGTGTTTTTCTCGAGGCCAAGACGGACCCATTGGAACATACGGGGCTCAATTGCCCTAAGGTCTATTTTTGAAGCGAACGGGCGACAAACACGGTAGTGTGAAATGCGGGCCCTAATCAGAAAAAAAAAAAAAAAAAAAAATGCGGTAAGTGTGTAAATGCGACGTGTGGAAGTTTGTCCCGTGTTTCGTGGTGATCGCTTCGCTTGTTTTATGTACAGTGCTGGACAAAAGTTTACGGAACGCGCGAGCGATGGATTTTCTCCTCGGTGCGACAACCTGGCGGCGGGCGGAAGCGGGCTTGTTCATTCGTTCAGAGGGAGGAAAGAAGTGCGCCGGCAGCGACACCTATCCAAAACACTTCGCCGGCACATTCAGGCGATACCGAAACTGCCGCAGTGTGTCGCAACCAGCGCACTCGCCCATCCCTCTGAACGAATGAACTGTCCCGTTTCCGCTCGCCGCTAGGGTGTCGCACGGAGGAGAAAATACACCGCTCGCGCGTTCCGTAAACTTTTGTCCAGCACTGTACCAACCGGCCCCATACGTTGTCAGTAGCTGCAGTTACTTTAGGAATCTCAAATTTTAGAAACTTGTCGCATCCTGGTCGACTATACCTATCGCCGACTGGTATTCACCGTGAAAGTTTCTCCCTGAGAAAGAGTTATTAACTATAGAATTACTGATTAATTGCGTAGTGAATGATTCTTTGCAACCAGGTTACTTCTTAAGACTGGTTTGAAAGCAGTGGTGTACGGGAATGTGAAATAAATAGTGAAGTATGCATCGTAATTGTTACTTATATTGCAGTCAAGGCGGTCAAATACGAGCCACAACATTAATTCGTGAGGTGTTCGCCGAGCTTGTAGCCTATCGTTTCGACGGTGTTACGTAATAGAAAGACCAGAGCGACATATGCGCAGAATTAATGGCAGAGGGCCGCCTCATAGCTTAAAGGAACATTGAAGGCACTTTGAACTTTTCTTTCTTTTTTTTTTTTGTTTTACCGCGTGATTATAAGCATGTTACCCTCAGGGAGGGATTGTCATACAAAATATTTGCTTTAGAGAAGCGCGCATTTAATGAAAAAATTGGTTTACAAGAGTGCGCGCAACGAGATCGATCTCTCACAGCTCCTTCTGGCGCGTTGTGACGTCACATCATAGAGCACCTTCATTGGCTGCGAGAATCGTCTGCTACGGCGACGGAGCAGGGCGACCGGTCGACTGCTCCGTGTGAGACGCGGGACAGGCGGTGCCAAACACGGTGAGAAGAAAGAAGGCACGAACCTCATTATTGTGCGGGTGACGTGACGTCACATACTGTAAGCCTATAGGGAAGGAGCTTTCCTAACACGCGAGAGGGAAATACGTTGCCCACGAATCTCTTGTGCCACGATTGCGCACTGTTGTCGCACTTTTTGTACGAATACACTCTTAAAAATGAACTTCACCGCATAGCATGCTCCTAGCCAACCATGATCTCGAATGATATCGTTATCTGCCCTGATTTGTTGAAAACGAGACGCGTACGCCTTTTTTTGTGGCACGTATGCTGTTCATAATTGTCACAAAAAAGGCGTACGCCTCCCGTTTTCAACAAATCAAGGCAGATAACGATATCATTCGAGATGATGGTTGGCTAGTAGCGTGGTATGCGGTGAAGCTCATTTGTAAGGGTGTATGTGGCCATTCAAGAAGGACATTGCCCTCTATGTTATCTGTATCCTCAGGGCCACTGGGGGTTATGGTGAATCCGGCGCCGCGATAAAGACGGTGGAAGAAGAACCAATTATCGCAGCACAGGTTCAACCACGTGAAGCAGCTGCACCGGTATTGGGACCGCCTGTAGCGCCACCACCACCGCCGCCACCAGCGCCACCGGGGCCGAAACCTTCCTTCATGGCGAGGCTCCGAGGGATGTTTTCCAAAAAGCCTGCGCCGCCACCTCCCGGGTGAGTCAGTGTGGTGCGTACGCCGTTCAAAACAGAACTTCACCAACTTGCACACTGTTAAAAAAACGAACTTCACCGCATAGCACGCTCCTAGCCAACCATCATCTCGAATCATATCGTTATCTGCCCCGATTCGTTGAAAAAGGGAGGCGTACGCCTTTTTTGTGTGACACACTTATGCCGTTCATAATTGTCACAAAAAAGGCGTAGCCTCCCGTTTTGAACGAATCAAGGCAGATAACAATATCATTCGAGATTATGGTTGGCTAGGAGCGTGCTATGCGGTGAAGTTCATTTTTAAGAGTGCGCACTCTAAAAACAGAACTTCACTGCATAGCACGCTGTGCGCCAACCATAGCCTGGAATGATATATGAAAATTACCACAAAAAAGGCGCCTCTCTCTTCGAATCAGAAGCGATAATCCTATCATTCGCGACTATGGTTGGCGCACAGCGTGCTATGCGGTGAAGTGATGTTTTTAGAGTGTAGCTTACCAAAATCCCGAATGACATCGTTCTCTCCCCTGATTTGTGGAAAGCGGTAGGCATATTCCGTTTTGTGACATTTATAAAGTTTGGCTAATTGTCACAAAAAGGCGCACGCCCCGCAGTTTCCACAATTTACGAGTGACAATTGTATAGATCTGCGCGGTGCCTTCAGCGTGTTATGTGGTGAAGTTCTGTTCTAAGCGTGCAGGACGGACTTGATTTGATTTCTAGGAGGAAGGCTTGTTAGTTACAGGATGTGAGAAGGTAATCAGTTGCAGTATCAACGTGGATAAGCAAATTGGCGTTCATGCTCGCGAGCTCATAAAGGCTAAGCGCCAAAATTTCTTTTCGGGGAATGAAAGCGGCCGTTACTTTAACACCAATACAAAAGGAACTGCGCTGTACATTTTCCCTCTCTTCCTCAAGAAGCGCGACATTGTGGAGAGGCCTCCGATTGGTCTCTTCAAACGATCTCCCGCCACGATTGGACAGATCGTGTTAGGAGACCAATGAGAGCGCGCTCCGTATTGTCACACTTACTGAGAGGGAGAGGTGAAGCGTCAATTGCGTCTTTTTTTCTTTCTTTTTCCTATCGATCATAAATCACGAACAACGCGCAACCGATGAATTCTCGTTCCTTTCATATTGGTGTCATGGTAACCATATCTTTCATTCCTCGAGGACAAATATTTGCACTTTAGTGCCCCTGTAATCTCGTACTCGCATCTGGATGACAGATTACAGCAACCTGCACCAATCCAGCCTGGCTTTGCACCAGTGGGTGCACCACCGGGAGCTCCTCCAGGAGTACCCCAACAGGCTGCACCATTTCAACCGCCACCTGCAGGAATCGCTCCTCCAGGAGCACCTCTACAGGCTGCACCATTTCAACCGCCACCTGTAGGAATCGCTCCTGCAGGTGTGCCCCAACAGGTAGCGCCACTTCAACCGCCACCCGTAGGAATCGCTCCTGCAGGCGCTCCTCCAGGACCTGCGGTGGGACCACAGTTTGGACAGGCTGGTGCTGCTGCTGGTCCGGGCTTCATGCCCCCGCCTCCGGGAGCGGCCCCTGCACCGGGACTCGGTCCCGGTCCAGCAGTTCCCGCTCCCCAGGAAGTTACAGAGTCAGTTTCTGGGAACGAAATATCCCAATCGGAGCATACGGGTCCACCGCCTGCACCTGGACTAGCGGTTCCGCCGGCTCCAGGACTGGCACCCACGGGTCCTCCGCCGCCTGGTCTCAAGGGGGAGTCGCAGATATCTGAGAAGGCGAGGTAATACACTTCAAAAAGACGTACGTCCAGGATGCAGTTGGAGGAAAAGCTAAATTATTGTGATTCTCTATAGTGTTGCTTTCTCACACTGTTAAAAATGATACGCATAGCACGCTCCTAGTCCATTATCATACCGAATGACAACGTTCTCGCCCTTGATTTGTTGAAAACAGAAGGCGGGACCTTTTTCGTACCATTACGTATGGCATAATTGGTACAAAACAGGCGTATACGCCTCCCGTTTTCAACAAATCAGGCACCACCGCCAGCACTCTCATTTTTAAGTGTGGACTTCACCAAGATGATAGCGTAATCAGTTGTGGGTACACCATTTTGTGACCATTACCACGAATGTAAAGTGTCTCAAAACAGGCGTATGCCTCCCATTTTCGACAAATCGGATATGATTCTGATGGCTAGGAGAGTGCTGTGTGGTGAACAACGCATTAAATGTAAAATGCAGAGGCGAGACCGGAGGGCCGGAGAGAACCAAACAGATAGCAAATCGAAGGACTATGTTTACGTTTTACATTTTATGATAAGCTCCCCGCTTTTCCGGCGCATTTGCGGAAACGAAATGAATTTTATCGTTTACTTGCGTTCCCCTTTTCTTCGACGAACTACGAAATCCTACTAAAAGTGTGTCCTGAACTATACATTTCACTTGTTTTCTGTCGACGCACCTCGCTTCTTCCTTCCAAACGTAGCATTTTTTACTCATATTCCGCGATGCACGTAATTTCTGAGAATAAACTAGGAGATTTTGTAATTTTTTTTTAACCCCGGTATTCGAAATCCTAAGGAGTACTTGGAAGCAGCCCCCCTTGTGTGCCTTTATTATGACGCGCCATAGCTCTGACTTCTAACGTGCGTTCGCATTGCAGCGATGTGGAGGCCAGTCGAACCCTGGGTGAAGTCAGCGGTGTCAGTGAGGCCAGTGAAGCGCCTCCACCTCCGCCTGGCATTTCCGGCGCTCCATTGCCTGGCGCTGGAGTGCAGTACGAACCACCACCACCTCCTCCTGAAGGGTAAGCCATAGAACTCTCATAATAACTAGAAACCAAGCCCGCGAAGAGGGGGTGTCTCGACTAGAGATGCAAAATTTCCGGTAATTTTGAATCGCTAAAAAAAAAAAAAAAAAAACGGAAACAGACGTGATTACTGCATCTCTATTCGATTTAAAATTGAGCCGTAAAAATGCACACTCTTAAAAATGAACTTCGCCTCATAGCACGCTCCTAGCCAGCCACTATTTCGAGTGATATCGTTATCTGCCCTGATTTGTTAAAAACGGGAGGCGTACGCCTTTTTTGTGACACTTATGCGGTTCATAATTGTCACAAAAAAAGGCGTACGCCTCCTGTTTTTAACGAACCAGGGGGCTTAATCACTTCATCGTCGTTACGGTCGTTACAAGCTAACGAGTGGCGGGAAATTCAAAAAGGTGGGCACGTGACACATTGCGCGTGACGTGTACCACGGTACGTGTACCCATTCGTTGCCGCAAAAGACGGCTTTGTTTTCAGTGCGTTTTTCTTCTTCACTCTTGAAAATGAACTTCACCGCATAGCACGCTCCTAGCCAACCATAATCTCGAATGATATCGTTTACCCTGATTTGTTGAAAACTGGAGGCGTACGCCTTTTTTGTGACACTTATGCTGTTCATAATTGTCACAAAAAAGGCGTACGCCCACCGTTTTCAACAAATCAGGGCAGATAACGATATCATTCGAGATGATGGTTCGCTAGGAGCGTACTATGCGGTGAAGTTCATTTCTAAGAGTGTAGACTGTAGCGTTGTGTGAACTAATTTTGTTTGAATTGCATTAATTGAAACACGGACTTTCATTTGAGAGCAAGTTATTTTTGCATTTTAGTGCCCGTTTAAGAGCGGCCCAGCTTAACTTTCGTCCTCGTTTTACGCAGGCAAGAACCCGACTTGGGAGCAATGGTCGCACGTCTCGAGGTGACGACGCTTCAGTCGAAGATCAAGAAGCTAAAAATCTTCATTTGCCTGTTGCTCCTCATTATCTTTATCATCATCATAGTGTGCTCCTTTAATGTCTTCGGTACGTGCACTGTTTTTCGGAACGGTTGATTTGCTGAAAGTACAGTCTCAAAGCAGAATGTCACCGCGTACCACGCTGCTGCACTGAAACTGAACATTTGTTCAAAACGGGAGGCGAAAGTACACTTTTTGTGACACTTATGGAATTACCCGTAATTTCACGCGTATTAGCCGCGGCCGGTGTGCGATTTTCTTTTTCTCACGGGCGCTCTGCGGCTTATCCACCGGTGCGGCTTACGTGATGACTTTTCCTTTTTCTGGTATTTTCCCCATCATACGCCGGTTTTAACGAAAGGGCCGACAGTGTCTCTGGAACAGCACTGCCCTGCCGATTAGGGTTGCCACCAGGCCGGTATTATACCGGCACGGCCGGTTATTTGCTCTCTCTGCCGGTTGCCGGTAGGAAGGTGATACCGGCAGTCTTTTGCCGGTATTTCTGGCTCAACACCTTTCATAGGGGTTTTTACAGGGTTTTCCTTTCAACATTCCACTGCAGCTTGAATAAATTTGGAGCACTGATCCAACTCCGTAGTCACCAGTCGTTTTCTTAGTTATTCATGATTATTATTATTATTATTATATTATTATTATTGTTGTCTTGAGCCAGTACGCTCGTTCTTTCTCTCTCTCTCTGTGTATACTGTCCACCCCTCACTTACTTTCCCTTTCCCGCGAACATTTCCTCCTTTCCCTCTATTCCACCTCCTCTCCCTCTGCCGGTATTTTTCACTATGAAAGGTGGCAACCCTACTGCCGATGCACGAACAGTGCGTAACAGGGACGGGTCCACATTCGAGTAGATTGATCTTCCTGGTGCATTCCCCCAAGCAGCTCTAACGAAAGTGATGACACTGATTCGCGTCTTCTGGAAGACCACTGACCCATCAATCCGCGAAAAACGCCCAACAAGGTCATAATCTGATCTTGGTAGAACTCTAGAACTGACATCCTTTGTTGTATACACTATGCCGATCCCGGAGTATGGACTACGTGGTTTATGGCCTTCACAATGGTCTCCTTTGTCGCACAAATCAGTCGTCTCGTATTGCCCGCGGCTTATCTGCCAGAAAATTTTCAAAATGTCCCTAAAAACGCGTCCTGCGACTTATCTGCGGTGCGGCTGACACGCGTGAAATTACGGTATGTTAGTTGTCATGGTGCTGTGATCAGTTATGTTATGCGCAGTTATGTTGATTTTCACAAAAAGGCGTACGCCCAGCTGTCTTCCCGGATCACAAGCGATAACGTTGTCATTCGGAGCATTGTTTGGCGCGGAGCCTGTTACACGGTGAAGTTTTTTTTAAGAAGTGTGTGATTGACAAAAACGCTTTTTTTTTTTTTCAGGATGCTTCAACGAACCCTCCTTTCCTTCTATTTACAAGCTGAATGAGACCACGGTTTGCCTGTCCGACGGATGCAAGTCGTTCGGTGAGAATTACAGTCTCATCATAATAAAATATGCCGCTAATTCATGGGTAAACGTGATCTTACCCATGCGGTGTGGCATATTGTGTATAACGCTTTTCATAGAACGGCGAAAAGGCAACGCAGGGAAATCTTGTCTGAAGGCGAGGGGAAAGAAGACTGAGGGGATCTTTTCGCCACCGCGAGTAAATCTGAGCATGTAGGATGTACCATGTACGGATACTGTAGTGTATGCACTGGATTTAGTCGTGAAAGACAAACGAGACTTGATGCGTGAATTTTATTATTATTTTTTTTTTGCACGCCATGGAGTTTTTCTCAGTGCAGTTCGCAAGGCGTTCACATTTGGTAGGGGTCACCACCACTCGAAAGACTACCTTGTGTGAATTGGTCTTCGGGTCGTTTGATCTAATCATGCCGACAATGGCTCTGTTATGGCTGGAGCAAGTGATGCACTGTGAACATATCTCATCATTTAGTCACTGCGTGCTCTCTCCTCGCTTCCTATCGAATAACAGTTGCATTGTTGTCACCCCGAGGTGTGTATCTAAGGAAGCTCGAAGTGCCCGCTCAGGTATCAGCACACACCATTACAACAGCGAAGCAACTTTCGCCTGCTCGCTAAGAAAAGGGGACTCGTACTGCTTGGTTGCTTCTCCTGCGTACAGCACGCCTGTGCAGTGAAAGCACGCTTTACAGGAGACCGCCAGGGACGGTTGGACGGGACCATTTGTAGAATACATTGCGCATAAATCAAGAAATCTGGAAAATCGCAATTTAAATCAGACTGGAGAAGCAATGTTCCGGAAACAATACCTGGCTGTTGCACTGTCGCATGTGCATTCGTTGTCCTTACATCAATTCAATTCAGTCGTAATAATAGTAATAATAATAATTTCATTTCATTTTATTCATCAGCTCTCGCATAGTACACAGCATTACATAAGCGGGCCCGCCTATGCCCGAGGAGCTTGTGATAAATAATAACAATAATATAAACGCTAAGAAATTGAGCGCGAGCTGTACTAATTATAATCTACCCACTGTGATAGACTCAACATGATCGAGAGCCTCGCTATATTTAACCTTTTTTTTTGCCAAGAATGCGCCAAATGAAGGGCTGTGCGCGCTGCTATTGCGTGCCGAAAATATTGTCTCCTGTACCCAACCCATTCGTGACGTGGCTTATTTTTTAAAATTTATTTAGACTATACTGCAGGCCCTAGTGGGCCCCAGCAGGAGTGGCACAGAACGAAAGTAAGACCCCAAAGACCAGGGTTATCTCTAAGCTTGTCAAGGTATCATTTTGGTAACTTTTTGCCCTGCCGTACAACTGTGTACTGTGGTAAATGGAATACGTAAGCTGAAATGAATTAAAAATTGAACTCTTTTTGTTCAAACGTGTTTCAGTGTCACGCTTTTCGGATTCCATGCTCTCGTCCGTCGACCCCTGTGAAGACTTCTACGAACACGTGTGTGGTGGCTGGATGCACGAAACAGTTGTCCCTCCAGATTCTGCAGCCATCGACGTCTTCACCGAAGCACAAAGAAGCATCCAGGACGAGATCATGGGTATCAGTTCGTGTATCACATTACGGTAGTTTGTTACGTATATAGGCGAGTTGGGACAACGCCACCTACACTATAAACAAGGCATTAACGAGAATGGTACGCGAATGGAATGCGTAGTCATTAGACGTTCCGCAAATCACAGTCACGCGTTCCACGGCTGTTTCTATGGAGTGGAATCGCCATCCATCATCCAATGGCACCTCTTAAACGACGTGACGTGATGATCACGGGTTCGCCAATCACGACCGTGCTATCGGCGGCCGTAGCTGTGGAGATGAGCCGCTACGAGCCGCATAGGTAGCCACTGGTAGTCAGAGAAAGCTTGTGTTTGAAATCGTCTCCAGCGATTGGCTCACGCAGAGGACGTCCTGACTTTACATGTCGATGTGGCGAAAGAGTGAGAGGATGTTTTAAACAGGCCTTCTTTATCTAGGTGGCGTTGCAACGGCTCTAGAGGCAGCGACTCGCAGCCGCGGGCCTTCCGCGTTTGGAATCGTCTGCGGCGACTGGTTGTAGCAGACGACACCGCGATTCCGTGTCTCTAAGTAACTAAGAAGGGAAACGAGACAGGGTGCGGGCATTTTCTAGCCAACAGGTGTTACTTATAGTTATATGAAATGTCCAAACCACAGATAAAGATATGTGTATTCGGTATGTCATTACATCATTAGTGAATTGCACGACAGAAGTAAAGGTACCGACCAGCTCGTCTTCGGACGTCCATATTGGATACTTTTCGGATGTGGCTTAACGACGGTGCTTAATCGCGTGTGTATGTATTTCCTGCGTTCCAGACATGATGAACCATACGGTCGTTTCCTACAAGAGCCAGAGTGCGGTTCAAAAGGCAGCGGCTGCGTATCAAGGTTGCATAAACATGGGTAAGCCACAGAGAGCTTCCAACAATAAGTATGAGTGTACACGGACGCAAAACGATTAATATGCAGTTTAATAATACAGGGGCAATTGGGGGTCGGGACTGTCCAGGCCTAGCTAACTGTGCACGGAAACAGGGAATGCACTAGCTGTCTTCGACTCCCAGATTTTTCTTTATCGATCAAGTAGCGTCGTTTAGGAGGAAGAAGAAGCGAAGCTTACGATTTTCACATCCATTTATCTGCTTTAGGAACTCCTATTTTTTTCGATCGATCCATCCATCCATATTCCTTCTATTACACGATATGAATGTTCTTTCTAGCCGACAATTGCACATACTTTGCAGAATCACCTTCAGAACAGAGTGCAAATTTTGACAAACATTCGAAATACAGTCAAACTCCTTTATAGCGAACACCTTTTTAACGAAAATACCACTACAGCAAATTTTTTTGCGGTTCCGCTGGATCCCTATAGGTCCAATAATGGACATCCTTTTTAACGAAAATACCTTTACTGCAAATTTTTTTTTGCTGTCCCTTGAGTTTCGTTGTAAAGGAGTTTGACTGTATCCCTAATATCCGGACCCTCGAATCCTCGAATCCTAGGCAGGAATTCGAGATTCGGGAATCCGAATCGCAGTGCCCGAAACGGCGAATCGAATCTTTCGAATCCACGAACCACGTTTTTTTTTGTTTCATTTTAAATTTGGCGCCTCCGCAGCCCACTGAAAGCCTGATTGGAAAGCGGATGTCTTCTTGTTTGTTTGTTTGCACTGCTCTGGACTGAAAGAGTTCAGGCAGGAACTCTTACATTACAAGTTTGAATGTATCATTGTTTTTACTTTTGATTCTTTATGGAAACAATTCAGACTCCAGAATTTATCTACTTCCTGTAGTTGATGAAGAACAGGTTAAGTAAATTGCATTTAAGGAAGTATATGGGCATGTTTTCTCCTGAAAGTGAACTATTATTTAATTTGTTTTTCATTAAATACGCTTTGCAAGTAAGCGAGCGTTCTGCGCACATCTCCTCTCCCGGTTACTCCACTCGGGAAGCCCCATTGGCTACGGCGGCACCCTCCCTCTTCCCTCTCCCGGCCTCCTCTCATGCGCAGAGACGCACTTGCACAGCGTATAAAGATATATTCTGCTTCAAAACACTTTTCAGTAGAAGTGTTTTTTCTCCCCTGGCTTTTATACTCTTTTTTTTAAAGAAAGGATTCGAAAGATTCGATATTCGTAAGATTCGTGGATTCGCAGAACCTTCCTTGGATTCGTCTTCGGCTTCGTCTTCGGAACATTCTGGATTCGTCCCACCTCCATACTAAACATACAACGCGCCTCTTTCCATTGCAGAATTCCGAAACAACAAGGGCACAAAGCCTCTCGAAAACTTTCTCGATCACTTTGGAATTCCCAGGTGGCCGATAGTTCAGAGCGACTTTCAGGTACAACTCCCATGATATACACTCTAAGAAAAAAAGGAGTACTTTTACTCCTTTTGGGGAGTAAATGCATTGCAACAAAAAATAGTCCCTTTCGGGAGTAAATGAATGTTACAGAGTGGAGACTGCATTTCGCGCGCTGTTGTAAGTGTCCCAAGTACATAATTCGTGTGCATGCACGAAAATACTTCGAAGCGAACCGTCAACCGTGATATATCGCGTGATATAAAATCTTGCGCCATACATAGTGCACAATTTGCGAAGAAAGATGCGCTAAATGTTTCTTATTCTGGTGTGGCTGGAAAATTGCTACGTTGGCTGAGTTATACAGCCTTATGCCGTTCAAATTGACCAAGGGCACATATTTACGTAGACTGTTGCATTCAGGAGACCATTCGCGAAGTTCAGTGACAATTTGCAGTCCTGGGGAGTAAATGTCGGGACTAAATGTCGGGTTAGGGGTCAAAAATTGGGAGTAATTGCAGACTTGGGGAGTAGAAGCTGCGATTACTCCCCGTTTTACTCCTTTTTTTTTCTTAGAGTGTAGGACACCTTACAGATCCCCGCGTCTATCAAACATCGCGTTTTTGCCTTTCAGGCGGACGTGACAAAGATACTGGCAGACATGATACGAGAAGTTGGTCTGAGCGCACTTGTGCACGTTCGTGTATTTCCCGATTATCACGATAACCAAAAGCACGCTGTCTACGTAAGTTGCTTCGCATTGCGCTCGTTCATCTTTGCACGTATAAATGGGTACTAGAGTGCAAAAATTTATCGTCCTGGAACGAGAGATGTCGATTACCATTTAACGTGGAGCTGTATGCGAAATGTAGATCGGCCAGCCAACGTTTGGTGTGGAGCAGGCCGTGCTGAAGGCGAGGTTTCGCAGTCCCTACTTCAGAATCTTGCACCGTTATAAGCTGTACATCTACCGGTGTTCTCTCATCATGGGAGCAACAGTGGCAGCGGCAGACCTGGTCAACGAAATCGTCGCATTCGAGTCCAAAGTAGCTGCGGTAATGTGGACGAATCCTCTTTTTATCACTCTTCTTTTATTATATCAACGCCGCCTTGAGTAAACAAAGCATAACCGCTTAAACTAAACGACGTGACGTAGTCAAAGACTCCGCCAATCACGACGTGCTTTCGGTGGACGTGTTTTATGGAGATGAGCCACCGTGAGCCACATGGGCAGCCAGTGGTAGCCACAGAAAACGTGTTTCAAAATCGTCTGTTGGCTATTGCCTTTTAGCAGACGACACTCTAGATGGCAATTTAGCAGACGACATGAATTAAACTAGTTAATTAAAATGCCCTAACGGACATTTACATTCAGTCCACGTTGCTGCGGAGGCTGCGCCTTCGTGAGGACAAAAGTAGTATTGAGTGGCCTCATAGGGCTTCCAAACGTTCACAAGTCACGTTACTTTCATTTTTCAGTGATTGTTGAAATGTTGTGATTGTTGCTATAATTTTCTTTTGTATCTACTTTACCCCTGTAATGCCTTCTGGCCTTTGGGTTTCTCGCAATAAAGTTTTAGTGCGTCGGAAGATTTCTACGAAAACGGTACGATAGAGGAAGTTATCAAATCCGAGCTTATATCAGTGTGACGTCACCCACCTCAAGGAATCGCTGCAATTGGCTTATCATATTTTTGGAACTGTTATCGTGAACACCCTTCCGATCTAGTAAAACTCCAATTCCGATTCAGTCTCCATTCTGATTCACTCTCATTCTGATATTTGTGTATTTATACACAAATTTCCGACATTTTTGAACCACTGCTGAAACATTCTAGCTGAAGTACGTTTACAACAGAGTCTGATGTGTTTCTTTTCTTTCTTGTGGCTCAGCTTGCAGAGGAGGAGACACCTTTGCCCAACCCCAAAAGGGTATTTAACACGCTGACATTGAAATCCTTAGAGACCGCTGCACCGCTTGTAAGTACGAGCGAGCAGATTACATTGGTACATTTTTTTCCGGTAATCTTGTGCTTCTCCTCTACTACTCCACTTATTTGTTCCTTATAGATAAGATGGACCAACTTCTTTAATACTATATTGAAAGACGCCCAAGTGACCTTGGACATGAATGATCGCGTCATCGTTATGAATCATCTTTACCTGAACAGGCTGTCTCAACTCATCAAAGATACGCCGGAGTACGTGTTCGTTCACAAACAACGGGCGCGTTAAGTAGCGGCTCCGGAGCGCATGGAGCGCGCTCCTTCCTATACGCACACGTCGGAGTGCTTCTCGCGCTCTCCACCCACCTGCACCTTAGTTAAAGGGGCACTAAAATGCAAAAACAAGTTCACTTCAAAATTACGCTACACGCTGTGCTAATTTCGTACTTGTTATCGTAATTCAAAACTTTAATTCCGTTACGAAGCTGCAATCAAAATTATACCTGACTCTTTCTTGCTTCGACGCTAAGCAGAGAACATCGTTTCAGCTCGTGCATCGGTGTTCTTAGTCCATGCTGCGCGTGCTCGTGCGTGCCATGCCATGCAGCAGTCTCGGTGAAAAACATATGGCAAATTCGGGTGGTCATTTCGGAGCAGCTTTTTTTTGGCAGATCTCGAGCAGTCATGCTCGCTTGGTCAAAATGAAGCAAATCTCGCATGTTCGCGTGGCGCTTTCCGAGCGCTCGGAATTTGCTAGCTAGCACTTTTTTTGCCCGGTCTCAAAACGATCGAGCAGCAGATTGCTCAACTGTATCCGGTGTCGTCACATCCGCACTGCAACGGTGGCGAGTGCCCTCATTGGCCCGCACGTTGAAATCGCGTGGTTTAGCAGACGACAGAACTCGAAGACTTGCGACCACGACGCCCCTAGCGTGATCCAAGTACCTAAAACGGCTAGATTCCTAGCAATCATGTTCGGGTGGCAACGTTCACGTGATCCAGCTCGGTCGCCGACCTAGCAATTTCCGAGCGCCCGGCCGTTTTGCTACGAAATGACCACCCGAATTCGCTAATAGTGAGCGTTGCGAAGCGGAGTGGCGTCGCTCTCCGAAGGACGTGAAGATAAGTGTTGTCAGTGGAACATTCGCGAGGACTGTTGTGAGCTACAGTTCAATGAATCGGTATTGGAAAATGCAGCAGTACGCATCATGCCGCGCATATATACGGAACACTACGATCGGGCCCCTTCCGAATCCACAAGGCCACGATAGGTATGCGAGCGCTTCTCCTGCATGCTGTCTGATTGGATCCCATTCGTAGCTGCCAAAGGCGGCTCTCTTTTCATTGCGTTTTTCTTCTAAACGGTAGCGTTGTGTGACCTAATTTTGTTTGAATCGCACTAACTGAAACACGGACTTTCATTTGAGAGCAAGTTGTTTTTGCATTTTAGTGCCCCTTTAATCTTATTTAAAGGCTGCAGACAGCCGGATCCGAAAACGGCTCTACCGGAGAAGAACGTCCAGTGACAACAAGAGGTCTAGAGGCGCTTTGCACGCGCCACGTGCACACATCACGTGCACACGTGACACACTCTCTTGACTTAAAAACCCGCTTAGCAGAGACCCCGGGACGAGAGGGACAGAGTGGGACGGAACGCGCTCTGCAGAGCCGCTACTTAAAGCGTCCAATGACATCACTGCGGATTACACGTGAGGGCGGCGGATAAACGCACTTTAGTACCAACGCTCTTAGAACAGGGCTTCACCGCATAGCAGGCTCTTAGCATTAGCCGTCACCCCGAATGAGGTCGTTCTCTCTCCAGGTTTGTTGAAAACGGAGGTGTACGCCCCTTTTGTGACACTTGTGTGTAGTTATGTTAATTGTAAAAAGAAAAACAAGAAAAAAAAATCCCGAACGGACCACGCTTTCCAGAAATCGTGAGCGATAACGATATCATTTTGCGCGGTGGTTGGTCTTCGGTCGGTTATGTGGTGAATTTCTGTTATAGGAATGTGGCTGCGTCCGTGTGTATAAGTCTGGGGTATATTCGAATCACGTTTTTAATTTTTGTTGTGCATAGGGGGCGCTCTAAAATGTAGAGGAGGTGTTGGGAAGGGTGTACAAGTGCTGCGATAATGCATGCTTGTACCCACGAATAAAGAAAAATATATAGCGCTCCGCGAGGTTCTGGGTGCATAACTTACTTTGCTCCACTTTAATTCATTAATCAGTCAACTTATAATTAAAACAAAAATTGATTCTAAGAATTTAATTAACTTGACTACACCACACCGTAACGCCGAAACGCTTGAAGGGAAAATTGCCACTCTCAGGGCGAAGAGAGAAAGAGAGAGAGAGAGAGAGAGAGAGAAATAAGCTGCTCCAGATTTTCTCGGTGCAATGCACCAGTAGTCAACGTTACGTTACCCCTGCGTACCGTACATTACGTTACCTATACAGAAAACACTTACCCCCATTAACAGGCGATATTTGGCGCAGGTACATAGTGGCCAATTACCTTGGGTGGAGGCTGGTTGAGAAAATGGGCGCGTTCACCATAGAACGCCTTCGTCGAGCCACATTTCGTTTCAACCGGTACCGCTACAGCACCGTGGAGATCGCACCTCTATCACGTGACTGCCACGGTTACATGTCGCGTTACATGCCTTTCGCTGTCGGTCGCTTCTACTATGACCGAGACCGGCAGAAGCCCATCGAACGGAAGGAGAAGGTATGGCACAGGTCTGGCACAAGTTTTTAGATCTGTGACATCACTCACAAGCATACTCAGGTTTGTCGCCAGCAAAAGGAAAATGACTCATAGCCACAGTCGCTTCGCGGCGCTAACACGGGACCATTATAATAATAATAATGAAAGGAAATGTGTATGATCGTATGCAATGCGAGCACACTAGGAATATGGAAGTCCCGCACGACAAGGCTGCTACTCAACCATCATCCTGACCGAGATCGTTCTCTCTTCTGATTCGTGAAAACGTGAGCCGTATAATGCTTTTCTGTGACACTCAGCTCAACTGCATAATCGTCACAAAAAGACGGCTAGCCAGAATACAAAAACATACACTCTTAAAAATGAACTTCACCGCACAGCACGCTCCTAGGCAACCATAATCTCAAATGATATCGTTATCTGCCCTGATTTGTTGAAAACGGGAAGCGTACGCCTTTTCTGTGACAATTATGAACAGCATAAGTGTCACAAAAAAGGTGTACGCCTCCAGTTTTCAACAAATCAGGCCAGATAACGATATCATTAAAGATGATGGTTGGCTAGTAGTGTGCTATGCGGTGAAGTTCATTTTTAAGAGTGTACCCGAAGACCACTGCCAGTCAAATCTGATTGGTTCCGCCCTATCAATGCAGACAAATGTCTTTTCTTAAAGTTATAACATGACTCAAGTTATGTGATACACCATGTATCGGACTCGAGGTAGCGTTTGCATTATAAGAGTCACTTATCGGATTATAATCTCTGGCTCGAGGTTCAAGAGATGGCGGACGAAGTAAAAACTGCTTTCGGGATATGGCTCGACCTTGCGCCTTGGATACTCGAAGCCAACAAAAAGACTGGGGTGTTTAAGGTGCGAAAGCGTTCCGCATAAACTAACTGCAGGGATTGAATTCAGCATTTCGTTGTCTTTTTCTTTTTTTTCAGTTGCGAGAAATGAAAGTAAACGCCGGTTTCCCGCTCTGGATCAAAAGCGACGGAGAGCTGAACGAGTATTATGCCAGGGTAAGCAACATTGGTTGTGCTCTTCACGCTTCTCAGCAGGGGGATGCCCTACACTCTTAAAAATGAACTTCACCACATAGCACGCTCCTAGCCAACCATCACCCCGAATGACAACGTTCTCGCCCTAGATTTGTTGAAAACGGGAGGAGGAGCCTATTTTGTGCCATTATGCACGGCACAAAATAGGCTCCTCCTCCCGTTTTCAACAAATCAGGGTCGAGAACGTTGTCATTGGGGATGGTGGTTGGCTAGGAGCGTGCTATGTGGTGAAGTTCATTTTTAAGAGTGTACGCGCTAACAACTGAACTTCACCGCATTGTAGGCTCTGCGCCAGCCGTTGACACGAATGATAGCGCTTCTGATTCGAGGAGAGAGGGGGGCGTACGCCTTTTCGTGTCAATTGGGATATATGATAACTGACACAAAAAGGCGTACGCCCCACTCTCACTTTCGAATCGGGAGCGATAACTCTATCGTCCGTGGCATTGGTTGGCGTTGAACGTGCCATGCGGTGAAGTTATGTTTTTAGATCGTATATGCACCCTCCCAGCATTTTTATAACTTGCCCCCCCCAGCGGCAAAATCACCATCTCGTCCTGGTCGCACGTAATAGGCGACATCATTTTGAGGTCATGCGACCTTGTTTACATTCCTTTCTATAGCGCTTGTCGACATGTTCCCATCAGCGTAAAACCCAGGGGTGAACTTATTGTGCCACTGTAAGTTCTACAGTGCTTCTTACGCGAAATGGTAACTTACTCCTACCAAGTATGATTGCCTAGAGCATGTACGAAGTATGGGGGCCGTGTCGTCATCGCAAAAAGATAAAAATAAAAAAATAATAAAATAAAAGAAAGACAAGTCAGGAATGCGACGTCGCATTTGCTAATGTACGGCTTTCACTGCGAGGAAATCGTGTAAAATTAATTACCGAGGTCCAAAGAGGTTAATAAACGATGCACAATAGCGTTGATTACAGTCGGTTTAACCGGATATCATGGGCGCGGCCATTTTTACGCTCACGTGTAAGATGACGTGGACCAGGACTTGACAAGAATACATTGCGTTCGACTGTCACGCTATCGTATATGGACCGACATGTGGTAGGGCACTCCTGTGCTCGAGAGGGACTTCTGGTTTTTGTTTCGCAGATAGCGGACCTACGGATAGAAGACTTCTTCGGATCCATGCAAAAGATATTGCAAGAATATCAGCTCAACGAATTTTCCAAACTTAAGCAGTACGGTTATGCGAATGACTTTGGGTATGTGCAGACGCCTTGATTTTTATTACCATTATACAGGGTGTCCACGCTAAGTGTGAACAGATTTTTTAAAAACATATCAATCACTTTTTCCGAGATGAAATCAATTGCAATATAGCATATGCTGAAGGGCACTCCCTAGGGGGGCATTAACAGACTCCTAAGGCAAACAAACATATATATATATATATATATATCTTCTGATTCGAAGAGAGAGAGAGGGGCGTACCCCTTTTTGTATGTATTATCATAGTATATCTAAACTGACACTAAAAAGAGTGCGCCCACCTCTTTCTTCGAAGCGATAGCCGTCTGACTCGTGGCGATGGTTTGTCGCACAGCGTGCCATGCGGTGAGGTGAGCGTGCCATGCGATTTCTGTTTTTAGAGTGTTTGAGGCCGACAACGGCGACCTCTATCATTAACGTCACCATCACCTTATTGAACTATGGTCACTTGAAAGAAGAGGACGACGAAAGCTGTGCGCCGACAGCTGATTGCTCACAAGCGCGCGCCCGCCCGCACCGCGAGCTTCACGTTTCTGCTGCCACGCAAGGAAGCTGCCACCGCCATGTACTGGCTGCAAAGCGAAAACCCTCAGCCTCCCGCTCCACCCGAGTCCAAGGGAAAGGAGCCCGTCAAGATACGAGTCCGGAAAACCAGCAAGATTCGGAAAAAGGGCCAGCCTTCTACCCCCGACATGCAGGCGGAGGGCAACAGGCCAGAGATTCCTCTGGACGCCAAGCTGGCTCGGGCAGCCAGCGGTTCCAAGGAGAAACCCGCCAGGAAAAAGAGAAGGAAGAGGAAGAAGAGCAGCTCCGGCGTCCCATCCAACGCCGCCACTGCCGCGACCAACACGCCCGACGCCCCCAAGGAAGCCGGCGGCGGAAGCGCTTCGGAGCCGAGCAACAAGTCTTCGGGCTCCAGCGGCTCGGAGGCGAAGGGGGGCAAGAAGAAGAAGAAGAAGAAGAAAGACCAGGCGGAGACGGGGATAGACCCGTCCCTGTCGACGATCCACGAGAACTTGCACACCATGGAGAGGATGGAAAAAGACGACACCGCCGTCTATACGTACGCCCTCATTGTGGTGCTCATGGCGGCTACGGCGGTGCTGATCGTGCTGGCCTTTTTCTTTCCCGACCTGCTGAATCACGCGGCCAGGTTCCTTTTCGGCGGCCGCACGGCGGCCACCCTGAAAACTCAGAAAACTAAGAAAACGACTCCCATTGAAAGCTTGGACTGAAGTTCGTTCTAGTAACAGCGCCACTCTGGTAAGTTAACCAGAATTCGGGAGTAAGTTTCGTGTTTTTTTTTTTTTTACAGGTGGCTGCCGACGCAGGAACAGTTCGATCCTACCTATCAGTACCTGGGAAATTTCATGTGTAGGTTTGTTACAGAGGTAAACGTGATGGGGGAATTTCTGAAGACTATATGGTTTTGATCTTTCAGTGCTGGACGAAGCGTACGCTCAGGAACCGTTCTTCAGGATGACTGCTAGCCCGTAAGTGTTGATTTGATGATAAACGGAGATAACAGAAAAAGAAGAGGTAGATAAGATGATAAGAGGGTGCTACAAGGGACAGAGGTATCTGGATGGCGTCACGTCTACACCGCGTAGCACGCTGTGCGCCAACCATTGCCACGAATGATAGGGTTATCGCTTCTGATTCGAAGAAAGAAGTGGGCGTACGCCTTTTTGTGGCAATTTGGATATATGAAAATTGACGCCAAAAAGGCCCCCCCGCCCCCCCTACGCCCCCCTATCATTCTTGGCAACGGTTGGCACACAGCGTGCTATGCGGTGAAGTGCTGTTTTTAGAGGGTACTTGCCCGTGTGCGTCTTTGTATTAACGCTGCACGCGTTATGAAGGAGAAGTATTGCGCAATAATAAATAGAATTACGAAGCGAAGAATATTACACCTGTAACTAAATACCTGCAGGTAGGAGTTGTTACCTTCTTTAGAGTTCTGTTCTCTTGCATTTTATAGATCCGTCAATTACGGTGGGCTAGGATCGGTCCTTGGACGGTACATCACGTCAGGGTTTACCGCCTACGGTGCGTTCTGCTCACTGTGCGAGTAACAACTCGCGCAACGTCGCGGCAAGATGCAGCGCTGTACTTTGCAGGGGCCCTGTTCAACGCTTTGGGAAACCTGGATGACTGGTGGAATCCTGCGAGCCGTCGGGGTTACATCAGAGAAGCAAGGTGCTTTTCCAGCCAGATCGAGTGGTACACCAACCCTTTCACTGGAGAAGTGGTATGTGTCTTTCTGTTGATTCTGTACTACACTCTTCACTTCACGTAGGCATACTGGCATACTGTCGGACGTCCTCTTCCCCGAAGGTTCTTGTGCGGAACGACTTTCAAAAACTCGCGGCCTCGTGCGCTGTCTTCAAGAAACGGGCCTATCGGAAAGACCACTCTAGTGCATCTCTCACCTACAGTGTGCCTCCGTCCCATCAATATCGGTTATCCTGCCCTATGTATCACTTTGAAGTCCTCAACTCCCCTCTCCCACTTTCCTTATTTTTTTTTTTTTTTTGCTGTAGCCGTGACGATGCCCACTTGAGTGCGGCCAACAACGGCAAGCTACTTCGACCCCCCCCCCCCTCCTCTGTTTTAACAGTGTAGGCAAACTCAATGCATTAAACGGAATGGCAGTAGCCTCGCCACCTAACCAATCATCATCTCGAATGACATCGTTCTCTACCCTTATTTGTTGAAAAAACGAGGCGTACGCCTTTTTTGTGCCACGTGAAATGATCGAATCGTGCGAATCGGCTTCGCCGTCAGCCATGCGTCCACTACCTTCTCGTATGCCCCGCTCTCAATAAGCGGACTACATTCTCCGCTGGTGGAGATGTAACTCTGTGACTGTAGCTATTAGGCTTAGGCTCTTAGGTTTCTTAGGATATGCTCGGGAGTGCATATTCCCCTACAGCTCTAGTCAACCTTAATAATAATAATACTGAAAAAAAAATATGGTCTCGTTTCTGAACGCGATTACAGCAACCCTCGGGGCCATAAGGAAATCAACAAACAAACCCAACAATAACAAACACAACGTCAACAATTGAACAAACTTATTGTGTTAGTTTAACGCAAGGATTTTGTTCACTCAATACTCCCCCAGTGCCACCTAGGGTGGCTGCTATCGCGCTTGGAAATGAGACGGAATTTTTTTCGAGTGTTATTATTAAGGTTGACGGGAGGTGTACCGTCAAGTGTTGAGGGAATATCTCGTTCCAGATCAATGGCAGCGCGCACATGGACACCCTGGTGGCAGACAACGCAGCCATCAAAGAGGCTTACAAGGTACGCGAAATGGCACCGAACGTGTGCGCTTACGACTTGAACTTTTCTTATGACTTATGACTTTTCTTCAGGCGTACCGTGTGTACATGACCAAGTACGAGGAGCTGTACAAGCTGGTAGTCATTCCTGGACTGGAAACGTACACGCAAGACCAGCTATTTTTTGTGTCCTACGCCATGGTGTGTTCGCAAATCATTTCTTGGCATATCTATTGCGCGTCATCTTATCTGAGGGACTCCTATAGTACGTGGTCTGCATAAGGAATCTCACGTACTATGTTATCTGATATTTTGGAAGGGTCGGTGGATCTCCTGGGTAGGCCGATAGGCCTTCTCGGTCAATTCGTGAGTGTGAGGATCATGTCACGGCACTGGTGCTGCGCAATTAATTTTATTGCGCGGGGGCCAACGTACGTTCAGAGCAAGCTTTTGCAGGGTAGTGCTCAGTTTCGGGTTTTGCGTCATGACGAGTTGAGATAACACAATACAATACAATCAGAACGGAAAGTTACGCAGTTGTCTGCAGTCGTTTACATGTATATCCTGTAGCCATCGCGGTACGCAAAAAATAAAAAATAATAGAAACAAAACAAATAAACAACAAAGAATAAGAAAAATTGAGGAAAATGCCATGATGTACCTATATTGGTGCTGGAATGTGAACACACACACACAACGGTATCGTGGTTTGCCTTGTGAAACTTGAATCTGAGCTTCTGTTACGCTACTTTTGTGCGGAGTCGCATGTAGCACCGTAGCGTGTAGCGTTGCGTACCGGTTGCAGCACTGCGAAAAGATTGTCAAACACCACCCCTCGCTTTTCACTTCGCTCGTTTTTGCGCAGCCTACATATATTCGGCTGCATTTTGCTGCTGAACGGGACATGTCTGCTGTCTAACTAAATTTTATATATATATATATATATATATATAAATCTCGTGGGTTAACGTGTGGTGCACTCTTTAAAAAAGGGGTGTACTTTAACTCCTTTCCTTGCCACATATATAACACCCTTTTGGAGAGTATAATTACGCTCAAAAGGGTGTCTCCTCACTCCTTCAAGGGAGTAGCATAACACCTTCTCCCTGCTGGGAGAAAGGTGTTATGCTACTCCCTTGAGGGAGTGAGGAGACACCCTTTTGAGCGTAATTATACTCTCCAAAAGGGTGTTATATATGTGGCAAAAAAAGGAGTTAAAGTACACCCTTTTTTTAAGAGAGTGGTTGCGAAAAACCTGACGCTACAAGGAACTTATTTTCGTGCAGACAATGTGCGAGAAAATTCGGAGGCGTTCTCTTTTTTCCATACTTCGTCCATCGCCAAGAATGTCGAATCACTACAGGTAGGGGACCCGACGACGTTCTTGACGTGTTTCTTATTGCGAACGTGTTCTATCGCAGGACAAACCTACCCCTGATGAACTTTGACCGTTTCTCCTACGCCTTCAACTGTCCTCTTGGTTCACCGATGAACCCGGAACTCAAGTGCGAAGTTTACTAGGCCTGTAAACGCGCAAATAGGTTTACGATAGTGTACAGTAAAAATCGTGCGTATAATATTCGCACCACAGAGCCGGGCTTGCCGTTCTTCGTGGTTAGCGAGAAGCCGTGATCAGTCATCAACAGTCGCTATAGTACTGTGTCAAGGCGTAACACCCTTTCACTGTTTACAAACCAACCGCACAACCAAGGCACAACCGGAAGTTGTCTAGGGTTCCCAGTGTCAGCGGCTGCATGTGGCGCCACGCCGTGTCACTCATTTCAGTTAAACCCTTTCACTGTTTACAAATACTGAAAGGGTGTAACTCAAATGAGTGACAGGGCGTGGCGCCACATGCAGCCGCTGACGCTGGGAACCCTAGACGACTTCCGGTTGTGCCTTCTGTTTGTAAACAGTGAAAGGATTGATCGTGGCTTTTACGAAAGGCGGGCGCTACAGACGGAGCCCGCTACTCCGCAAGGGTAGAGCCACCAGAGTTTCTCGGGTTCATGCGAAAGTGACGGGAGGCAAGGCGTACAACCCATTCGCCTCTTTTCCGAGGGACCGACGCTGCGGGTGTTCGGAGGCTTATGCTGCTGTTGCTATTTTTTATGATGTCATGAACTGGGTTTTCTTCCGAGACTATGCCCAGACGGCTGTGTTCTGTATGCAAGGGTTCAATTGGAAGTTGATCAGATGGCGCTTAAGTGGCAGTGGCATTTTGGACGTGGCACAAAATGTGCAGTCATATCGTTCACCAACAGCAAAAGTCACCGCAACAGTGCTATTAATAGAGTTGATGGGTACATATATCTGGGTGTCCACTTCTCTCCTGACCTCAAGTGGAAGGCGCGCATACATGCCATATCTTCGCACGCACGTTCAGCGACACAATCTGTGCTCCTCGTGAAGCTTCTTTGTGACTATTGTGCACGTTACGAACGCTCACGTGTTGTGATATCACCGCCCTAAGCGAAGAGCAGGCTGACAGCGAGGCTGCGTTTTCTCCGACCATGCTCGTTCCATTCCAATGTTCGTTCATCATGTTCCTGTCCCAATATATGGCTCGCTAGTCGCGCAAAAATAATGAACAAAAAAGTATGAGTATCGTCGAGCAATACGCAAGAATTGTAAATCATATTCCTGCTCCGGCGATGGTGTCAGGTGAGTATGGTATGGTATGGTGAGTATGACACGAGAAGTAGTGTGTGCTGAGTTTTAGGGCACGTGGGAGTCCGAGGCCAGAAAGGGAAGACCAGTTGTATCAGTAGTATCAGAAGAAAGCGGAAGAAGCTGCCCTTTCTCCTCAGCGTAAACACTTATTTGATGCAATAAAAAGTTTTTCTACGAGTGAGCTCGAACAGAACGTTAGTGAGTCCTGACGAAACCGTGCGGGCCGCTTTTTAGCGGATGGAAACTGATCGAAAGGCATTCTGGCATGGAACCGGAACGCCCAGTGACTGAGGGCGAGGTTGCTTTGTTCTGCTCGTCACATATGACGTTCTCAATCTGAGTATGCCGTTGTGATGGCGAGCTTCGCGGGTTCAGTGGTGTAGCCATAGGGGATTTGGGGGATCCGAAATCTCAGCTCGTATATGCCTGTTCTTGAACGTTGGACCTTTTTGCTGGGGACGGGATACACGGGAGTGTCTCCGAAGCAACACAAGAAAATGAAGTATATCAGCTTTGGGGCCAAGAAGCTGTGCATGAAGTTTTTATTCTATATATGGTGCACGTAGTGTTGGACGCGTATATTATTTCTGGTGGAAGTCATTCTGGTGGGTTGCTGATGCGAGCAGCTGTAGACTTGCTGGGAACGCTGGCATCAGAGATACCCGACTCTTGCAGCCTCGTTAGAGGAACCCGCCTTACGCGGAATGGCGACATCGCGATGATGGTCAGCGTCACCTGGGGCTTGCCAGCGGAAAGGAGCTGCATCGCCTGTTCCTTGGCCATTCCCTCGACTGCAGTGCCGTCAATTTGGGTCACGATGTCGCCAGGGAACAGCGGACGGTTGTTAACCGCTGGTGCCATGGCGTGCTGGAAGGATCAGTCGTGATAGATGGTGAACAGAAAGCAACTCTGATGGCAAGGTTTGTGCTCAGAGTCCGGGAAGCAATGTATTCGTGGGGGGGGGGGGGGGAGGGGGTGAAGGGGGGGACCAACCAACCCCTGTCCATGCAAGCAGATCGAAAAGGGTCACTGGTATTCTGTATGCAAGATTTTTCCAGGATTTGGACGTTCGTTTGCATCAAAACATCATCTTCGCAAAAAGACATGCACTGGTACCGCCATCAGGCCCTCTGACAGGAGATGCATTCCAAACCTAAACCTATATGTCTTCCAGGGAAAGGCTAGTCATTGCGTAATTGACCGAATTTCGTTAGGCAGTTATTCCCACTCTCTGCTACTCATCAAAAATATACCCCCCCCCCCCCCCCCCCCAAACTCGGCTTTTCGCAATGCCAGAAGCTTTACGATTTTGAGTCTATGAACAGTAATACCCTCAGAGTTGACGCTGAAGTTTAATTCGAGAGTTAATGTAGTCAGAGTAAATGATCGAATCATCACCAAAGTGAGCTTGTTCGTTAATTACATCGGAGCCTACTACAACAAGCATTTTGTGACGCAGGATAGTGGGTCTAAATCATCATCAGCTGTCCCTATTTCGTTCAAATTCCCGAGCGCAACCCCCTGGCTGACCCCCTGCGAATACGCGACCCCCTGCTGGATCTGCCACGACCCCTCTTGGGGCTCGTGATCCATAGTCTGAGAAACACTGTCGTAAGGTGATTCTGTTTTAACGTATCTGGAGTCATTCTGCAGTGCGAGGAGCGTAACCTTCTGTGGACCGAAAGTTCAGAATGGAGTAATCGTTCCAACTTGAACACAAAACAATGCAGTCCTTAGGGATTATTCACATGACGTCATCCGCAGGAGAGCGCCACTTTCGCTACCAGATTTGCTACCTTCAGGTTTTGACCGTCCAGCTTCACACGCATCACATTCACGAGCATATCATGGCTGAGCGGGTTACAGCCGAGGTCGTGCTGAAGACTGGGAGGTAGTGGGTTCGAATCCTGCCACGGGCTATGTTCTCCGAGGTTTTCCCTGGGTTTTCCGAAGACATTCCAGACGAACGTCGGCACAGTTCCTCCTGAAGTCTGCCCAGGACGCACACTAACCCCCTTTGTCCCCCACTTTCCTGCTGTCCTCTCTCCACCTGTCCACATCTGTACGCCGCTCATAGCCACAGTTGCTTCGCGGCGCTAACACGTGACTGCGTGAATATTATTTGTACCATATTCAAGTAATTTCCGTGTTTTCAACGTAGCATACGGCAGCGAAAGAAAACGGCAACCAAATTTCGAGGGACCTGCATCATGGCGGCGCGATTTCGCTTTTTCGACACTAGAGCCCTCTGGAGGGATGACGTCAGTGAATAAACTCAATTGCGTCACACCGGAGTAACCAGGTCCCCCAAACCCACCTCGGAAAAGCGTGCAACGAAGAAGGCCGCCACTAGATACCCCACTGTTGCCGTTCCGGATCACTTCAGCGCGCTAAGTTTAGCGGCAAAATGTTTTTGTTGTTTCTGCGTTGTTTCTTTATATGTCCAAATAAAACGCGTATAACAACTTTCTGTGTCGTGTTTCACTTTTTGGTCGCGTTTTTAAACGTGTGGAGCGATCGGAAGGATCTAGTGCACGGCTGCGTGCATCACATGGCGTACCTGTCGTACCAAGCGCCGCCACTGGGCGCCGCAGGCGCAGTCGTCCATTTCTCCTTCGGTGACTTGGCCTGGCTTAGATTGTGCTTCAACTGGATCTTTAGCGCGCTACAATCAAACGCAAGCCAACGTCTGGTAACAATGGGGTATCTAAGGGCGGCCTCCGGCATTGCACGCATCGGGATAGGAACAAATACATGGGAAAATGGCGACTTTGGGGGACCTGGGAGTAACCTTACCGTTATGATGATAACCTTGATCTGTTTCTTGGCGCTGTCATCGTACGTGTTGGCATCGACGATGCCGATTCCGTAGGGGAATTTCCCCCCACACGCGGCAAGTATGACGCTGTCTTTCGGCGCCGAACGAATTATGCCAATGAGGTCCCGACGCGAAGACATGAGCCGGTACACGCTCGATGGCAACACTGACAGAGTGACTTGCGGGCCAGATCCGTTGAGGACGGCTTTCACTTTCTCGGGCGGCATCGGCGCGGTGGGTTCGCTGTTCAGAGCAAGGATCACGTCCAAGGGAAGGAGCTCCGCTCTTTCTGCGGGACTTCCTTTTACCACATTCTGGGAGGAAAATATATTTCTTAGCAAAAATATATTGTCAACGAATACTTTTATTACCGCCACTTCAGCAGTTTTGACAGTTAGGTCAAGTAATGCACACATTCATTACATATGGCGAATTCGGGTGGTCATTTCATGGCAATACGGCCTAGCACCCGGAAATTGCCAGGTCGGCGCCCGAGCTGGATCACGTGACCGTTGCCACCCGAACATGAGCGCCAGGAAAAAAAAAAAGCGGTTTTAACCAGTTGGATCACGCTAAGGGGCATCGCGGTCGCCAACTTCGGGTTCCGTCGTCTGCTAAACCACGTGAACATCAACGTGCGCGCCAATGAGAGCACTCGCCACCGTTGCGGATGTGACGACACCGGATATAGTTGGGCAACTCGCTGCTCGATCGTTTCGCGACCGTGCGAAAAAAGTGCTAGCTGACAAATTTCTGGCGCTCGGAAAGCGCCACGCGAACGTGCGAGATTGCTTCGCTTTGACCAAGCGATCGTGATTGGTCGGAATCTGGGAAAAAAAAAAAAAAAAAATGTTGCCACGAAATGACCACCCGAATTCGCCATTAGTATACCACGGCAAAAATTTTGCGAACGACCATGTCATCATTTTCTGCGCAACCGGCGCGGACCTTCATTGTATACAGGGTGTTTCAGTTAAATCCCCGGGCTAAATAATTCGCGAACGAGTGCACCAATCCACGAGCTTAATTGGTTTCGGTTTACGTATTTTTTTCGCGGCTGGTCGCGGCGAAGCGCAAAAAGGCGTATTTCATTGGTGTAATTTATTGGTGTAATTCATTGGTGTAAGGACGTAATTCATTGATGGATAAGGGAGTGAAAGAGCGTCCTTTTGTGCTTCGCAGCGACAAGCCCCGACAAAAATACGTAAACCGAAACCAATTAATTACTGCAACAAATGACCCGCTTCGGTGGCAGATTTTTCTCTAAAAGGTGTCCACTGAAGGTCCCAAAAGGGGTAGTACCCATTTTAATGCCGACAGCGCCCTGCTTTAGAAGTTACGCTTTTTGACGAAACTCATTTGCATTTTTATTTTAATAATGAGCGCCTCCCACTAATTCACACGGTGTGCAGCTTGTAGGTGGTATCGGACAGATACTTGTAAAAAAGAAAGCTCGTGGATTGGTGCACCCGTTCGCGAATTATTTAGCCCGGGGATTTAACTGAAACACCCGGTATAGTTCTCTTGTAGCGCCTCGTATTCAGCAAGTGCAGGCTTGCCTTGAACTAATACGAACTATAGACGCGCAATTTTACAAAACTGAAAAGTGCACGGCACCGGGGAAACGAACATGAAAGTGCTGCACCGCTTGAACTGGTGCACCGAGTGTGACCAAATTGAAGAAACCCGTAGTAAACCACAGGCCAGACTTAACTGTCTTTCAGTTCGCCGGGCATATCGCCGCGTTGGGCAGTGATAGTTATCGCAGGAAAAATCTCTGGTTTAAGAAGTGCAAATGGCATATCACTATTCTTACTCGCTTTTTACGTTGCTTCAGTTGCAACATGGCAACGTGTTAGAAACTGTTCATTCTATAAATTCTGCCTCCCTGTGGTAGCAGAATTCAGTGCAATTCTCAACTCCGCAAGTTTCCGAAAATATACATTTAAAGTACTTTACATCGACGTAGATGTGGAAATTGTTGTCTTCTCCCTTGACGCGCTGAAACGTGAAGCCGTAGTCCCAGAATCTGCAAAACGATTTCCTCCGACGCAGTGTCAAGTCGAGCTTGTCCGGACCCATGCTCTGCGCATCTACGCTCAAGAAACGGTAACAGTAATAAACTTGCACCCTGTTAGGGTTGGAGTATCACTCTTAAAAATGAACTTCACCACACAGCACGCTCCTAGCCAACCATAATCCCGAATGACAGCGTTCTCGTTCCTGATTTGTGGCCATTATGCACGGCACCGCACGCTCCGCACGGCTCCGCCTCCCGTTTTCAATTAATCAGGGGCGATAACGTTTCATTCGGGGTGATGGTTGGCTAGGAGCGTGCTATGTGGTGAAGTACATTTCTAAGAGCGTAGATAATGCAATGAAACGTCGGAGGACAAACACAACACTTAAAGGAGGCAAGAACTACTCTACACTCTTAAAAATGAACTTCACCGCATTGCACGCTCCTAGCCAACCATAATCTCAAATGATATCGTTATCTGCCCTGGTTCGTTGAAAACTGGAGGCGTACGCCTTTTTGTGACAATTATGAACCGGTGTGTCACAAAAAAGGCGTACGCCTCCCGTTTTTAACAAATCAGGGACGATAACGATATCATTCGAGATAGTGGTTGGCTAGGAGCGTGCTATGAGGTTAAGTTCATTTTTAAGAGTGTATTTTTGAACTACGCTTTTTTGTGACAATGATGAACAGCATAAGTGTCACAAAAAAAAGGCGTACGCCTCCCGTTTTCAGCAAATCAGGGCAGATAACGATATCATTAGAGATGATGGTTGGGTAGGAGCGTGCTAAGTGGTGAAGTGGTGAAGAGAGGTAGAGGGTGAGTTCGTGTTACCGTGTCTCCTACGCTCTAAAAACAGAACTTCACCGCATAGCACGTAGGTGCGCCAATCATTGCCGCTAACGATAGGTTTATCGCTTTTGATTCGAGGAGGGAGGGAGGCGTACGCCCTTTCGTGGCAATTACCATATACCCAAATTGCCACAAAAAGGCGTACGCCCACCTCTCTCCTCGAATCGGAAGCGATAACCCTATCATTCTTGGTAATGGTTGGCGCGCAACGTGCTATGCGGTGAAGCTGAGTGTAGCGTGACTTTGCATGATGATGAGACGGCAGTCAGCGTGTTCTAACTGGTAGCATCCCTGGCAAGATATCAGAGGGGGTGTCCTGGTGTGTGTGTGAGGTACTGTAGAGCAACAGGCAAGCAGCTTACATGTTTGGTGTACAATGTTTACATGTTTGGTGCTATTATAGCTCGCAACATGGCACGCACGTGATATGTCGCTCTATGAATGTCAAGATGGCAATACAATCGAGCGATACGACGACTGGTGTGAAAGAATCATTATTTTAAGTGGGCAACACTGGCGCTCATGTATCCAGCGTTTTTTTTTTTTTTTTTGCTATTTTGGTTTCCACGCGTCGCATCATTAGACTCGGCGTTATATGCACGTATATATGCACGTATCTTTGCAATAAAAACATTCGTGCGATTCGTGTTAAAATCCATCCTTTGTTAGCGCGAATACGCATGAAGTATGCCCCACTGCAATAATTTGAGGTAGAAGAGAGCTCTGGTATTCCGAAGACGGTATTCTTGCTCAAAGAACAGCGATGGTCTCATTACGTCTCAAACACTTCCCTCCAAATACCCTAAACACGTGTTTTGATACTCTTAAGTATCTCTGAAGCTGCTTCATTTAACGGCACTTGTCCTTTAATTAAAGAAAATAGTGCGCCACCTAGATGGTGCTACCATACCTGCGATGCTTCCAAGAGCAGTTCCTTGGTAGTCAATTCCGGACGTGACCTCGCCGGACGTCTCCATGAAGGAGTCGGTCACTTTCACACGGGTCTTGCTCTTGCGTACCTGAGGCGCATATTGACCACTAAGTACATGCATGGTTTCTAGCATCTTCGGTTTGCTACACCGGTGCGCCCTGGTGCGGCACCCCGTCTTCGATAAACCGCACCGGTGCACCCGATGGGGTGCACCCGCTCCGTGTGCCGCAGAGTTGCCCCGACGCGTAACGAGAAAATCGTGCCGGGGTACGGCGCGCAATCCCGACAAACATTGCGACAGGTGACAGCGAGAGACGCCATAGCACACGTACGTTATGGCGTCCTTGCGTAATTATGTCCTGCTTAGGGTGGCTTAGGGAGTTTCTTTCCAGCTCATCGGGCAGCGATGATGACGAACTCTTCGCTATAGTTCATAAGAATAAGTGGGGAGGTCCAACTTTGCAGTGATCAATATTTCAAAAAACGGCACACCGCTTATTAGCTGCGCTTGTGTCATCGTTAGCCGATATTTTCTTCCGTCCACAATATGTCGACCGCCTTCATATATGCGTTGTCACTACGTGTCGCTACGCAGAACTGGAGCACGCTACACGCTAATCGAAACGTCATAACCAAAAAGCACAACTTTTCAAATTCCCCTCGGAACATCAGGTGTCCCTCGCTACGAGCACAGTCCTGGCACCGTCGTGGTGCAGGTTTATCTTCGATGTTATCCTTGCTGTAGGCGCCACCGGTGTGGAGCATTGTGCACCCTGCTGGAAACTCCGGTGCATTTTTGTCGAATATGTTATTAGAGTGTAGCAACGGGCCTCACCGTGAGCATGAGTTTCTTAAATGATGGAGAAGCGTAGCAGAGCAGGCGTTTCTGACTTTCAGCGCTCACATCAGTCATCTCTTCGATCTGCTGATGGCGGCGTTTGTCTTCAGGGTCAGGGCAGGCGCTGCAGTTCGGGCAGGGTTATACAGATTGGGTACGAGTAAATCAAAAGCGACAGTGATGCTTCGCTTTAGGTTAGGTTAGGTTGGGTTGGGTTGGGTTAGGCTCCTACAACCGAGGAACGGGCCATAGTCCAAATCAGGGTTTCGGAGTTGCCACTCCGGAGTTGGGATGATTCCGGAATGATTCCGGATTTCTTTGAACTTGAGGGGGAGGTAGGGCAGGTGGTATTGTAGGGTAGGTGTTTTGTGTCTGTCCCTACCACCTCCTCGCAAGCTCAAGGAAATCCACTTCCCTCTTCCTCGTCGTAAACATGCTTATGGCTCACATTGCCGCTGTTTCGGCAAATCACGTCAGAACGAATACTGCCAGCTAGAGTCACTGAATTACTAAGTCACTGAAGCTACTCAGTGACTACTGCCAACTAGAGGCAAATCCCCTACCGGAGCGGCAGCCGCCAGGACTATACCTACCCTGGCGCTGGGAGCTTTGCACATGTCCAGGTCTCTAGCTATGGTAGCATGCCGTGATACTGGCGTGGTCTCAATTTGGGAATTCTTCCACTTACTAAGGCTATAGAGTCGAGAACGACTAGAAGGTACTCTGATCCAATTGTCCTTACTTGCGATCGCGTTCGGAGTCTTCTTTCATCAGTTGGTGAATGCTGGGGATATCGCACAGCTCTTTCTTCTTAGAAAGTGCGTCCCAGTCGAAGCCGCTGAAGAAGGAATGCGTCTTCAGGTCCATGTACGATCTGGAACCAAGTCGGTCGACCGGATTCTTCTTCAGCATGCGGTACGTCATGTCTTTAGCCGGTGTTGTCGCCGAGTGAGGACTGTCTTCGGGACGCGGCCACTTGAGCGGAGCTGTGATAATGCGCTCTCGAAGCGTCTGCTTCGTCTTGCCTCGGAAGGGAACGCGTCCGGTGAGCAGCTTGTACATGACTATGCCAGATGACCACCAGTCGGCAGAGCGTCCTGCATGAAGGGGAAAGGACCGTGGGGACCCCGATAGCAAGAACGTTGAGGAAATTCCTCAGCGCCGTCCTCAGCAGCATTGCCAGTGTTCTACGCACGTGCAGCGTTGACGACAGTAGCGTGTGCCCGAAGCCCTAACCAATCGACTGAGGGAGTACACACCATTCAGGAACGTCCTCCACGTTCGTCGGCAATAGCACCTGTACCCAAGCTTGGGAACATTTTTGCGCAGTTATTAATTCATGTTTCTCAAGTTCATTTCGCAATAGCCATAGGTAACTACGAAGCGCCACAAAGCTAGTGTTTATCGTTTATCTTTACAAACCAGGTAGGTTATTTCGTAGGTATAAATATCAATGCTGGTGTCAGTTTCCTACGAAACACAAAGAATAGACCTCTCCCTGTTTGTAAACAAATGACGTCATAGTGTTCGACAGCGCCACCAATTTGGTAGAGTTGAACTATACGCTCGAAGCTAGGGGCGAACATGGTCGCGCAAGAGAGCCACGGTCGTGAGGGGATTACGATGGTCCCTGAAAGGTACGCGACCTTCGGTCCTATTTTTATTTCAATGAGAGGCAGCGAACAAGTGCCCATTCGTGAAACCCAGCCCTCCCTTTCCGATTTGTTTCGGTTTCAGTCTGTCTACCAACGTCGTGATGACGTTTCTCGGGTAGAGGTCTATTACTACGCTGCATGACACCAGAAGCACGAACGGACTGAGAACAGAAGAGAACGCCGGAAGACTTCCTTGGTGCGTCAGAGCATATTGCGCTGTTTTATGTTTTATACATATTCACAGCATACTGCGTTTGCGCTGGATCTTGAATAATGTAGCTCACCGTAAGGTCTCCTTTTGAGGATTTCGGGTGCCATGTAGGGAATTGTACCAGCCGACTCGCCGTCGTTGAACTCGTACGGGGTCCTCTTGAAGTAGCCCCGCAAAACCCGTCTCGACACTGTAACATGTGTCAGGCTCTAGAATACTCAATGTTTAAAACAAGGCTCAAGACAACCTACAGTGGGCAATGCAGACTTTTGTCGTGTCGAAGTCGATTACTTTAACGCGCCCTCCAGGAAGGATTAGCATGCTGCAAGACAAGTTTTTTTGTGACGGTCATTCAGACTTTCTACAACTTCGGTGAAACGTCTAGCAACATATAATACATGCGCTCACTGGACAAACTAAAGGACACCACCCTAATATTCTGATATCTGATACTCGCTACCTGTTCTGCAAGAAGCAGTTGCTACAGAGCTGTACAACAGCTGTACAAAGTCTTGGAAAAATCCAGCTGTGGGCTTCGCGGCTATTCCGCAGATTCGTTCTGTCATGCAAAACGGTGAGGTTACCGTGTTCGAGTGCGGCGTAATGTGGCTGGAAGGTATAGGTATAGCGTTCAAAGCTTTTCTTGGCGTTTCTGGCTTCCGAGCAGCTTAGCAGTTAGAGTACCCGTTTTAAGTCAGATCACAGATTTAGTCTTCAAGTGGAGGGGCAGAGTTGATTGGATGGGAGAGGAGAATGAGTGACGTCAGCAAAAACACAGGTGCGTGGTTCGACTCCTGCCGCTGTGTGGCTCTTTTGACGAGTACCACATTTTTTTTCTTCACGTTTTTAGGCACCTGGAGGCTTGTGTTCTGTTGTGTTCTGTTCGCGTGATCCGGGGTCAGTTACTTCCCATTTTGTTCAGCAGCTCTTTGTGTCATTCAAAGCTAGATAAACGGAGATAACCGCAGTGCACGGAGAAGGCGAGCTCAAGCAGCTCGCTCTTTTTTCTCGTTATTTCGGTTTTATTTTCATCGATTATCCTTTCCAACTGCTGTAGTGATCTTTTTCCTTACCTCTCGAAGATGGAAACTTTGCTCAGGCTTTAAATATACAGCAGGATAACTCACTTGGAGACCTTGATATCCCGATGCAGAAAGCCCCGCAGATGCATGTGTTCGAGGGCTAAGATAAGCTGTGCCATAATGATCTGTACAGCGTCAATCTCCATGTATTGCTCCTTCGTGACCACACGCATGAGGTCCAGCCCAGCTATGTACTCCATAATGGTTACGTAAGCCTCCTGCACAGTGGTTGATTGAGGTTTACTAGTAATCCTTTTTTTTTTTTTTTACGCAGAATGACAACAAAAGGGGCTCCGGGGCTCAACTGAATCTGTTCTCATCCCAGCGACGAGGAAGACACCGGATCGCGTCGCCTCCCACGGGAGAATACTCCAGTGGAAGATGCGCCAAACGTCATAACTTTCTGTTGTCACGTGAGCACAAGCGCTCGACGTCATGTCTTTTCGTGCTCTTCTGACCACAAGGAATATCCTGCGGCGCAGCCACAAAATATTCCGTATCCGACAAGCCCGATATAGTGTCGTCTGCTACGTGTGCCATACCTAGACTCCTTCACCGCATAGCACGCTCCTAGCCAACCATCATCCCGAGTGACACCGTTCTTTCCCCTGATTGGATGAAAACTGGAGCGTACACCCATATTTGGGGCAATTACGAACTGCATAATGCTACAAAAATGGCGTACGCCTCCCGTTTTCAGCAGATCAGGGGAAAGAACGATGTCACTCGGGATGATGGTTGAATAGGTGAGCGCTATGCGGTGAAGTTCATTTTTAAGAGTGTAGTAACTTCGGAAATGTTTATATACCCTAAAAATAGATCTTCGTCGCATAACATGCTCACGGCCAATCAGCATTCAAAATGGGCTGAGGTGAAGGTACGCGGTTTCTGCAACACTAAGTCTGTGTAAAGCGTTGCAGAAAGGGCGTACGCCTCCGGTTTTCAAATATCGGAAGACAGAATGATATCATTTTGAAGGAGTGCAGAGGGAAGGGAACGATATCAGCGCGGCATTTGGCCGAAGTTCTAAATTTTTGTGCTCCTGATCAGATAAGGAAAATAACACTTCCTCTTAAACCATAATTGACAATAATCATAGCCGACGGGCTCAGCGAGATCCCGTTCGTATACATGACATTCTCGGGTAAACATAAACAAGCCCCAGCCACAATTTCTGGTGCCACGAAGACTTCCGGTCCTTCCGCGACTAAGGAAGCTCGCGACCAGCTTCCTTATCTTTCGCCTTCCTGATTTGTTGAAAACGGGAGGCGTACGCCTTTTTTGTGACAATTTCAATTGCCACAAAACGGCGTATGTAGCACTCTCTCTGCTCAAATCAGAAACGATAACTGCGTCAATCGACAAAGTGGTTGGCGCAGAGCGCGTTCGCTGTAAAACCGGATGTTGTTTGGCACCAAACCGGAAGCAGTGAAAACGGCACGTATAGTGTGTACCTTCCAACTTGCAGCCCCATTCGGCGGCGACACACTTAGCTCCGCAGTAGAATGCCTATTACCTTAACGCAAAAGCAGGAGTAGTACTTCACCAGGAAGGGATTTCTTATGACAGACGCCACGACTTTATCCATGCAGGCCTGTTTGTGCTTTGCGAATCGGTCCATGGCCACGAGCTTGACGGTGGCGACGAAGTTTGCGGGCCGGTATTTGGCTAAGTACACAGCGCTGCAACAGCAAAGCGTTAGGCGTGACGACTGTGAATTCAAATGGCAACTTTTTGTGCCGACAAATCGCCTGGCAACGGCCTAGCGTTCCTGTCCACGACCATCGGCGCAACACCTTGAGTGAGTCGAACCCACGACGTACCCAAAGCCACCTGCACCGAGCATCTTCAAGTTTTGAAAGTCTCGCATTTTGGGAATAAATGTTGAGAACGGAGGCGGTTTTGGCGGGTTGAGCTGAAACAATACAACACGTATATAGTCAGCCTCGCACATGATACTTCCATGAAAACAAATATTCAATGCATTTGCGCAATGTCAACATCCTCGGTTCCAACATAAGCGCCAGAGCAGCAATCAAGCACACCACTTGTGCTCCTACACTTTTAGAAATGAACTTCGCCACATAGCACGCTCCTAGCCAACCATCACCCCGAATGACAACGTTCTCGCCCTAGATTTGTTGAAAACGGGAGGAGGAGGAGCCTATTTTGTGTCGTGCATAGAAATAGACGCAGAATAGGCTCCTTCTCCCGTTTTCGACAAATCAGGGGAGAGAACGTTGTCATTCGGGATGATGGTTGGTTAGGAGCGTGCTATGTGGCGAAGTTCATTTCTAAGAGTGTGCATAAGTATTCTAAAAAAAAGGTGTGTGCCTCCCGCTCTTAACCAATCAGGGGGCAGAACGATGTCATTCGGGATGGTGATTGGCTAAGAGCGTGCTTTGTGGTGAAGTTCTGGTATAATATCTGGTATAATGCAGAATAATATCTTTCCCTCTCTTGATTTTTGTTTTTAAGAGGGAGTCGTGCGACCTTTTTGTGACACTACACTCTTAAAAATGAACTTCACCGCATAGCACGCTCCTAGCCAACCATAATATCGAATGATATCGTTATCTGCCCTGATTTGTTGAAAACGGGAGGCGAACGCCTTTTTTGTGACAATTATGAGTAGCATAAGTGTCACAAAAAAGGCGTACGCCTCCCGTTTTCAACAAATCAGGGCAGATAACGATATCATTGGATATTATGGTTGGCGCAGAGCGTGCTATGCGGTGAAGTTCATTTTTAAGAGTGTATGCACTTACATTAGTTGTCACGAAAAGGCGTTCGCCTCCGCCTTTCAACAAGTAATTTTACCTCTATACGCCCGCTGATATAAAACTATGAACATTTGAGGATATATAGGTGAACACTTAAGTTGCGGACTTACACGTTCTAGTTTTCCGACAACAGCGTCCCCTATAGCGAGCCAGTCGGAGGGTGTTACCTCGGCTAGTTTCTCCAGCGTCATTGCAACCTCCCCAATAATGATGATGAACTTGCGAAGGGTTTCGCCCAAGGTTCGCGCAACTTCGGGGTCCTTCTTGAGGCACTGCGCGGAAAGTTTAATCCTTTAAAGGAGAATGAAAGACATCTCGAACATGTTTTGCCGCGTTCTATGAACATACATACTACATTACACTCTTAAAAATGAACTTCACCGCATAGCACGCTCTGCGCCAACCATTGCCACGAATGACATCGTTATCTGCTCTGATTTGTTGAAAACGGGAGGCGTACGCCATTTCTGTGACAATTATGAACAGCATAAGTGACACAAAAAAGGCATACGCCTCCTGTTTTCAACCAATCAGGGCAGATAACGATATCATTCGAGATGATGGTTGGCTAGCAGCGTGCTATGTGGTGAAGTTCATTTTTAAGAGTGTAGGGTAACCGTCGCGGAAAACATGTCTTAATTTTTTTTTGGGGGGGGGGGAAGCGCGCGTTTTTATGAAGAAAACTAGTTTGCAAGAGTGCGCGCAGCAGCACTATCGCGCCCAGTCCATTCTGGCATGTAGTGACGTCAGATCATCGGAGCACTTTTATTGGCTGCCGAGCATCGTCTGCTACGGCGCGGGAGCAAGGCGGCCGGTGGAACTACTCTGCTTCTGACAGGCGGGACGGGCGGCGCCAAAAACAACCGCGAAAAGAAAGGAAGGAAAAAAAGAAAGAGAGAAAGGACGAAAAAGAAGAGGCGCTCGCCTCACTATTGGAGGGAGGGGGGAAGATGTCGTTGCCAACTGCAACCGAGGGAAGCAGCTTTCCCTGGTCCGCGAGATTGGAAGCTCTGTAGCACTAGTATTTCGCGCTGCACCCGTACTTCGCTTGCGACTATGTGCCCCACCCTCTGAAAACAGCGCTTCACGCGCATTCATAGCACGCGCGGCGTCAACCCTTGCCACGAATGATATCGCTTCTGATTCGAAGAGAGAGAGGGGGGAGGGTGCACTGCATTTTGTGTGACTATGGATATATGATAATTGACATAAGAGCCG
The DNA here is from genome assembly GCF_037126465.1 of Ornithodoros turicata. Classification (NCBI taxonomy): domain Eukaryota; kingdom Metazoa; phylum Arthropoda; class Arachnida; order Ixodida; family Argasidae; genus Ornithodoros; species Ornithodoros turicata. The sequence goes on along the minus strand of NC_088210.1, from coordinate 13,995,247 downwards.
TACGCACCTCTCTCTGCGAATCAGAAGAGATAACCTTATCATTTGTGGCAAAGGTTGATGCAGAGCGTACTATGCGGTGAGAACTCTGTTTTTAGGGTGTATCACTCTTGAAAATAGTTCTGTTTTAGTATACCGTTGATAAGGTTATCGTGCCTATCGGAACCAATGGCAGTGGTGCGTGGCTCAGAATCTTATCCACTGATTGGTTTCGGTTGATATGGTTCGACGCAAGCCACGTTATCAACGGTCTAGTAACACTCTTTAATGAACTTCACCGTATAGCACGCTCCTAGCCAACCAATATCCCTAATGACCTCGTTCTCTACTTTGATTTGTTGAAAACGGGAGACGACCTACGGCTTTTTTGTATACCAATTACGTAGTACCTAAATGGTACAAGAAAGGCGTACGCCTCCAGTCTACAAATCAGGGACAAGAACGATATCATTCGGGATGATGATTGGCTAGGACCGTGCTTTGCGGTGAAGTTAATTTTTAAGAGTGTAGGGCCTCTAACTCTTTCTACACTCTAAAAACAGAACTTCACCGCATAGCACGCTGTGCGCTACCGCATTGCGTAGAATGGTAGGGTTATCGCTTGTGACTGGAAGACAGAGGGGGGCGTACGGCCTTTCCTGACAATTCTCATATATCCGAATTGTCACGAAGGGGCGTACGCTCCCCTCTCTTCCAATCACAAGCGATAATCCTATCATTTTATGCAATTGTTGGCGCACCGCTTGCTATGCGATGAAGTTCCGTTTTTAGAGTTTACTACTCCAAACATTCTTTAAGTCCTTCCATGCCACTCAGAGTGAGCGCGGTGAGTAAATGGCCTCAATACAGGAGGGTACACTCTTAGAAATAAACTTCACCGCATAGCACGCTTCTAGCCAACCATCATCTCGAATGATATCATTATCTGCCCTGATTTGTTGAAAACGAGAGGCGTACGCCTTTTTGTGACACTTATGCTGTTCATAATTGTCACAGAAAAGGCGTACGCCCCCCGTTTTCAACAAATCAGGGCAGATAACGATATCATTCGAGACGATGGTTGGCTAGGAACGTGCTATGTGGTGAAGTTCATTTTTAAGAGTGCATAGTGTACTGTTCTACCGACGAAGCAAGTTCGCGTGTTGGGAACCTCCATGGCACTGCTGGCACTCCGGGACACGACAGCCCATATCATTGCCCCCGTGAACTCATGACCAGGACCCAGAAAGCGTTCGTCAATCCCTCACAGCATGCCCGTACTCTTTCCCGACAACGCGAAGTCGCGTACAAGCTGTTTTCCTCCGTCCTCTTACCATCGTGTGTAGCCCGACGAGGTTTTCTATCATGTCTCGGACGTCCTGGTAATTGATGACCTGCTTTTCTAGTTTGAGCAGAAACTCCTGGGCGTGTAGGACAAGTTCTTCCTGGCAATAATGAGCGAGAGGATCGCGCTGAAGGGAGACGGTGCTCTCGCGGGTGACGAACAAGGTCAGCAGAACGGTCGCAGTCTGAGGGATCTGGAAGAGACAACAAAAACGAGCTTACAATGTACTGAAAAAAAAAATGCGAAGGAAATCTACACTCTTAAAAATGAACTTCACGACATAGCACGCTCCTAGCCAACCATCACCCCGAATGACAACGTTCTCGCCCTAGATTTGTTGAAAATGGGAGGCGGAGCCTATTTTGTTGCCATTATGCACGGCACAAAATAGGGTCCTCCTCCCGTTTTCAACAAATCTAAGGCGAGAACGTTGTCATTCGGGGTGATGGTTGGCTATAGGAGCGTGCTATGTGGTGAAGTTCATTTGTAAGAGTTTAGGGAAAGAGAAAATGTAGATGCGAATATTTAGTTTTGGTCCCATGTTAGCACCGCGGAGCTACTGTGGCTATGAGTGGTGTCCAGACATAGACAGATGGAGAGAGGACAGCAGGAAGGAGTGGGGGACAGTAGGATAGTGTGCGTCCTGGGCCGACTTCAGGAGTAACTTGGCTTCCACCAGCGAGCGGACGCCTTAGCCCACTCGGCCATATGCCACTCGCATAGGGGCACGTTCCTATATATATACTCTTAAAAATCGCGCCTCAATGACCGCGCTCTCTCCCATGCTTCGCAGGCGTATGCCTTCTTGGGACACTTCTATATATCCATTGTCAGAAGAAGACGTACGCCCCGCTCTTTCCACAAATCAGGTGTTACAGCGGTATAGTTCTGTGCAATGGTTGACCCTCGAAGAAGTCACAACGGAGAACATTGAACATATAGGTGTGTTGAAACTTACTCTGGGCATTGTAGTGATCATTACTTTCGCAGCGCTCTTGGCCTGGGCTAAAATACCACGAGGGCACCGTTTTATTACGAGAAGGCTGTATCTACCTGACTAGGCTTACAGACACTTTGGGCGTCCACGGGTGTTTGAGTAGCCATGGTTCAAATGCTGGATCCTCTTAGCTCTTGGAAGAACGGTGCTAATGAGAATGGTGCTAATTCCTCACAGAACAGAGTAGAAACATTCGAGAAGCACCATAGCAGCAGTACCATGGAAGTTCTTCTTCTTCACTCGATCTGCTAGGAGAATGCCTTTCGTCGCAGGTGCGACGTGCCATGTCGCGAGCCTTCTTTTAGTTTGGGACTGTCAATTTCACGAACTTTCTGTTGCGTGTTCAACCAGAAACTCTTTGGAACGCAATTACTGGAACAGGTACTGAGGAGCTGGCCAAGGCAGCACCAGCAACCTGCGCTGTGTGCACTGACGACCCCACCTCAAGGACATGCGCGCTGATATAATCTTTTAATTCATTCAGTGCTTCCACGCGTCAAACGTCCTGGAACAGCTGGTCGCACAAGTGTTTCAATTTTCTTTTCCTATTTCTATTCTATTCTAGGAACACAATTTTGTTCTTTAAAGGAGGTAAGAACTCCTATCTGCAGGTATTTAGCAACGGGTGTAATAGGTGTAATATTGTTCTTCTACGCTTCGTAATTCTATTTACAATTTATTGTTCAATACTTCACCTGCATGACGTGTGCAACGTTAATACAAAAACGCATTTTTTTTTCGGATACCGGCGAGTAGGCGTACTGCCATCCAGATACCTCTATTCATTGTTACGTCATCTGAAGAATTGTAGCACCCAATCAGACGCCAACGCGGAGGTACACAGCGTTCTGCTCTACACTCTTAAAAATGAACTTCACCACATAACAAGCTCCTATAGCCAACCACCATCCGGAATGACAACGTTCTCGTCCCTGATTTGTTGAAAACGAGAGGCGGAGCCTATTAGGTATCAATTATGCCGTTCATAATGGCTTCATAACAGGCTCCACCTCCCGTTATCAACAAATCAGGTGCGAGAACGTTGTCATTCTGGATGATGGTTGGCTAGGAGCGTGCTATATGTGGTGAGCACTCTAAAAACAGAACTTCACTGCATTGCACGCTGTGCGCCAACCATTGCAAAGAATGATAGGGTTATCGCTTCTGATTCGAAGAGAGACGAGGGCGTACGCCTTTTTGTGGCACTTTTCATATATCCAAATTGCCACAAAAAGGCGTACGCCGACCTCTCTCTTCGAATCAGAAGCGATAACCCTATCATTCGTGGCAATGGTTGGCGCACAGCGTGCTATGCGGTGAAGTTGTCTTTTATAAAGTGAGGATACGGACCTATCGGATTCATCTATACACAAGGTGTCACAGCCAATAAGTGGAAATCGCCGTTTGGTGCAAAGTGCAAAGTCCCTCTAAAGGGGTTGGGACACTTTCCCAGATGTGGTTCATTACATCATAGACGCATTGCACGCCAGAATACTGAGAAAAAAAAAAGAATTGTTCTTAAACGTGTCGTATTTAGCGAGATACACGCCCACGAACACACTCCCGAGCAAAGCGCAGACGTCACAGAGCTCAGAGCCAGGGGGGTCGGACTCGGCAAGAAAAGTGTGCCCCCGCGGGCGCTGACATTTTGGGAGGCATGAACAGGGTTGCCTTTGGCTGCGCGCTTCATCGCTAAGTTTGACTTTCTCGTATCTTGTTTCAAAACTCGTTCAAATGTCACAAATCTGTGACTGTTTTTAGTGAAATGTGCAAAATTGAGAAATAAAGTGTTGGTAAAAGTCAATAAAAGTCTGCAAGTTCAGTTCCTGAGTGCTGTCAAAGTGCGATCTCAACGTTCTCTGGCTCAATCGAGCACCAGCAGGGAACTGGCATGTAGTTTCGCTTTCGCATCGCTTTGTACTTGTCAGACGCGGACGCTGCAGTTACACAGCTTGAAAGATGCCCAGCTGTTGTGTGAAATGTAAAATGAGGCAGAGTAAATCCTGCGGGGTGTCATTTCACAAGTAAGTGTCCACTTGGTCCATGCACAAGTATTTTCTGTGGCGTGCCCAGTCGCCTATAAACGTTGTTCACTCTAAGGCAAACAAATATTGTCGAAACTTACGGCACGATCTTGAGATACATATTATCGCAGTTTTCCGCGGGATCCTCACCTGCTTTCCCGATGGCTGGAAGCACTTGACATGCAATCGCTCGTTCCTACACGCGGTCAGAGAGTATGCTCTAGGCACTTCCACACTTCTAGCTTCATCGCTGGTCATCAGACAGCAAAACTGAAGGCAAACGCGGTCCCTATGACAGTGAGGCCAGGAACTGCTGAGGTATCCGGTTATTCTTTATTACTTTTAAAATGATACAAAAGGAGATAATAATGGAAGAACTTTTTTAGAGCCAAGTAACAGCCAGCCAGCCAGATGAAAGAGATGAAAGTGGCGCTGACACAGTTTCCCTGGTAAGTACATAGTAGTTTGTGCAGCCACCCCCCTGTATGACTGCCTTCACTCCATGTTTTCCAGGAAATGCTTGAAGCCAGTGCTGAGCAAGCAGAGCCCGCCATCCCTTCTCCAGCTGTTCCACTGCCTGTAAGGACATGAATTCTTGCTTACGTGCTTTTACAACTAGACCTGTAGGACGGCTTGGCCTATAGATTGTGCGATTCCTTCCCTTTTTAATGGCCTTAATTTTCTATCCAGGAGATGCCCGAGGCAAGTGCTGCGGAAGCAGAGACTACCAGCCCCCCTCAACCTGTTTCACTGCTTGTAAGAATGGCTTGGTCAATAAGTCATACATCTGCTTCCATGTAGGATTTTTTTCATTCTTTTCTAAGGAAGGGCCTGAAAGCAGTATTCCACGGGCCCAGACCCCCAGCCCGAGTCCGGCTATCCTACTGCCTGTGAGCACATGAGCTTTCTTAATAATAATAATGATGATGATGCCTCACTAGTGCTCAAGAATGTAATACCTATTTGTGGGCCTAAGGCTCCAATAACTATTCTCAAAGCGTGAATTCTATGCAGTGTGACGTCATGTAACCCGAGCTGTAGAAATAAATGCAAACATTTTTTAGGCTAACCTGTTAGACCATGAGGACCATCCCTACTGCAAGCTGCCACAAAAACGGAAAGCAGTGAGTATATGTCTGTATGTCATTTCTTATTCCTGCTGCTTTCTGCTGTCTGGTTCTTCTGCTGCTGAAAAACATGAAAACACAGACAAATTGCTTTTGTGACTATAGCCCACTGCGAAACAATGCATTCCAATTCCTGTGAGCAGCGACAGTTCCTACTACCATTTCAGGAGTGTCAGCAGGAAAGCCCAGATCCCAAAACACAACGACTTGAGGACATTTCTCTAGATGTTTTGTCCCCTGACCCCAGAGCAGGGCAGCAACAACCGGAAACATGCAATGAAACCACGCCTACACGACAACCGGTAATTTTAAAATGCAAAATATTGGGGAATGCTGTCCTTAACCAACAGGCAACTTTGCAGGTGTCTGTGAGCAACACAGATACTGAGGGCAGCCCGATCACACCCAAGGGTCACAAGGAGCACACCTATCACAGCAAAACAACGCCAAGAACAGGAATGAGACAACTTCGAGAGAAGAACCAGTACCTGCGTGGTGTCCGTCGACGGCTGCAACTGACCCTGAAAAGGAGAGAAAAGAAAATTAAAAATCTAAAAAGCCTCATTGCTGAACTGAAGGAAAAGAACTTGTTGGCAGAGGAGGCTCAAACAAAGCTGGAGTCCTTTGGGGAACTGCCACAAGAGATACTTAAGGAATGGGCAAAGAACGTGAGAAAGAAAAAGCCAGGCCGTAGATATTCCCCAGAAACTAGGAGATTTGCAATGACACTCCACTTTTATTCACCTCGTGCCTACAAATATGTCTCAAAACTATTCCCAATGCCAGCTGTAGACACACTCCGCGAATGGTCAAAGGTTATTGGTGCTTGGCCTGGCTTCACGCAGGAAGTCTTAGACCACCTGAAGAAAAAGCATGAAACAACTGAGAGGAGAGAGAAGCTGTGCTCAATCATGCTTGATGGAATGAGCATACGCAAAAAATGTGAAGTAGACAAGGCCACTGGACGGCTAATTGGTTACGTTGATTTTGGGGAGGACCACACACCTCATGACACGGATGATGCGCCCCTAGCAGGTGACTCTTTGGTATTTATGACTGTGGGCGTCGCATCACCATGGAAAATACCCTTCGGCTATTTTCTAAATAAGGGGCTATCTGGGGAAGTACTGAAGACACTACTGACAGAAGCCATCATGGTGCTAACAAATTGTGGACTCGAAGTCGTGGCAGTCGTCTGTGACGGGCTATCGTCTAATGTTATGATGGGGCGACTGCTGGGGTGCCATATCCATGCCAACAACACAGAGGACTTTCGGACATTTTTCTCCCATCCTGCTGATGCTGACAAGAGCATACACCTAATTTTTGATGCTGCACACAGTCTTAAACTGCTCAGGAACCTGTTTGGGGATCACAAGGTGTTACAGAGCAGCCACTATGGAGTAAGCAAATAGGATGACAATACTACCAACTGTCCCTTGTGAATAATGTGGGAACAAGGATGGACGAGTTTTTTTCTGGTCCCTCCACGTTCCAGCATTATGCATAAGTTGAGCTCACTTTTCTGCATTTGAATGCAGTACACCTAGCTTCCATTTCAGTTTCTCTCTTGCCTGCCAACAAATTTAAGTATACTTTCACCCTCCTTAGACAATCAGGTGGGCCTTTATTGAAAGGCTGCAGCAACTCCAAGAGAAGGAGGGCCTCAGAGCAGCAAACAAGCTCACCAGATCCCATATTGAGTTTGGCCGCCAGATCATGAAGGTCCGCCTTGCAGCGCAGACTCTAAGTTCATCCGTGAGCAAAGCCCTGACCCACGCACGGCTCCTGGGATTGACCGAATTTGAAGGAAGTGACGCAACCGCTTCGTTCATTGCCGACGTAGACGAGTAGGCCTTTCATTTTCATGACTGTGGCCACTAAAGCTAAAGCATGAACATCTTTTACAGAACATTTGATTTGCTTAATTCGCACAGTCCCATTGGCAAAGGATTTAAGGCACCACTTCGCAATGGAACAATTTCCCAGCAAGGAAAAAGGATGCTTACATTGTCGTCAAGAATGATGACACTGCGACTTCCATCCGGGGAGCTAGCTGCTCAGCATGGGAGACGCATGTCAGTCATCAGCGTGGCCTTTACGCTAAAAAGTGTTGCACAGCTGGCAGAAGCGCTGTTCCAGGCGGGCGCATGCAGGTAACATGTAGAGGTCTAGAATCAGAAAACAGTATGTTTGAACAAATTATATTACTCCCTTGCACTCCCCTAGTTACATCACTACGTACCGCCTCAGCCAGGACCACTTGGAACTGTTCTTCAGCTGCATCAGGCAAAGAGGAGGATGGAATAACAACCCATCAGCTTCCCAATTCCGTCATGCCTACAGGAAGCTTCTGATACACGCTGAAGTTCAGGCCCCAAGCTCTGCGAATGTCGCGCCTACAGTGGAAGGCATAGAGACACTCGGTCACCAGGGCAAGCCGCGAAGGGAGGAAAGTGCAGGTGAGGAGACTCCCACTGCAGAAGTTCCTGCAGAGGACAACATCTGTGCCCTTCTACAGTGTGCTGACCATGACTACGGGGAATCATCCAGACTCAGCAGGTTCAGCGAGGATATTGTTGCCTATATTGGAGGATATGTTGTTAGAATTGTCTCCTCAAAACTCACCTGTAATGGTTGTTTGGACACACTCCTAGATGACGAGACATCAAGTGTTCTCATCATGCTCAGGGACAATGGAGGGCTGGTTAAACCATCCTCCTTTGTTACACGTCTGCTGTGTTGCGCTCAGCAGACCTTTCGTCTCGAGAAATTGAGGTCTGTGAAGCTTGTAGTGCGGGTGATCGTTTTGAAATCGTTTAATCACTTCATCCTAACACACGGTGACAAGCTACCACTGTGCCAGCACTATGCAGAGGAGCCTGATCACATAATTTCACTGGCGAAAGTGATCCTGCAAAAGTATGCTGGCATCAGATTAAGAGAACATAGTCGAAGAATTACAGAAGCAAGTCGTGGTGCCCAAGTGAGGCAGATGCTCACGAAACAAATCTTGTTCCGCAATCAGTAGATGCCCTAAATCGTCGTCGTCTTCGCTCGCCCCAAGTGGACCTGCGACCCAAAATTTATTTTTTCTTCTTACATATACCTGTGTGCCTTGATGAAAACACTAACAGTTTACGACGCTTTCCTACATTGTTGCATTGTTATAACGCGCAAACGACGGAACAAGGTAGGAGTGATACACAGGCAGTAACATGTATCACGAATTTCGCTTGTTGTCCCTGTTAATGACCAACAACCACGGCAAATAAAGGCCTTTCGAGGAAACGCACAGTTCGGAAACACACCTTTCTTTGTTCGAACACTTAAACGGTCATATATCCACATTACATGCTATTCGCTAGGCCTCACTGTGTGCAACAAGACACACGTTATCCTTTTACGCCACGATACAAGCTATTAATCCAAAAGAAGCCGTTCAACGCAATTGCCCAAAGGTACGACGACAAACGTCTGCATCATGCATGCAAACAACAACTGATAGGTGTATGCTTACATATTTCCTGCTCGGCGAGCAATGCGGAGGCCATGAGAGCAGACGAACGCCACGCCCGAGGCGTTCTCACTTACGTTGCCATAGAGATCCGCATTGTTGCCCTCAAAAACGAGTACTCCGCTAACATTTAGCGTGCAAAAAGAGGTCTGGCAACGCTGTCTATGCCTCCGCTGGCCGCGCGCAGGTGGGCACACCCCGCGGTAGGGAGAAAGCATTGGCCGCGCGCCAAGGCCGTTCTCTAGAGTCTTCCTATATTATCTCTATGCTCAGAGCAGCGTGCATTCCCAGTGTCAGTCATAAGCACGTGACTTATCGCGCGCTGCCTCACTGGAGGCGGCGAGGGCTGTGATGTCAGAGTCGCATGCGTTTCGGTATTCGCGGTGCCCATTTTCTCCGCTTCTATTATCCTCTTCGCTGTGAAACTTTCAACGCAGGTTCATATTGATGCAAAGTACCGTCTTTTACGTTTATCTGGGACAACGTGAGATGACCTGTCTCAACCTCTCGGTGTATAGAGTAGTCTGCCACCCAGGTTGCTGGAGCGAAGTTTGTTGTTGAACGGCCCGTTAGGGAGACTGTTCTCTCTCTCTCTCTCTCCCCCCCCTCCCCCTAGACCATGCTTGTGTTTCCATAAACATATTGGTTCCCGTGGTGAACGTTCAGCTGAGTTTGAGATGTCGTCTGTGTGCGTATGCTTTCCCGTGGTCCTGAGTGTCGGGATTTTACCGTTATTGATGGATCCGCTTATTCGAAACAGATTACGCGAAACGCCAAGAGTTCAAAATAGATCGGTTTTCGAGAAATACGGAGGCAGAACGTTATTATTCTGAACGAGCATGAACACCGTGCGGTGTTATGTGCCGGAGTTCTGTAACGGTCCAACAACAACAACAACTTTATTTTCGACCTTGGAGAGTGGGGAGTTTCATCGCCACAGGCGATACTCTACCCCATTGCTGGATGGAATGGGGGGAATAAAATAACGAGCCCCTTCACAATAACGATCGAAGTCCGATGGTGTCCAGAAATGTCAGAAGAGCTTTGAGCGCAGAGCGTTGCTGGGCTGGATTGGGCCAGGGACCAAGCAATTTGGATAGGGAGAAAGGACGAGAGTCCAGCTGACGAAGAGACTCGGAGAGTGTGGTTCGGGAAGGTTCGTAGTGAGGGCAATGAAGAAGAATGTGCTCCAGATCCTCAAGAGCACCACAGTGGCAGCAGGTGGGAGAGTCAACTTGTCCCAGGCGGTAACGCCACTGAGCTGTAAAGGCCACATCGAGGCGCATTCGGTGGATTAATGAAGCATCTTGACGAGAGGTGTTTCGTGGCATGCGGAAAGGAACGGTCCATGTGGTGAAGTGAACCTGCAATTCCTGTAAATAAACATATACATCCTCCTCGGGCAGTCTAGTTTTGAAAGGCAAATAATTAACCGATAATCAAACAAAAAAGAAAATTACACGATGCAAAAACTGACTATATTAAAAAAAGCGTAAGTATATCGCGAGCCATTCAGGTGTTATGTATACTTACCACCCCGACATTATACCGCGTAGCTTCTCGCGTGCATCTATTGGTAGCGAACAGTGGACAGGAGGCAAACAGTTTGTGGAAATGCCACCCGTATTTATTGTTTACAATGGGCGGAGACGTTGAAACCGCGGTTGCTTCGCGTCCTCCATCGAACCGTTTATCGTTCCCCGTCGGACGCCTCTGGACGTCATGGAACACGGCGGCAAGCATTCCGATTTTTATCGGAGAAGAGGTTTGTATAATTGTAGGAAGCCGTCAGCGGTGGGTTCACGAACTCAATGGGAACATCTTGCAGGGTATCACCTGACCTCTGCTCATACTTGGCAAGATTTCGGCAAGGATGAGCCGTACGGCGTCGGTCCTGGTGAAAGTGGGGACGCGGGCAAAAGTTGCATGCGGTAAGGCTTTTGATGCTTGCTATTTGAACTATAGTGTGAGCGAGCGACTGAATTGATAAAAAGAAATTGAGCGTTCAAAAATCTGAAACCGGACAAGTGGTGCAGCCCAAGATTGCTTTTCGCGCAACAAATATAGATATATTGTACAGTTTGTAACTACACTCATCAGAAGTTCATAGTCGCGTTATGATCAAGGTACACAAGCGGAGGTGATTGTACCAAGTAAACAAAAGGAGGAACATGTATCATAATCGGAATACAAAAGAACCGTACACTCTTAAAAATGAACTCAACTGCATAGCACGCTCCTACACTCTTAAAAATGAACTTCCCCACATAGCACGCTCCTAGCCAACCACCATCCCGAATGACAACGTTCTCGCCCCTGATTTCTTGAAAACGGGAGGAGGAGCCTATTTTGTGCCGTGCATTCATAATTATCACAGAAAAGACGTACGCCTCCCGTTTTCAGCAAATCAGGGCAGATAACGATATCATTCGAGATGATGGTTGGCTAGTTGCGTGCTATGCGGTGAAGTTCATTTTTAAGAACGTAGTTGGAGGAAAGATTTTCGAGGCTTTGGACCGCGATCGCAAACTTTTTATTTTCCTAATACGTGGAGAGACGTTGTGCTTAATGTCATGACACTGTTTCCACGTGTCTGCGCTTACTTACAGTAACTACGTATGGAAGATCCTGAAGGTGCTGATATTTCTGGTTCTGCTCTGTATGTTTCTGTACCAAGCCTCACGCGTCACTGAAGACTACCTGTCGTATCCGACCGCCGTCGACGTGAAGATGGAAGGACAAGGGACGTTGAAGTATCCCGGAATCACTTTCTGCGTTACAAACTGGTAGCCGTGAGTCAGTGTTTGCCCTCTGACCTCTTTTTTTTTTTTACGTGCACTGCGCATCTAGCGCACTCCTCAGAGGAGAGGAGTGAAGCCTTTTTTCTTAGTCGCGGAAATTTCTTCCTGTACGCTATGGCAGTTTGTCTCTGCGCAGGGTGAGCGGGTAAAGTTTGGAAGCACCACGTGACGAACTTTCTGTCCACTCACAGGGCAGCAGGACCAATGAGGTCACTCCGCGGGCAATAGGGGAGAGAGAGAAGCAGGGGGAGCTGCGCAGACAGCTGGGCTACTTACATAGCGTATTGGTCGACAACCATAGAAACCATAAGGAGTATTCTAGAAGTAGAGTCACGAAATAAGCTACGCTTCAGAGTATCGACACTGATTTCCAAGAGCGAGCATGCGCCATTTTGTTTCCGCGCCACGCTAACCGCGCGCACTCGCACATCGGAGCCGTTTATAGAGAGGGTTTGGCCATTAGGAGGAGCCTAACTTGAACCGCGTCATGCAACGTCACGGCTGAACGACCTCCCTCTCAGCGCTCTATTGTTATCCAGTCGTCAACCTGTCGCCGACGCCATGTTGATGCAAAGCGTTCGTCACGATGCAAGGTGGAAGACACGTGCATACCGCGTCCTTCCAAACCCCTTCGTCCTTGAATCCTTTGAATCCCTTGAAGTCCCTTGAATCAGTTTGGTAACAAAGCCCCAATTTCACAGGCGCCTGTGATAAGCCGGCGACCCTGGTAGATTGCATTGAGCGCGACAAAAGTACATGTCGACCAGCCGGAGAACCGCATCAAAGATGGCGCCTACCTGCTGGCTCATAAGCGGATTTCGCTTGGATTCAGGCTTTTTAGGCGGTGCAACACCGACTCTGAAGTCAAAACAGGCTCCGCCCGTGAAGCGGCAAAATATCAAAAGATGGCCAAACTCTCTACATCTCTATCTATATATATATACTTTAGCGCACGATGTCATCTATCATGCGCGGGTAAAATGTTTCTTTCTCTTGCAAGCAGCTCATCAAGGTTGACGGCCTTGATGGATCTTGATGACGTCTTGATGACGCTGTGGTGGACAATACATGGATTATCGCACAACAATCATACGCTCTGTCTCTGTCCAACAGGGAGCATTATGTTATCTGTCTTTGATCCTCAACTGGGGATGATCCGGCGTGATGCGGAAACAAAATGGCGCTCCTGACCCTCCTTGGACCTCAGTGTCGATACTCTGAAGCAAAGCTTATCTAGTGACTCTAGCTAGAAGGTCCGAAACTGGGACGGGCGAGGGGAGCGCCATAGTGAACCAGCCAGCGTTGCCACAGCAGCGCTGAGCTCCGCCGCTAAACTTAGCGGACAGCATAACGTATACAGGGTGTTTCACCTAAAGTGATAAAAAATTCTAACTGGCGACGTACTCAGAAATTTATTTTTTTTCAATTGAGCTTCGAAAATTGCCAAGCGAACCTCAGTTTCTTTAAAACAAAAACGAAGGGTCATCTATGTATAACGACAGCCCCAACGAAAATTATGCGGCGTAATTTTTACTAATTCTTTTCCACTATTTCTGTTGCGATGCTGTGCATAGTTTTTGTGGGGTTTGCGGTCATCCATGGAGGACTTCACATTTCTGAAAAAAGAAAAAAAGGCGAGGTTCAATTGGCGATTTTCAAAGTTCAATGGAAAAATAAATTTCCCGCGATTAAAACTTGTCCAAAGCCTTCCCCAATCGCGGCAAAAGGTTCCAGAACGTTATTGCCGAAATTCCCACAATCCTCCTGCGAGTTCTAATTTTTTATCACTTTAGGTGAAACACTCTGTATGCAATGCACACGCACACAAGTTATTAGTAAATAACGTCTATGCTCAACGGTGCTAACGTCCATGCACATTACGCATAACAGTTGTATGAGGAGTTGAGAAAGTATACGTATCGCATGCAAAAAATAAAAAAAATAAATAAAAGAAAATCCGGTAAGCATACATCAAACATAACGAGAGAAAAAAAGGTTTTTGGTGCAGTCACACACAGCCCTAATTTATTACTGAAGCCCTAAGATTAGGGAGAAAACACAGACACTTCAGAGACGCCATGTAGGGACGCGGTCACCAGTCACCACGTTCGTCTACACCATGACACCGCCGCTGCCTTGACCAGCCTTGGCTACGAACTTGGATAGGAGAGGACAGTGACAAAATCCGTAGCCAACGGAAGCGGCGGAGCAAGCGTTGCCAATAGTTTTCGCAATAGACCTCTACCCGAGAAACGTCATCAGGACGTTGGTAGACAGACTGAAACCGAAACAAATCGGAAGGGGAGGGCTGGGTTCCACGAATGGGCACTTGTTCGCTACCTCCTATATTGAAAGATAAGTACCTTTCAGGGACCATCGTAATCCCCTCAAGACCGAGGCTTTCCGGCGCGACCTTGTTCGCCCCTAGCTTCGAGCGTAGTTCAACTCTACCAAATTGGTGGCGCTGTCGAACACTATGACGTCATTTGTTTACAAACAGGGAGAGGTCTATTGCGCCTGTTTTCACGGGCAAAAACTACGCGACCTTCCCTCGGCTGATTCAATATGGCTGCATCCGGGCGCATTTATTGAGAGAGGGAAGATTCCCGTTCAAGACCTTTGCTCTCTTCCGATCCTCCTTCCGCTCTTTCCTTCTAGCCTCTCTCCGTAAGATTTCTATGGTCCACAACATAGCTACGTCACATCTTGATTCACATATCATCTGCTACTTTCGTAGCGGCTGGGCCGATAGATAGGACGGGACATTGATACTGTAGTTTTCCTTAATGATCTTATCTCGTTTCGTCTCATTTCTCGTTTTTATTTTCAATCAATCAATCAATCAATAATTTTGTCCATGATCAACGTGGTTTCATTTCTCTATCTGGCGTTTCTTTCTGCTCATCTGCTGTAAAAAGTGTCTGTTTTTGGTTTCTCCGATTCTCCGCCTCTGTGTTGTAGCCAACGCACTCGTACAGCTTTTACGGGTTGGCGTCGCACGAACCCAGCGATGCGCAGTCCATGTAGTGTAGAGGTCAGCGATGTTACGTTAGGATAACAGGCTTAACTGTGTCATACTTACAGGTTGGACAGGGAAAAGTTTTGCGAGAGATATGAATCGGCATGCAACTTTTCGGACCCCGATTGGGTGAGTACAGAACTGTACCAAACTTATCATGAAGGCAAGACTCTTAAACAGAAGGTCACCACATCACACGCTGCTAGCCGATAATTCGTTGCGAATGATATCTTTCTCGCTCCTTATTTGTTGAAAGCGGGAGGCGTACTCGTTTTTGTGACGCTTCACATTTATGTTAACTGTCACAGAAAGGTGTACGGCAGAAATGTGCACAGAACACTCTTAAAAATGAATTTCACCTCATAGCACGCTCCTAGCCAACCATCATCTCAAATAATATCGTTCTTTCCCCTGATTTGTTGAAAACGGGAGGCGTACGCCTTTTTTGTGAGAATTATGAACAGCATAAGTGTCACAAAAAGGCGTATGCCTCCCGTTTTCAACAAATCAAGGCAGATAACGATATCATTCGATATGATGGTTGGCTACGAGCGTGCTATGTGGTAAAGTTCATTTTTAAGAGTGAAGTGCGTGATTCATTCTGCACCGTTAAAACAGAACTTCACCGCACAGCACGCATCTAGCCGGCCCTCGTTCCGATTGATATGATTCTGTCTCCTGAACAAGAGGAGGCGCCTATATCTTGGACAATATTGGCAACACCGGCGCATTATTGGTCCAATCTTGGGCCAATGCTGGGCCGGTATTGCCAATGTGTCCAAGATATAGGCGCCTCCTCCCATTTTCAACAAACCCGGAGACAGAACCATATAATTCGGGATGGTGATTGGCTATAGATGCGTGCTATGCGGCGAAGTTCTATTTTAACATTGTGGCATTTTCTCCTTAAGCCCGACAATCCAAGTACTCCATCTTTAGATATTAGTAGGGAAAGGGATGTGCCAACCGCATCCGCCAATCCACGAATCCTCGAATTCTAGGCAGGGATACGAGATTCGCGGATCATAATCCCAGTGCTCAAAACGGCGAATCGAATCTTTCGAATCCACCGACCACGTTTGTTTGTTTCCTTTTTCAAATTGGCGCCTTCGGAGTCCGCCGAAAGCCTCATTGGCCGACGGGTGTTTTCTCGTTTGTTTGTTTACATTAATTGCTTTGAACTGAAAGAGGTCAGGCAGGAACTGTTACATTACAAGTTTAAAAGTAACCTGGTTTTGCTCTCGATTGTTGCTTAGTTTTATGGACATAATTCAGACTCCAGAATTTATGCATTTCTTGTAGTCAACGAAGAACATGTTAAATAAATTACGTTTAAGAAGAACTATATGGGTACATTTTCTCCTGAAACTGAAGCATTATTTAATTTGTTTTTCATTAAACGAAGGTATATCATATTCCGCTTCAAAAACATTTTCTACTAGAAGTGTTTCTTTTTTCCTGGCTTTTTAAACTCTTTTTAAGGGAAGGATTCGTAAGACTCGTGGACTCGTAGAACCTTCCTTGGAATCGGATTCGAAAAATTCTCGATTCGTCCCATCCCTAGAGATTAGAATAGTTGACGGAAAAAAAAAAAAAAAAAGGAGGCACTAGTCGCGGGGACTACTCCCGCTACTCCGCTTACTACTCCGTACTCCAGCTGAAGGTCATCACACTGAGTTCCTTCACAAATTAAAATGCACAACTGCGACGGCATAGCCCACCGGTTTGGCTGTAGCGATAGCATAAAGCTCACTATACACTCTTAGAACAGAACTTCACCGCATAGCACGCTCCTAGCCAACCATAATCTCGAATGGTATCGTTATCTGCCCTGATTTGTCGAAAGCCGGAGGCGTACGCCTTTTTTGTGACACTTCTGCTGTTCATAATTGTCACAAAAAGGCGTACTCCTCTCGTTTTCAACAAATCAGGGCAGATAACGATATCATTCGAGAGGATGGTTGGCTAGGAGCGTGCTACACGGTGAAGTTCATTTTTAAAAGTGTAGTTGTTCCAGTTAGCGGGTACACTCTTAGAAATGAACTTCACCGCATAGCACGCTCCTAGCCAACCATAATCTCTAATGATACCGTAATTTGCCCTGATTTGTTGAAAACGGGAGGCGTACGCGTTTTTTGTGACAATTATGAACAGCACATAGGTGCATATAACATACATGGAGGCGAGCAGCAGAAGGAATATTCCACGATAAATGGGAAATCCTAATTAAAAAATGGGGCTTGATGACTGTCCAAACAGGCACGTTCAGTTGTCAGTATTGATTTGTACTGGACGTAACGGTGTGACTGATTTTGTTTAACCGTTTTCCTGTTCCCGCTGGTATAGTACCGCGTGCAGATGATGAATGCCGTTTGCTTTCACTGCAGAGAGAGCAAGTCCTTTACATACTGGAGACCGAGGGCCACCTGGAGGACTTGGCGATCTCTTCAGCCGATTATGTTCAGTTCGGATTTGTCAACCCGACGTCGTACTTTGTGGAAACCTACGTCAAGAGGGAGTAAGTGCAAGCAGAAAAAGAACTCTACTAAAAAATAAAAGTACCTACATAGTGGTGCTTGAACACAGGTCTTACGGTTCTCAAGTCATATATGCTTCGCCGCATAGCTGCGCACTGCGATATATTGTACTCGGTTAACCAAAGTAACTTTAGCTTGTTTATTTTTCATTTTTCTATTTTGTAATACACTAATTGGTTTTTATTATACGATGATTTCTCCTATTTTTTTCTTTCTGCAGACGGAAGGTTGGACTGTTCTCTGATATATTAATTGGACAAAACTCAAATTGTTTTGTCATGGTGAACACACACACACACAAATAAATGGGATGATGATGTGGTGGGTCATGGTGAAAACGGTGGTGACAGTATAGAAAGATGTGTATTTTACTTGGCCAGCTAACTTACCATCGTGCATGAACATCACAGCTCCTCATTTAAGGCCTTCGCATAAGCTCACCTTATTACCGCCATCGTCGTCACATCACAGTATGGTCCACCATTCTCTGTAATACACATAACACTATACCGCGTGTTTCAGTTAAATCCCCGGGCTAAATAATTCGCGAACCGGTGCACCAATCGAATAACTTTCTTTTTTACAAGTATCTGTCCAATACCGCCTACAAGATGCGCACCGCGTGAATGAGCGGGAGGCGCTCATTATTTAAATAAAAATTCAAATGAGTTTCGTGAAAAAAGCTAACTTCTAAAGCAGGGCGCCGTCGGCATTAAAATGGGTACTACCCCTTTTGGGACCTTCAGTGGACACCTTTTAGAGAAAAATCTGCCACCGAAGCGGGTCATTTGTTGCAGTAATTAATTGGTTTCGGTTTACGTATTTTTGTATACTACGTAATATACTTTCATTCGAAATAGCGTCTGTGCCCATAACAATGAGTGTGCGTCGCAAAGTGCTCTTCCCAACTACAAGTCTTTGACAGGTCTGTGCGGTTGTCTTTCTCCAAGCTGCCGAAGCACATGTGCTGCACAATCAATTGGAGAGCGGACGAGATCATGAAATTTGTGCATCAAAATCCGCTGATATTCGGTAAGGCCATTGGATCATTGGCTTTCATGAGACTGTGCACGTCTATGCGTGTGCTTTACAGTATGCGTCCATGTTTCAGAGGCTAAGCTGCTGTTCTTCTGGGAGCCAGAGAGCATAATCGTCATGGATGAGTATGAGATGGACATTGGGTTCCACGACGTTGACGCCACTACGGCCGGACAGAAACACGCTATCGTGGTTCAGCCTTCTGGGGAATATATTTTTTCGCTCGAACAGGTAATTGTTGTTATCGGGTCTTTCTTTTTCATGCATCGGCATTAGGAGTGTCAAAATGAAAAAAACAAAAAAACTGTATGTATGTTTATATGTGTGTGTGTCCGTGCGTGTGTGTCCGTGTGTGAGATGGCGATGCCTCACCAAGGCGGCGGTATAAGTGGACAAAGATGCAAAGGGGATATAAGAGGGTAAATGTAAACGGAGGCAAGTGATTTGAAACTGAAGTAGTCGAGGGTACTTAAGAGTAAGAGGTAACGGTAATTGAAGGTAATTAGAGGCAATTAAAACAAGAAAGTTGAGTTTAAAGGTAATGAATGTAAGATATATATGTAATGAAGAGAAAGGGTAAACGAAATTAAAGAATACCGAAGGTAACCGCAGGTTATACAGGAGGTAATTAAATGTAATTAACGTTAATTGAAGGGGAATTGAGAGTAATTAAGGCAAGTAAACGTAATTAAAGGTAATTGAGGGAATTTAGGATTACCTCACTTAACCTGCGGTTAGCTAAGGGAATTAAAGAGTAATTACAGGGTAATTGAAAGTAATTGAGGCTAATTAAAGGTTAATTAAATTGGCATACATATAGTAATTAAAAGTGTCAAACCGGAAATCGAGCATTGACTGGAGGAAGGACAACCAGAAGTCGAGTTGGACCGGAAATGCATACCGGAAGTCAAGTATAGACGGGATGTGGACGACCGGAAGTCGGGTTTAGACTGGAAGTGGACAGCCGGAAGTTGGGTTTAAACCGGAAGCAGATACCCGGAAGTCAAGTATGGACAGGAAAAGGCGGTTAATGCTAACGCATTTCTCTCGCGCTTACCGTTAAATCGCCAGAGAATTGTACTTTTTATTTAAACCGTGACGAGCCTTACTGCTAGAGACTACATAGGTGACTATAGTCGTGTTCAACTTAAGAAGGAAAAGAAATCTAGTCCGTCAACTGCATATACAACGTTGGAGATAAGGAGACGCGTTAACCCGCCAGGAGAAATACTGCAGCGCCACCATGTGTCGTCATTAGGGGAGCGCACTTTCATGATTAGTGTCATTCGGTCAGTCCTAATAGCCAATACGGAAGCAGAGCGAGTATGATGGATTACGTTGTTTCGCGCTGGGGGAGCGTGACCTTTCTGTGTCCAGCAATCCTATCTGCGGCGCAGTCATATTTTGAGAGCTGACGGACGAGATTTCTTTTTCTTCTTAAGTTGTGCACGTTTTTTCATGAACTACACCACTGCAGGACGTTCAGAAACACCTGATAAGTTTAAAGGCATAGCTCGCTCCCTGAGCTAATTGAAAGAGATGTATGCGCTCTTAAAGATGAACTTCACCGCGTAGCACGCTCCTAGCCAACCATAATCTCGAATGATATCGTTATCTGCCCTGATTTGTTGAAAACAGGAGGCGTACGCCATTTTTGTGTCAGTTATGCCGTTCATAATTGTCACAAAAAGGGCGTACGCCTCCCGTTATCAACAAATCAGCGCAGAAAACGATATGATTTCAGATGATGGTTGGCTTGGAGCGTGCTATGCGGTGAAGTTCATTTTTAAGAGTGGCGTGGCAGAAGCATTTAACTCAAAACAACTCCCCTGTACGACGTCTCGCTCGAAATAATTTTGTATTTCCAATGTCACCTGTATTTTGCCGTGACAGCTTGCAGCGTTGGCAGATCCGCAGAGATAGAGAGCCTCTCATCCGCTCGCGGGACGTTGCATGACGTTCACTTTGCGGTGGTCACGTGGGAGCGAAGATAGCAGCCAACTGGAGACCACGAGGCCGCTGCTCCGCCTCCCCTGGCGATAGGTGGAACGCTCTCGTATAACGTCACAGTGTCGTCACATGACGTCGCGCGTGCTCCTCTGTTCGCGGGAATTTGAAATCGCGTGTGGTTCCAGTGCTTTGCGATGCCAATACTAAATTATCTCGTACAACGTCGTTACTGTACGCAAAGTGACGCAGAATCTTGATGAAGTATTCGGAAATGCACCACACTTTCCGACAAAAATGTACCCTTTGATCCGTCAGGAGCCTAGTATCCCTTTATACCTATGCTGCGTTAATCAACCGGATGCGTCACGATTCCGCTTTTAACGCTGGACTACGTTATAGGGTAAGGTGGTCTATGTTGAAGACAGTTGAACTATTTTGTTAATAGCAGTCAGAATAATTGCCTAAATTGTACCATAATTCGTTAACTGATCCTCAAAACTTTGAGGAATAATCCACAAATTACCGTGGTGTTAAACCAGATATTTATTTCGTACGAGCCAAAAATGACAGGCTACATATTTTCATCAACTTACCCCACTCTGTGGGTAAGTTGAGGATATAAAAAAAATTAATGCCGGGTTTAAATTTTCTCTTTTGCTTGGGCCAGCCGAAACGGTCAGCCACGAGTAGTGCACATGGAAACACAGGGCATTGACACAGGATCATAAGGGTGAGGTCATATTTTATTAGCTGAGGAGCAGAAATGAGCGAATTGGAAGTCAATGCTCGCGAAAGTTACTGATGGGGAAAAAAAAAAAGGCCCCATCTTACCTCGACCACATCTGCAAAACAGCATCTCACGTCTTTCTAAAAAGAGACGCGCAGAACGTCAACACGTTACTTCAAAGCCCAGACAACGACTGTGTTCACCCTGGTGTCACAGACGAGAAAAAGATATTGCTAAGAAAATGCCACGCGAAAAACCCAAGCTGTCCTCAACATGCCCCCGTCTTCAAGTAGCTCCACTTTACCCTATTTATTGAAAATAAGAAGCATACGCCTTTGTGCGACGCTTACACAATTGGATCAATTGCCACAAAAAGGCGTACATCCAGCGCTCTCCACAAATCAGGAGTGACAACGGTACCATTCTGTGCAACCGCGATTCACCTTCAACGGGTTCTACTAGCGGACCTTACTTCACCTTGTCGTAATGAAACATCCCAATCATGATCATTAAGAATAAATGTTGTTCATGTTTGCCTCTGAACACCCTGTACGCAACCGCATTTCGCTTGACTGTTTCAGAGGGTAGTCAACTACCTTCCTGCTCCTTATGACACAATGTGCACAGACTACTACAGCAGAGGCTTAAACAGCTTGTCCTCCTCGCTTTACACTAAAGAGGTAACTGATTAATCGTTATCGTTAATTAATGTTTCACAAAAACATTCTGTTCAGCTCTGTTACGAGGAATGCAAGGTAGATGTGATCCAGCAAAACTGCAACTGCATATTGAAGGACTACGTCTTCAGGCACCGTATCAACGGCACTGTCTGTTCGCAATTCGAAACAGGTTTGGACCTCAAAGTAATAGCCAAACGTATAAGTATTTCATAAACCTGTGATCGTCAACAGATATATGTGTCCGAGGAAGTCGGAGGCACGTCATGAAGGTGTGCGAAGCTCAATGCGGCAAAGGATGCAAGTAAGTATAATAACCGAATATTGAATATCGATATTCCGAATACAATATGAATAAATATCAAGTTATGAAAAGCGTATCGAGAAAACATATATACGTACAATTAAAATCAGGGTCGGAAACGTTATTTTTTTTGTTCGGTTTGGGTTTGGGCATATTGGTTCGGTTCGGGTTCAGCTCCGCAGCAGCGCAAAATATCGGTTCGAAGCGGTTCACGAAAGTGAATTTTGAGCAGATTGACATGGGCTACAGAGAGAGAGAGAGAGAGAGACATGCTGACATATGGGCTAGATGATGATGATGATGATGATTGAAAGAAAAAGCCAGGCCATTGGCTAGAAGCCAGGCACATCCTTACAATTCTCAAATAACACAAATGCACTTTTGTTGTTGTTGCTGTTGCCGACACAGCAGTGGTTCACAGAAACACTGCGTGGTACAGATGTGCATTTCAGGTGCCCCACGCACAACCCGCTCAGGGTACCTGCTCTGATATCTTACCGACTCCACTGACTGTCGACCCTATTTAGCATCGTTCATCACCTCATCATCAGGACACATCTCATCCTGCCTCATTGTGCCTACAACTGCCAAAAGGAAGACGAGAGAAAATTAAATAAGACACGACCAATGGCGCTTCTTGTCCTTTCTGACCACATACAGGGTGTTGAAAATTAAGCTGTCACTAGCACTTTATAAATAGGCGAACAAAAGAAAACAGGTGCTACTTCTTCTGTTCCTTGAGTAAGAAACAGGTGCTGCATAATTAGCAGCACCTGTTTCTTACACAAGTAGCGTAAAGTTATCATCCGGTTTCCTGTCATCGCTGTGTTTGAGTAGCGCTCGTGAAAGCTTAATTTTGAATACCCTGTATATTTCGGAAGTGTGCAACGTGCCGCCTCCATGGGCGTTTCGTTTTTTTTTCTTGTGGAAATATTATAACAACCCTCGGTCTAGTCAGTTTTTAGCCTGACCTAAATTCAGCCTATACCTTATGAAATACGAAGGAGAAAATACGAAATACCTTACGCACTTGGATTGCAGTTTCGTTTCGTTCAGGTTTAGAATTTGTTTGGCAACGCGGTTCAGTGCTCTGTGTAAATCGTAGTTCCGATCTCTCACAACGTACATTACGTCTGAACCGTTTCGCGAACCGGTAACCGCAATTTTTTTTTGTTCAGTTCTGGTTCGGTTCAACGCGAGAAAAAAAAATTGGTTCGGTTCCGTTCCGGTTCTGCGAAAAATACGGGTTTTTAGCGGTTTTCGGTTCGGGTTCCGATCCCTGATTAGAATATGTATACAATTAATATATTGATTATTATAAAAATAAAATACTTGATATCTCAAAGAGCTTATCGATCATTTTTGGATATACATTGCACAAAGACATATTCGAATGACGCATATTTATTCGCTTGCAGGGAATACATATACGACACGAAGCAGGCATTTTGGAGAACTCATGATCCAGACATTGAGGGGTTAGTTATAATATCTGCGCCAAGGTGTTAACATTGATGTTAGACCAATACTCAGTAAGAGCATTTTGCATTTCAGTGAATATTACATCCGGGTAAAGTTCCTGATGACGTCACGGTCCGTCGATGTGATGCAGATCATTCCTTTGTTACAGGTTAGTTCCAACGTGGTGCGGCATCTATGCGGTATCGCAGTATTTAGAGCATACTGCTTCATGACTCAAGCAAGGTTTCCCAGAATCGTAAAGTGTTACGACGGACTTCAAATACACTCTTCTATGTTTTATTATGAATGAAGGACTTATTACGCAAAACATAAATGCCGTCAACGACGTCAGTATTGCGGGCTTCTGCACGTTATCCAAACAGTCGCAAAACTCCATAGTTTCGGATTCTCCAAGAGTATAGGTAACGCCACTTAAGAGCAAAAGTGCTGTTGCGAGGAGACGGAAGTCGAGGAGCAATGTTGCCAGACGCGTAGTGAATTTGGATTCGTTATGACGCCATACTTGTCCAAACTAGAAGTTAATTTTGTAATACGTTCACATCACGTAGATAAACAATTTTTTTCGGAAGAATACGCGTGTGGAACACGTAAATTGTGATCGCATGAACTCGGTAAAAAATCTGAAAGCACCATATTTATTCTGTAGTAGCACTTCAAGCAGGGGTATCAATTTGAGACGCATTTTGTTGCTCCTTTATGGGGGTTGCGACGACACTCCAGTTTTAATTTTCAATTCAAATTTTATTTGGTCATATTACAATTGACAGAAACTGGTGGTCCCTTAGCCGATGCTAGTGACGTGTCCAGCAAATTCATGCGTGGTGTGGTAAGGGCAGTGGAGCAGATAAACTCAGGTAACTATATAGTAGTTATTGGTACAGCCATATAAACAGAATACACTAATGCTTCAGAAGCTAGTTGAATAATTCGAAAAGCACTTGAAGACAAGCATGAGTCTGCAAACACAACGACAGCAACTTTATTATGAGGTGATGAATGGGGAGTTTCACCACTAGACTGCAAACACAATATTATCCTCGTATATGAATGGAGGACATTCACCCATTCACAGAATACATTACTGCATATTTCAAGAGCTGCTACAAGAGTATAAGCACGGTCCTTCGATACTGCGTAGTATCCAAGGACCGTGGTATAAGCTGAAGACTACAAGCCCCATGACAACAAATACAGTATTATCACCATACACTGAAATGACTCACTTATGAAGTTATGATGTATTGGCGGCATGCCGGCAAAATTTGTTGACTATTTGTCACCTATAGGGTGGCAGTTGATTCCATATTCGATAACTGCGTGGTTTCAATCCTTGGCTCTGCAGCAATGGCGCTGGTGACATCACGGCTCAATCTCTCACGTATTCGGTAGACCCAAATTTGTCGTTTTCTTTCCCTGCCCGTTTATTCCGCCATTTTGCCTCCCTCCTGCGTAGACTCCGCCTCAGTGTGGCTTTCACCCCACAATTCAAGTGCATGTTCAGATGCTGTGACGCAAGCCTGCGGTGCGTGTCGTGGTGTACACTCTTTCTTCCCGCAAAGGCGGATACTGTGATGAGCTTGCCTGTATCAGCAAGATACCGCTCAATATAGCTGCACTCATTGACCCCTATGAAGATGCTCCATCGGCGGGTTCTTCACCTGTTCAAGGACTTTAGTCGTCCAGACGCTTTAATTGCTTCTCGTATTTTCATCCTTCCTTCGTCATCTTCATATAATGTTCCACGTGCAATGGGGTAGGGTACCGCACCGCCGCGGTGGAACACCCCATCTCATAGTCATCATCTATTGTTGTTGTTGTTGTCCATATTCGAACACCGAAGTGTTACGAGTACCATAAACATTCTTTACGATTGGGATGTTGAAGTTGCGTTCGGTTTGTGTACTTGGTCCGAAGTTATCCCAGATAATCCTAAAAGACGGTTATCGTGGATCCTCACGGCACTTGGATTGTCCCGCTTGGATTATCACGGTTATCAAGACGGCAAAGAGGGCAATTGAAAACCAGAATAGATAACCGGCACCGCGAATACCTAAACCAACCTACACTAATCCAGCTCTGACGTCACAGCAGGCATCTCCGCCAGTGAGGCAGCGCGCAAGAGGTCACGTGGCTTACGACTACCAATAGGGACGGCCGTAGCCCTCGCGCCTTTCTTGTCAGAGCGCGGCCCGTACGCATGCTGATGGGTTTACATCTCGCCAAGTACGACACGTCAAAAAAATAATTCTGTTTTCCTCAATACGTTGGCGTACAGTACCATGCGTACAACCGCATCTATCAAAGTGTGAGAACCCCTTCAAGGGTGCGCAGAGCGAGTAAGAAGGCGATATTCCCACCTTACAATCGCTGTAAACGGCACGTGGTGTGCATGACGAGTTGTAGCCTTTGACCTCCCGTTAGAGGGCGTGCTGCCCCATCTCCAGTCCACTACTGAAGTGTCTTCGAAATGCAGGGGACACAAATTCTGGGCATCATTGGTGGCTACCTGGGTCTATGGCTTGGACTGTCCATCTATATAATCGTTCACGGAGCTCTGCAACGAGTATTTCTACCATTGAAAATGAAGCTGAAGAGTGCTTTCGACAGAGCCAGGTATGGTAAACATTCGCAAAAAGTGCTTCTTTTCTCAGCTCAAAGTTGGTCCATAACTATGCATACGTAGAGTGCAGGACAAAAGTTTACGGAACAGGCTCTGGCGCATTCCTTCCTCAGAGTGACATGCTAGCAGCGAATGGGACCGTACAGAGTTACAGACATGTGCCTAGGTAACCCAGTCACGTGTTTGCAAGTCCGTAGAGTACCATTCGCTGCTGGCCTGTCACTCTGAGGGAGGAATGCGCCGGGGCGTGTTCCGTAAACTTTTGTCCAGCACCGTACCACTAACTATACTAATTCTTAGCGAAATAACTAGGTCGTAATTCGAATACAGTTCAGGCATTTCGTGTGCTTTGGTAATTGGTGCCAGCAGATGTTACAACCCGTCGCAATAATGTCGACAGGAACAGAACTGACTCGGGTAACCCCATCTGGTGGTACTAAAGTAATAAATAACCGTAGATCGTGTATTATTACGATGGGACCTTGCTCCTTGTTACTGGGGTAATACGAATAAAAAAAAAGTCGCCGCCTTGCCTTCATAAGATATAGTTTTGTGCTGCTGCTATTCCTGACACCACATTCTTGAAGCAGGACTTCGCCACATAACACGCTGAAGGGAAGCCGTTGCGCAGAATGATACGATTATTACTCCTGATTTCTAGGAAGCGCTGGGAGTACGACTTTTTGTGACCATTAACCATGCCATTCTGAATGATGGCTGTCTAGGAGCGTGTTATGCTCCTACACTTTAAAAACAGAACAGAAGATAGATGGGGCATACGCCTTTTTGTGCCAATTATCAAAAATCCAAATTGACTCAAAAAGGCGTACGCTCCCTCTCTATTCAAATCAGAATCGATAACCCTATCATTCGCGGTAATGGCTGGCGCACAGCGTGCTATGCGGTGAAGTTCTGTTTAGTGAGAGTTTTAGCATACCATTCGAGGACGTACGCCAGCGCGGGCGTACGCCTTTTTTGGAACTGCATAAGTGTTCCAAAAAGGCGTACGCCTCCCGTTTTTAACCAATCAGGGGGCCGAACGATGTCATTCTGGATGGTGATTGACTAAGAGCGTGCTATGTGGTGACGTTCACCATCACCACGCTAGCGGACACCCTCTACCCCCGTGGGTCTTCTGCCGAACGTTCCGCTAAAGCAAGAAACCTTGTTCTCTTTCTGCAGCAGGCGGGTCTTGTTCAACGACCCCTCTCACACTTTGCACTCCCCGATGAACTCACGCACCCTCTACGCGAAATAATATAATGTATACGAACACATAAACATATAACAATAAACGGATATGTTTATTAAGAAAAAAGAAAGGAAAGGTCAGCCAGATGGAGGTCGGCTTGCTATTCAAAAAAAAAGGAAGATGGGGAAGAAAAGAAAAAGAAGGAAAGAAAAGGAGAAGACAAAGAAGAAAAGAAAAGAAAAAGACGAAGAAGACACAGCTTCATCGCATAGCACGCTCCTAGCCAGCCATCATCCCGTCCTCTCACCAACAACGTCCTCTCCCTTGATTTGTTGAAAACGTGGGGGCGTACGTCATTTTTGTGGCATTCATGAACTGCAGAACGCAACAAAAATGGCGTACGCCCCCCGTTTTCCGCAAATCAGGGGAAAGAGCGATGTCACTCAGAATGGCGGTTGGCTAGGAGCGTTCTACGTAGGTAGATGAGGCTCATTTTTAAGAGTACAGGAGACCGAACAATATCATTTTGAATGGCAGTTGGCTCCGGGAGGTGCTAACATGTGGTGAAGCTGTGTTTTTAACAGTGTAACGCTATCATTTTGCGTGGTTGTTGGTTTCGAGAGCGCTGTGTGGTGAAGTAGAGCTTTTAGGGTGTATACAAAAGATAACAGACGAAAAATGTGACGTCATTCTTTGCATTCCAGTCTCATGTGCGTCCTTCGCATGCTGCACACGAGCGCATACGTGGCTTGTCAGCTGGCATGCCTGTACTCCGTGTTTTTGGACTACCGAAACTACCACACCTTTGAAACTACCGTAGTCTTGCAGCAGGACTCGCTGAAGACTACGCACTTTCCTGCAGTGACGGTCTGCAACAAGGAAGCGTTAGTGACATTTATCGATGGTTTACTGCACAACATTGATTCGCGTTTTCGTGTCAAAACAAAATCGCTCTGTGCTTTTCTTCAATAATTCCAGGATCAACCTCACAAAAATTTGCTGGGAGCAAAATGGGAAAAGCTGCACCACGTTGGACACGGTAAGTTGGGTCACGTGATGTTTTTACTCACCCCGTCATTTCTTACGGGACACACGCACTTTTATTGTAACGATGACTATAATTATGCCAGAATGAAGCAATAACTTGTTACGTTCACGGGATAAAATTCAATCTCACGTTCAGGAAGAATTCACAAAACCGCGAACCCTTTGCACGAGACGAAACAGTCAATTAAAAATAAAGGGAGCAGAGTTAATGAAGTGAAGTGAATTAAGTGAGTTAGTGAAGTTTGTAAGCGTACTTGCTACGTACTACTACTTCGACTTCGCCGAAACTCACATGCCCATTTTTTTCTTTATTATCACATCACCATCACCATCACCGAAGTGCACCAGGGGACGAAGCACCAAGGGGCACTTTGCCTTTTGTGGTACCTAGGTTAGGGTAGGTTATACAACAAGAAAAAGTATCGAACTGTTTGCTTCTATACCGAGGAGTAGACTACCCCAGGTCACTTATTAATGTAGAGGGCTGAAAGTCTTATAGTGCAAAGGGAAAACGTGCAAAGAAAAAGAATGCCGAAGCTCTATTGTTGCTTTATCGTTGCTGCAACAACAACAACACCTTTATTTTTAAGATGATGAATGGGGAGTTCCATTGCCAGGGGCGATACTCTACCCCATTGCTGATGGTGGTATGGGGAATGAAATAATGAGCCCCTTCACAATAAGAGTCGAAGTCCTATAGTGTCCAAAAATATCGAAAGAGCGTTGATATAGTCGCTGCTTTACACCGCGGGGCTTTCAGCTTTCACGGATGCTTTAATCACGCTTCAGGTGACGATCATTTCTCAAACATTCTCTGTACCAACGCACTGCTTATAAGGTACGTAGAAAGGGAAAAGATCACTTTCAAAAATGGGGAAATGGCCATCAGAAATCTCAGAAGGTCTCTGAACGCTGGTCATCTTGGCACAACCTGTCATTCCACCAACAGCTTCCTCAAGACACTTGCGTTCTTTGCCGATTTCTTATATCTTCCAAGTCCACCAACAAAAACAACAACAACTACATGAATGATGATGGGATGAGGTGATTCACCGCAACAATTGCAGTACCATACCTCAGTGCATGCGGGTCAATATATGAGTGGGATGACGATGAAAAAGATGAGGCACACACACACTCACACGCACACATGACACACGCAAATGAGACATCACACGCGCGGGTGCTTCTAACCACGACCTACTAGATTATAACGACCATGTCACAATCAGCAAACCCTATGAGGAGCCTGTCCGCACGATCCGCCAGGGGCGCTACTGATCGGCACGCCACGATTGGACGATGGGAATTTGAATTCTGAACGCGCAGAAACGTATGTACAACTACCGTAGCAGACGACAGCGATAGCTCCTATGAAAACGCGTAGAATGATGATGATAATCAACCTAAGAATAAAACATCTGTGGAACGTCCACCGCTTGTACAGAAATACTAAGGTAAGCTGAAGTATAAAGTATTGTAGAAGTTGAGAAAGCAAAACTGGGACGATGAGAAGCGCCACCGCTACCTTCCAAAAATGCGGCGCAAGGAAAGGGTGCGCACGACATGGTCGTTATAATCTAGTAGGTCGTGGTCGTAACTGATGGAGATAGTAGTTCATCGGGTCGGCCTCCGGAGATGTAGTGCCGTGAAGATCACATCTCCGCATTCATGCTAAAGGCTCTGAGGTCAGAGGATTTCAAGCAGGCTAGTAGACGCCAAGAACAGATAGAATGAGTGCAGGCATTGACGGTGCTGCACAGGGTTATAACAAGGACCCAAGGTTGCAGCAAGGCTGAGCGGCTTGTTGTTTATACGGGTCAGTTGGGACTGGAGCATTGCACTGTGCGAACTGTATATAGAGGACAGTCGATGAGGTCGTGTTGAATGCTTGCCACCATGCCGCAGTTGGAACACGAGCTGGTTGAAGCGTACCTTAGCCTAGCTGTGTCTGAACTGCGGGGTCTGAACTGAACATTGAGGCGAAGTCGATGCAGAAAGGAGGAGAGACAGCTGGAGCAAAAAGGAATTCCCTCTGCATCACACGAAACTGTGCGTTCTGTGTAACTGCAGTACGTGCTAAGGTTCTGTCTCTTCCTGTAGTCCTACTTTCAAGAAGCGATTCTGAACAACCAGCTTTACCTGCTAAAGGACATCATCAGCTACTCTTATCCCGTCGAAGAGCTCGTGCTTCAGTGTTACATGAAGACGTACGGCGAGACTTGCGAAAGCTTCGACTGCCATCACATGTACGCCATACCGCACTTCCGGTACAAGAGTGACATGTACTTTCATGCTGACTTATCTTTACAGGTGGAAGATACAGTACTCGTACTACAAGACCGGCGTGTGTTATTCATTCGACCCGTCCCGGTCGCCCATCTACCGCGGGTGCAACGAGCCGTGGAAATACAGTATAATCGATTATATAATCGATTATTACAGTATAATCGATTTGTTTTCACGCAGAGGTAACCTTTCGACTGTCTACCAGCATCGAGAGCCCCACAGTGCCAGAGGAGACGCTCATCTCGGCAATAATCCACGAGCAGAGGCTGTTCACGGGAGGGGTCAGCACATCCGTCATGTTCAGACCTGGCAAAACTTACATCTTGTCGGCGCTACAGGTACGTAACTTTATTGAAGGAGCGCGCTTAGCATTGGTCGAGACCTTGCTGCCTCATTTGGCGAGGAATTCCACCAGGATCTACCATGCAGAAATATTTTAGCTGAACGGTGTCTCGTCACTGCACGATTGAATTTACAAAAAAAAAAATCAAGAAAAAACGCCGTTGGAAACCATTCACGAGCGGTGCGACGTACGTACGTCATCAGGTCCGTGTGACGTACGCGCTAAAAACAGATGATGGTGGGTGCTGGTGGTGATGGTGAAAGGGTTCGCCGTTATCGGCCCCACAGAGGTGGCAATGTGACGGCTGACACCCAGGGGAATGTGCGTCCTGAAGTGTCACTTCATCTCTGGTCTAACAATCTCTTCATTAGGTTAGGTTATTTAATCAGAAGAAGAGAAACTACACATAGAGGTAGACCCTCTTTCTCCAACGCATCCCACATTTCCGAAACAAGCAGCACTACGGGGGCAACGTTATGACGTACAGTATGTTCACTGACAGGGCGTGATTTCGTCCAGGGCGTCCGTCCGTTACACTACAACCTCCTCACCCTATATCCCTCTTACGCCCACGCAGAATATTTCTCGCCATTGTAAACGGAAGTAACCCGTAGCCCTTGTAACCCTTGTGATTGTGTGACCGTGTGTGTGACTTATCAGTTTTAGTTTTGTGTTCTACCTTTCCTTTTCTTTTCTTCTTTGTCTTCTTTTCTTTTCTCTTTGTCTTCCTCTTTTCTTCCCGTTTTCTTCTTTTCCTTTTCTTTTCGTCCCCCATTTTCCTTTTTGTGGAATAGCAAGCCGACCTCCGTCTGGCTGACCTTTCCTTTCTTTCCTTCTTAATAAACATATACCCCCCCCCCCCCCCCGTGAATCGCCGACATGTTCATTGCGATTCTGTATTCCGCAGACCGACATCATTTCTTTGGAGGCTCCGTACGAGACCAAATGCACAGACTACGTGCGGATGACGCAAGAGTTCAACTACACCGCGGACAACATCCAGGCAGAGGTACAGCATGTCTTCTTGTTATCACAGGGTTGCTCCACCACGAACGAAGGCATAAATGCTGAACACGCCGTGACAGTTTAGTCTCCGCTTCGTGCACCGGCAGGGGCCCACAGAGACTACGTGCGCTTCACCTTCAAATGTTACCCCTTCATTTGGGGCTGGGACCATATGAGGTCGCTCCAGGGGTAATAGAGGAGAGAGGGAAGCTGGGGAGCCGCGCAGATGGCTGACGTAGTTGCATGGCGTATACCAGTTCGTGTCATACCCGCTCCCTGAAATCAGGACTTCACTGCACAACACACTCTGCGCCAACTTCTGATTTTAGGAAAGAGCTGGGAACTCCGCGAAAGCTGTGGAGGGAGGCGAAAAGGAGCCGGTCCCTCATTTACTGGAGAGGGGCCCCATGGCAACGCGGTGCGCTCCCGGGTGGGCCGTGTCTTTGAATGCGCGGCCGATAAAAAGGTCGTCGGGGCAGTACCGCTTGCGGTGCTGTGCGAGAACGATTTTTCTTAAATCCCGTCACTATAGTTAACATACAAATTGCCACTAAAAGGCGTACGCTTCCCATTTCTAACCAATCAGAAAAGAGAACGGTATCATTGTGAATGGCGGTTGATTCTGTGTGTGTGTCATGCGGTAAAGCTCGGTTTTTCAGGTTTAATAATTACATACTCGAGGGCATGAATATATGAATGAATAATGAAATGAAATAACGAAAGAGATGTATGAGGAATGAATCGATACGAAGTCACACTTTCCTGCGCACTCTGTGTTTGTTCCACCTCCAGGAATGCAGCGAACGGTGCTTGGCGGATCTCTGGAAGTCGCACTGCGACTGTTACCCGAAGCTGTATTCAATGAGGCACATTCTCAAGGGGTTTCTCTGCGAGTATTTAACCCAACGTAAGGTCTTAGTCCCATTCTAGAAGTCCACGTCCGCAGCACCCACTACGACTGTTTGTGTTTCAGTGAAATGTAACGACTACATGAAGACTAAGAACTGGGTGCCCAACTGTCAGAATCAATGCACGCGCCCCTGCAGGTAAGAACGACGTCCATCGGTCGATATCAGTCAATGAAGTTCCGTTCTCGGTACCATCTGCGTTCTCCAGGGAAGCACGGTACAGCTCGTTCAGCTTCCAAACCGGAAATGTCAAAGAGTACGCGAAATATCCGTAAGTGGGAAACAATTTGAGTATTATTGTGGCGATTATATGCACAGTACGAACTCATTACATGTGTCAGAACATGCTCAACGTGTTATTGCTTTACGTACACATTTAGGAAAAGGTACAGGCCTGTGAAAAGTGATGATCTCCGACATAAAAATACGCAACAGTAAAATAATAATATTACTAAAAATACACAATCACGTGGCAAAGTACCCTTAAAGGGGCTATAGCGCATCCGGAAACGGTATATTTCATTCAGCGAGGATAAATTTTTGCATTTTAGTACCCTTCTAGTATACCGATGTACCCTGTTCACTGAATTTTACAGCATTTTCTCTCTAGAAGATACGAAAGGCAGAAAAAATAGGCGATGTCAAGTTGCCGGTGGTGAGTAAATCAAAGAGTGATATTAAACGGTAGGAACAACTTACCATGTGTACCATACCAACCATACCACATACCATACCATACCAACCATACCTTACCAACACCAACCATGTGTAACTAAATAAGTTGTTCCTACCGTTTAATATCACTCTTTCATTTTCTCTCTACCTTGAGAAACTCTGTCTGTCACGTTCCTGGCGCCCGTTGCAGTCCGCGGCGTTCTAAAATGCCTAATTAATACAGCAACAAACATTGTGTAAGCGTAGCATTAGCATGCCTGGGGGACATTCAACGTGAACAAGGTACTGACGTTTGGTTTCAGTTAGGCTATACATGGATCAGGATGTGAAAGCCAGAAGGTGCACGGGCTTATGTGCTATTCAGTAACGTGTTTGCAATATTACCACTTTCAGGAAAAGAGAAATGGAAGTAAGTGTTGTGCTCGGAACAACCAGAACAAAGATCGTCCAGACGTTTCCCAGAATGCTGGTACGCACGTATTAGTATCTCATGTACATGCACTTGTGAGCGCCCAATGTTCAAGGCTCACACTCTTCAAAGAGAACTTCACCGCATAGCACGCTCCTAGCCAACCATCGTCCCGAATGTATACCTGAGACAACTAGAGATGACGCGGCAGTACGTTATATGTATAGATTCCAATTATAAAAATTCGCTCACCAGAGGCGTCGTCGTTTTTTTTTTTTTTTTTTTTAGATAAACAAAAGACACCGAAGGTATGTTGACATCCGGTTTCGGTTCTACAATGCAAGCATGTGCGATAACAATAGCGAACCTCTTCTCAAACAAACAAACAAACGAACACACAAACAAACAAACAAACGTTCGATGGATACCACCTTCTAGGGTTCTCTGTGCATGATCTTGAGATAATTGTGAATAGTGGATAATTGTGGACTTCTGGTGAACAGTTCCGGGTCATTTGACGCCATTTGGTCGAAGGTCGTTTGACCGAACGCGGGGCATTTGGTCGAAAGCCATTTGATCGAACGCCGTTTCATCGAAACGGCAGCGATCGTTTGATCGATGTTTTTTATCGGTTCGCCTGGAGCGTTGAAGAAGAAGAAGAAGAAGAAGAAAAAGAAACTGAGCTGCAGTTCTAAATGCCGTTATCCTAAGGACCTTTGGTTTATTCACCCGTTCGACAACCTGCTAGGTTTTTCCACTGTGACACAAAGCAACTAAACATGTCATACATGTCTTTCATCCCTAATCCCCCAACCCTTTGGCAAATAATAATTGGTCTCAAATAATAAACATTTTTGACAAATAAATGAATGACAGTTTTTGATAATTTATATAATTTATTCGCGAACGTGGACAAATTTTAATTATATGTTATTAATGTTTGTATTTAGCTGACTATTCAGTTTTAGTTTATTTACTTTGCGCCTGTGTGCTGCAAGTGAAGATAAATTTATTTGCCGCAACAAACATTAACCGAATAAGTCCTTCGAAACCTAGACAAGATAAGCCGGGCAGCAGAACTTTGCATTTGCAAGGTTGAACTAATGTTTTATTTGCTGTTAATTTAATATCTTTTGTTGTACCATGGCGAAATTTCCTTCTTAGACTTCGAGTGGCTTTGGCGCACACATGACTATATCCCATTTCAGAACTTTCCCTTTAAATTTGCGCCAGCAATGAGAAGGGTGCCCAGAAGAAGCACAGACTACCGGCTGCTTCCAACGTGAGGCCACTTACTTCAATATGTGTACTAGCAGATGTGTAGTTCGCCGCACACTTCCCCACTGTTCTGTTCAGCTGTGTTGTTCGTAAATGACAAAAGGTCTGAAAATAACCAGTGGTCTCCCCTCTTCGGCTGAAAAAAAAAAGCAAAAACAAATAAAAAGACAGAGGACACTGCCTGCCTGCTCCGTATGCTCGAGTGAAAACTTACAGAAACACAGGTGCGCACGACGCACTCCACGGAGCTTTGAACTTCCTTCCAACAAACGTCTTTCGTACAAACGGCGTCGACCAATCGGCTTTCGATCAAACGTCTTTCGATCAAACAGCGTTCGACCAAACAACATTCGACCAAATGGGCGGACACCCTATAGTGAACACGTGGATAGTGGACTTCTGAATAGCGAACATGTGAATAGCGTACTTGCGAGTAGAGCACCTGAGAAGTAGTTTTGGGGAGGGGGGGGAGGGTGAGAATTTATGTTAGGAGTAGCAGAACAAGTTGGGAGACGAGTTCAGTTTCTCCTCTCTTTTTTTCCCCCTTAGTAACAAACAAACAAACCAACGAACAAGAACAAAAACAAACAAACAGAAAGGCTCGCGGTCGAGATAGAGCTGATAGAGAACTATTTCGAAACCTGGTAAAATAGGATTGTTCAATCTGTGGCTTGGTATCTTGAGAGAACTAAAGCAGGACGTTGCCGTCATGGCAGAGAAAGTGCTGCTGGCATTACAATTTGTATGAAAATCTTTCGCACTCTGACTCTGATGATCAAAGCGTATATGACCGTGCCTTTTTTTTTTAACTTTTGCTTCCTGTTCGTGCTGTCGCTTTCATCCTTGAGGACTCGGATAACCACGGTATTTTCTTCCAATCAGGGTTCTGACCTGATCACCTACTTGTCGGGTCACGTGAGCATGTGGCTGGGCGTTGCTCTTCTGCAAGTGGCGGACCTCCTGTGTGCAGCCTATGCGAAGTACCAGGCCGGGAAAATGTAATTATTTATCTGACATTGTCCCGTTAGTTGTTGCGAGTTGTTCCGTAACCATAGTTCAAAGTATATTCGTTTGGCATCCCAGTTGTTCCACGTGGGCAGGGACCAATTTGCAATAAAGTGGGACAAACTTACTGCTCTATACTGCTCAGATGCAACGCGTACATTTTGACTTTGCACGTCGAATTTATAATAAAGTTAGCTGGGGGGGGGGGGGGTTGAGTTAATGATTTTGCAAATTCGGAAAGTCACTTTAAAGTGGCGAAGTTATTTGTAACTATAATACCGGGCCGGGTGTAGGTGTATGTGTGCGCTGTAATTAGGTGCGGTTTTTGTCTTTTCTTTGTCGTCGTCATCACCATCCTCGTAACTGATAGCTAACTCGACGTTATTTGTGCACAGTAACTTCGCTTTTTCTTTTAACTATACAGCTTAGCTACGTATAATACCCCTGTCACACGGGCATTTCGATCCTTCTCGAATCCGATCTGCATTGAACTTCCCGAGCACGCTCGAGTTTTGACGCTGCTACACGGCCACTTTCAATGCGCATTGAATGGTTGACCTGTGCAAATAAATAAACGGAACTCATTAATTTCGCGTTTCCGATATAACAGCGATATTAGTGGTAATTTATCGTATACTGATGTAAGCATCATTTGTAGCTTCGCGCGCATGTCCGTCTTAAGTTACGACAGTTCACCGGGGTCGAGGATGCAAATGGCGGCCGTCGAGCAGTCTTGAAATTCTCAATCCTTTTATGGGAACTGTCTTGAGTCAAGCAGGATCAAAGTTCGATCCTGCTTGGAAGCGGCCGTGTAGCACCATCCGATCTGCATTGGGTTCAAGCAGGTTCGGTCGAGCAGGATCGAAAATGCCCGTGTGACAGGGGTATTAAAGCAACTTTTCCCAAGACAGCATTCTTCCTTGTTACACTGATCAATGAAATGTTCTTGTGTTGTATATGGTCGTGAATGTGAGTGCATTGCGTCGATTTTCCGTTATATCTATACCTACTTTTTTTCCCCTCTCGTTCGTCTGTTTAGGAAGAAAACTCAACTGGTGAACTTGGCTAAATAGCTCGCTAGGCACCTTCCGAGGCACCTCTCCGAGTTGCAGAAGCGGCAAGATATGTCCACCAAACTGTTGCGCAATTTAGGTTCCATTAAATGTGATTCATGACCATGCGAACTCGATTATTTTGGTAACTGTATCATCAGTTTGGATACGAACGCCCATAAACAATTTACGAACAACATTATGAAGAAGGAGACATACGGGTGTAGCTTAGCTGCTCCCACATTACAAGAAAGGGAAGTGGTGGTAGACGCTAGGAACCACCAGCTCCAGTGGCTCGTCTTGCCCCACCTTACCCTACACTAATTTGACGAGATGACAGCAACACACACGCCTTTTTGCGCCATGATCATCAATGGAAATTTCAAAAGAAAGAAAAAAAAAAAGAAAACGCATGGTCGCCCGTTTCCAAGAAATCGCCGGACAGAAACAGCGAGAGCAGTGAGCGGGCTGACATCTCCATTTTTTTTCTCCTATCATCATCATCATCATAAACCGTTGGCGAAGAGCGTGCTATCGGCGTTGAAGTTTTCGGTTTTGGAATGACCAACGGCCATTTGTTAGTCATCGTTTTTTTTTAGTCATCTTTTTCTTTAATCTATCTCATCCTTCTTTCACCGTTTGTTAGTTTGTCCTTCATTTCCTAATTCTTTCCTTTTCTTTTTATTTATTTTATTCTTCTTTTATTTATTTTGGCTTTCCCGCTTCCCGTTTGGCTGAAGTACCTCGAAATTGTACTTAAAGTAAAGTACCAAGTAAAGTACAGTACAAAGTACCCAATTCCTAATGTACTTCAAGTAAAATACAAAGTACTATGCAAAGCACTTCAAGTACTCATGGAGTACACTACCAATTTAATTTGTACCACTTTGCATTTCGCTGTCTAGTAGCGATGTCTTGCTTTTTTTTAGTCAAAACGTTAGCCAGGATTCTTCGCAAATGCTTTGCCGAGGGAGCACTCTGCCATGGGAGCTGGTACTGCCCTCTCTCGATCTGTTCGCATTTGTACGCCGCTCATGGCCACAGTTGCTTCGCGGCGCTAACACGGAGTAAAAAAAAGAAGAAGAACTAAAATATTACTTTAACTGCCCCCTAAAATAGTGCAGGGTGGTGGTTTCTCGGGGCTCTTTACCGCGCCCCAGTAGAGAGCCAACGACATTTTTCCTCGAGCGCCAAATACGTACCGCTGTACATGTATGGCGATGCCTAATGTTAGAACTCTGATTCGCGCCTTAGCTGTCGGCTCAGTACAAATTGCTTGCGGAACCGGGAAAAAGGTGCGAAATAAAACTGAAGGATCCCAGAATGGAGTTAATCGTCCTTGGGTCGTCTGCTTGGTCATCTCGTAAAGGTGGTCTCTCTGAGAGGCTTGTGAGTGGGAACTCTTCTCCGGAGCACTCTCAGCGATGAATGAACTGTGTGTTGGGCTGACACTGCTGCTGGTCTGCCTCCTTTCTTGGTAAGTGGCGATTACTTAATCAAATGCCTTTCTTACGATCACAATGTGCCATGATGGCAAAGCTTACTAAAAAGGAAACTTCTTCATGTTCAGGATTTTTGTTGTTTCTTTCTTTCTTTTTTTCCATGTCTACGCGTTAATATAGCGGTACTGTTGGCTAACACGAAGTATCGGCTGCGTTCTTTGTTGTAGGTGTGCATATACTATGTACTTGTGCCTGTCTTTGACTTAGTATGTAATCTGAGCCATATCCGTATTTAATTTATTTTTGAAACAGTTATACTATATCTACACGTTCTGAATTTCTGAATGCTGTCATTGAATAGACAGTACTCTACATAATCTCCGTACGCGGTTCCTTAATTAGTCTCGTCTCCATAATAGCCTCTGTAAAGAAACTTACGCACATGGTTATTCTATTTCGTGGCGGACAACGTTCGTATAAAACACATTTTTGTACGTCATTCGTAATTAATCGGCAATATTCGCTAATTCGTGAAGTATTGGGTTAATTAACTTCGCCTTTCGTCGAGGGCAAACTCCTTTAGCCTCGCAATGATCTGATATTAAAAGTATATAAATCCAAGAAAAAATAAAGGCATGAAGGAAAAAAGTGAATAAAAAAACGGAACTTTACCACATTGCACGCTCTGAGCCGACCATCATCCCGAATGACATAGTTCTGCCCCTTGATTGGCTAAAAACGATAGGCGTACGCCTTTTTGTGGCACTCACGCAGTAATGTGAATTGTCCTAAAAAGGCGTGCGCCCCGCGCTTTCAACAAAGCGGGACTGATAACGGTATCATTCAGGATGGGCACGGGTGGATGTGCGTCCTGGGCCGACTTCTAAGGGAACTGTGCCGACATATATCTGACGGCGTCTTATGAAAACCCAGGAGAAACCCACCCCATACACCGGCACCGGGATTCGAACCCGGGTACCTCCCAGTCTCGACGTGATTGTGTAGAGTATGCGCGATGGCCAACCATTGCGCAGAACGATACCGTTATCGAATGTCACCGTACGCCTTTTTGTGATACTTACGCTGTCCATAATTGTCACAAAAAAAGGCGTACTCCTCCCGTTTTCAACAAATCAGAGCAGATAACGATATCATTCGAAATTATGGTTGGCTAGGAGCGTGTTATGCGGCGAAGTTCGTTTCTAAGAGTGTAGACACGGTGAATACAAACAGGTATACCTGGAGTGAGCGGGTTAAAGTGATGGAGTGCAATATCGAAATTGATGTTCTGAGGCTAGACCACACAAAAAAGGCCAACACAACACACAAGCCTCAAGTGTCTAATAACAATGAAAGAAGGAAGTCACTGAAAAGGTTAGCCAGCTGTAGGACTCGAACCTATACTCGAACCCGGCAAGCCAGAACATGTGTGTTCAGCTCCTACAGATGGCTAACCTTTTCAGCGACTTCCTTCTTTGATAGAGTGCAATATGTAGTTCGAAAGTTTGAAACGAGTGAGTGTAAATGAGTGTCAAAATGAGTGTAAATGAGTGTCAAAGAAGAAGAGGGATGTTGTGTGCTGAAGTCTGTGTGTATGCTACGCATTTGTGCTTGGTGTTATTCGAGGAATGCCAGTTGGAATCAACCTTACAAAGCGTTATATAGATAGTAAAGTGTATTTGTGCTCGGGATGATGCATGCGAAATAACGCATATTATTGCAACTAATAGACACTCTGCAATCTCATGGTTTCCCGCTATTTATTTCATTATTAATTTATTTACTATTGTCGTGCCCACCAACAGAAACAGTTACATTATACGTTATATTAAACGACTGTATACTTTATATTCATACCGCAGGTGGTTCTATCGACGTCAGACTTACTGGAAAAATCGAGGTGTCGTTCAAATCCCGTTCTTTGAATGGATAAAGTACACGGCTATGCAGTATTACCTGGTAAGGAAGCTCCACATCCCCCAAAGTAACTCCCAAGAAATGTAGTTACTGTTTCTGTTATTCCAGCCCACGCACGTCGTCTGGGACGAAATCTTCAAGAAATATGGTCCAGTTGTTGGGTAAAGTCATATATCCTTGCTCTGAATAATGCGTAATGAGGATTACCCGAACATTCCCATGATGGGACAATACATCTTTGTACGAATCAGACGACTTCACGCTTTATGATACAATCGGTGTCGGTTTTATGTGGCGAAGACCCAGTGACATGTTACTGTTAAGCCCAACGAGGCTGCTCTCTAAAACCATAGCTTCACCGCATAGCACGTTGTGCGCGAACCATTGCCACGAACGATAGTGTTATCGCTCTTGATTCGAAGAGAGAAAGGGTCCTGCGCCTTTTTGTGGCAATCTGCTTGTATGAGATTGCCACAAAAAGCGTACGCCCCCCTCTGTCTTCCAATCACAAGTGATAACCTTATCATTCGTGGCAATGGTTGGTGCACAGCGTGCTATGCGGTGAAGTTCTGTTTTTAGAGTGTATACGGCAAGCGAGAGTCAAGAGCCAACTGTACATTAATGGTGATCCAAAAAGGCGTACGTCTCAGTCTATAACGGAAATTTCCGCGCGCAGTACACTCTAATAATGGCGCATTATCGTTTGTGATTTGAGGCAAGAGCGGAACGTTCGTCTCTTTGTAGCAACTGAAACATATCCAAATTGCCACAAAAAGGCGTACGCCTGTCCCTTTTCAACAAATAAGGAAAGATAACGATATCACTCTGCACGGCGGCTGGGTCTCAGCCTGTTGTGCGTCGAAGTTCTGTTTCTAATGGCGAACTCGCGTGGTAATTTCCTAGCAGGTTTTATTGCCAGATTCCGAGCAACTGCGTTCGTTTCGTCCAAACTGTGTGTTCTCGTGCAATCTCGTTTGTTCTCGTGGCGCTTTCAGTCCAGCACTTTTTCTGCCCGGGCTCTTTTACTTCCTTCTCTCTCTTTCCTATCATTTATTTTATCCTTCAATGTATAGTTGTTTTTTATTGTAAATAAAAAAATATATATATCCGGTGCCGTCGCATTGCACCGCGAGGGTGGCGAGGACCCTCATTGGCCCGCACGTCCAAGTTCACATGTGGGTTCGCAGACGACGGAACCCGAAGACCAGCGACCACGATGCCCCTAGCGTGATCCAAGCGACTAAAACCGCTAGATTCCTGTCACCCGTGTTCGGGTGGCAACGATCACGTGATCCAGCGCGGGCGCCGACCTAGTAATTGCCGAGCGCTATAGGCCGTGTTGCCATGAAATGGCCACCCGAATTTGCCATGAGAGAGTGTAGTTCGCCTCTTGCGTGTTATGCCGTGAAGTTCTGTCTTTAGGAAGTTCGCGATTACAAAAGTTGGTCCTCGTCCAAGCGTGAGTGGGGATTTTTTCAACTTTTCTTCTTTTTTGCCTGTAGCACCTTCACGGCGGACACTCCAACGCTAATGGTAGCTGAACCTGAAATGCTCAAAGCCATCATGGTCAAAGATTTTGCTTCTTTTCCAAACACACAGGTAAACTTAGGCCGCTGGCACAGTGTCGCCATAAAACACATTGTTCATAGCCGTTTTGCTTAATTGGTTAATTACGCATAATCGTATCTTGATGTGTGTATGTGTGGTTAATTACGCAGTTCATTCAACGCACGGGCGATCCTGTTCTGGACAATACACTGGTGGCCCTTCTCGATGACGACTGGAGAGCAGCGAGGGCGACGGTAGCGCCAACCTTTAGTACAGGAAAGATGAAGCAGGTATCTTTTTATCAGTTTACAGCTACCTGCAATTAGGTGTGCTCTGAATACCTTGACAATATGTGGTTCACTCACTCATGCACGTATTGTAGCACACGCTAAAATATTGACGAAACAATAATTCGGTTATTTTTCTACGTGACGAGATAGAAACGCTTGAGCAAACTTCAGCGTGAAGCTCTGACCATCAGAGCACAGCGAGAGCCTCGTCCATTTCTATTGGTTCTCGTAAGCACGTGACCTCTCCCGCAGCCGTCGCATTGGCGGGGACTCCTGCCGTGTTGTCACGGTCCGATGAGATTCGGCGTTCGCGCTGCCGCCCTTCTATACCTGTTTATTGCCTCCATTGCTGTAAAACTTGGAAAGCAGTGTCGCATCGATGCACATAGGAGACATCTACAGTCATTCAGGATAACTTGGTCGGGCGGGTAGAATTGTTACAACTTCTTTAAAGGGGCACTACAGTTCAAAAATTATCCTCGCGAAATGAAAGGTGCCGTTACCTTGACACCACCACCACAAAAGGAACGGGATGCATCCGTCGCGTCGATCGTGATTTATGGGCTGGAAACTTTAGCAAACTTTAGCAAACTTTAAACACAGACAAAGTGACCACTTTAATATCTAGTATATCAATCTGTCCTTAATATAATGCTCAAATGTGATGAAATATGATGATGATGATAGCAGTAGAAAACCCGAAGATGTACACTCGTGTTCAACTTAAGAAGGAAAGGAAATCTAGCCCGTCAGCGACATACGCCGTTGGGGGTAAGGAGACACAATAGCGCGCCAGGAGAACTACTGCAGCGCCACCATGTGCCACCACCAGTAGGGGAGTATAGCAGGGAGGTGCGTGGTGAGGCGTGGAGGAGGCGTGGTGTCACGCAGCCAGTCGAAGCAGCCAATACGGAAGCAGAGTGAGTATGATGGACTACATTATCTGACGGAGGAGCGACCGTGACCTCTCTGTGTCCAGCCATCCTATCTGCAGCGCAGTAATGTTTTGAGAGCTGACGGACTAGATTTCTTTTCCTTCTAAAGTTGATCGCGACCATTGGTCTACTCAGCGTGAGGTAGGCTACTCTCGAGCCATAGTAAAATCCTAAAGTGATGTCTCCCCCTATAGGGTGTAAGGTACTGAAAGAAGGAAAACCTATGCACCTTCTCTATGCCCTTGAGGGCAGTAGAGGAACGATCGTAGAGACGGCTAATTGGTTACCTTGCAAGGAAGCAGTACGCGCGCGCGCCAGTATTGTGCCTAATAGGCTAATACAATAGACCTCTCCCTGTTTGTAAACTAAATGACGTCATAGTGTTCGACAGCGCCACCAATTTGGTAGAGTTGAACTACGCACGAAAGCCACGGTCTTGAAGGTATTACGATGGTCTCTGAAAGGGACGCGACCTTCGGTCCATTTTTTTTGTTTTTGTTTTTAATAGGAGGCAGCGAACAAGTGCCCATTCGTGGATCCGATTTGTTTCGGTTTCAGTCTGTCTATCAACGTCATGATGGCGTTTCCCCTGTAGAGTTCTATTCGTTCACAAGATGGCGCCCAACGACTTTGTTGGCTTTCAAAAATCGTGCGCATAGTTCACACTGTAGAAGCAGAAAATCATAGTGGCGCATAGGGCAATCTAGGCC
Source organism: Ornithodoros turicata (assembly GCF_037126465.1). NCBI lineage: Eukaryota > Metazoa > Arthropoda > Arachnida > Ixodida > Argasidae > Ornithodoros > Ornithodoros turicata. The sequence continues at coordinate 13,951,061 of NC_088210.1, read as the reverse complement.
ACCTGTCTTCCAACGAGGTGAAGAAAATAGAAGACTTCAATTATAGTACATTATATAATTATATTATGTTGATGCGTGGTAGAGTTTATTTATTTATTTATTTTTACGGCCTGAACGAGACAAAAATACATAGTGTACTTGTGGCACACAGCGTTACTTTGCTTTGTCTGTTGCTGCAGATGATACCTGTTATCAGTGAGTGCACGGCCAAGACAGTGGACCACCTTCTCAGTGCCGCAAGAACGGGGAAGCCGTACGATATAAAACAGTAGGTTACCGAGTTACATGAGGCAAATGTGTCCAACTGGTACAGGCTCTCTAGGCCAATGATTACACTTGATAGCTTCAGATACCACATTACTGACAAATCAGCCACGAAGCACCAATGAGTTCTTTTCTCTACCTTTCTTTATCCTTTTCTCTGTCTCCTTTTGTTTTCCTTCTTATTTTTCTTTTCCTTTTTTTTCAATGTAATAGCAAGTGGACTTTGTGTTTGTCTAACTTTTCCTGTAACACATATTCCCTCCCCTCGTAAGGCGACCTCACAACTACGTAACTGGACTTTGCAACTTAACCTGATTGCTTTGAGTGAGACACAAGACTCACGCGCGCGTCGTTAGAATTGTACCGAATATATATACAGGGTGTTGCACGAGAGAGTGACCCCTCATTATGAAAAAAATTAAAAAAATACAAAAAATCTGCGTGAGATGAAGACTGGAAACCTTCTGCCTGACACTTGTAAAGGATTTTGCTACCCAGACAGGTGTTTTCTATGAGAGTACCTCATTAATTAGTCTAATTAGCTTAATGAACCCAAAAATTTGCCAAGGAAAGGTAACGATTTTTTGCTTTAATTAGAAAGCCCATGGCCACAACACACCATTTCAGTCACAAATGCAGGAACTTTCACAACGTCTCCACAAAACTTTTACACCCGAAAGAAAACACGTAACAACCGCCAGAAAAACCGTCGCTCATCAGGGCGCACGCTCGGCCAAGTTGCCCCGCCTAAAGTATGGGGAGGAGGAAACTACAACACAGAAAACAGCAAGAGGTCATGTCGATCCCTTTTTTGCTGCCTCCTTTTTTGTTTGGGATCCTTCTATCTATTGAGATGAACTCGGTTTATCGGTTTCTCAGATTGCCGCCCGGTCCCCGCCCTTCCTTTTTTTTCTTTTTCTTTTCTGTTTTTCTCATGCTGTTCTCATGCGCAGTGGGAGTGTCTTCGGGCCGTGCCGATAGTCCCGGCACACTCTAAAAACTGAACTTCACCACATAGCATGCTCTGCGCCAACCATTGCCACGAATGATAGGGTTATCGCTTCTTATTCGAGGATTGAGGGAGGCGTACGCTTTTTTGTGTCAATTATCATATATCCAAATTGACACAAAAAGGCGTACGGCTCACTCTCTCCTCCAACGAGAAGCGATAATCGTATCATTCCTGGCAATCGTTGGCGCAGAGCGTGCTATGGGGTGAAGTGCAGTTTTTAGAGTGCGCTGCACTCTTTAAAATGAACTTCACCGCATAGCACGCTCCTAGCCAACCATCATCTCGAATGATATCGTTGTTTGCCCTGATTTGTTGAAAACGGGAGGCGTACGCCTTTTTTGTGACACTTATGCTGTTCATAATTGTCACAGAAAAGGCGTACGACTCCCATTTTCAACAAATCAGGGCAGATAACGATATCATTCGCGATGATGGTTGGCTAGGAGCTTGCTATGCGGTGAAGTTCTCTTCCTGCTGAAGACAGGCCTTGCTGATCGACCCATCTAATACTGTACTCTCCCCGATGAACTCGTGCACCTCACCGCATCCCCATCCTTCAACCTCCTCTATCCTCCATCCGTCCGTCCTTCCTTTGTGTTTTGTTTTGCTATGCGTTTTCCTTTTCTTTTTTTGCCTATAGTCGTGATGACGCCCACTTCTGTGTGGCCAACAACGGCGAGCCTATCCTGCCATCACCCCCCCCCCCTCATTTTTAAGAGTGTGCGAAATCCGAAAGCGCGCTAGGAGAGATGGCAAGTGTTTGGGTGTCACATAATTGGGGAATCGTTGAATAAACTTTAAATCATGATTAGAATAGGACTTTCTAATTAACGAAAAAAAAAACACGTTACCTTTCCGTAGCAATATTTTTCGTTCAATTAAGGTAATTAGCGTAATTATTGAGGTACACGCATACCACTCTAATAAACAGAGCTTCACAGCATAGCACGCTGTGCGCCAACCATTGCCACGAACGATAGGGTCATCGCTTCCGATTCGAGGAGAGAAGGGGGCGTGCGCCTTTTTATGGCAATTTGGGTATATGGTAATTGCCACAACAAGGCGTACGACTCCTTCTCTCCTCGAATCAAAAGCGATAACCGTATCCGTTCCCGGCAGTGATTTGCGCACTACGTGCTATGCGGTGAAGTTCTGTTTTTAGAGTGCACCTGTCTGGGTGGTAAAAACCTTCGAAACTGTCATGGAGAAGGTTTCCAATTTTTATTTCACGTAGATTTTTATTAATAATTAGGAGTCAGTCTCTCGTGATACACCCTGCATATATCGCTATAGCGAACACCTACTCGCCAGCAAACCAACGGCAAGCATGTGACCTGAACGGTTTCGATTATCTTGGAAATCTTTCGTACTCACTTTGCAAACGAAACTAGATGGCGAGATCGCTATATCCAACAATTCACTATATTCGTGTTCGAACTAACGTGGCTGTATAGTATATCGAACCAGAGTTGAGTACCATTGGACACACTTTGATATGTACTCGACGCGGACGATTTACGCTGGGTTTCATCTCTTTGTTTACGTTCGATACCTGTTTTTTCGGCAGGATATTTTCTGCCTTCACTCTGGACGTGATCGCTCGGACGAACTACCGTGTCAAGGTGGACTCGTACGATGACGTCAACGACCCCTTTGTGCGTCACGCAAGCTGCTTCTTCGGCAAGCAGTTTAAGTGGAGAGCTTTCTTATGCTGTGAGTACCTCCTCGGTCAAAAGCGAGTTTACTCGCGCGTAAGACTTTGATCTGTTTCAGTCCAGTTCCCACGACTGAGCCGGCTACTTGGACTTCGCGTTTTCACCCCCAAGGCAATCGCTTTCTTCTATGATCTCATGTTGAACGTCCTCCAGCGCCGAACCAGCATTCCGGGAAAAGAAACGGTGAGGTTTGGTAAAAGATTAGCAATTATCTGTGCTGTGGGAAATTTCCTACGGCGTGGTCCCGAACTATTTGCCAAAGGGCCACGCGAAGGAGGGTCCGCTGTGTTATACCCTACACTCTTAGAAATGAACTTCACCGCATAGCACGCTCCTAGCCAACCACCATCCCGAATGACAACGTTCTCGCCCCTGATTTGTTGAAAACGGGAGGAGGAGCCTATTTTGTGCCGTGCATAATGGCCACAAAATAGGCTCCTCCTCCCGTTTTCAACAAATCTAGGGCAAGAACGTTGTCATTCGGGGTGATGGTTGGCTAGCAGCGTGCTATGTGGTGAAGTCCATTTTTAAGAGTGTAGTCAGACGGCAAACCTAAGGCCGTTAGCGTAACGGCCGTTACCTCACCTGTAGTCCAACCGTCATTTCGAATGACATCGTCCTCTACACTGATTTGTTGAAAACAGGAGGGGTGCGCCTCTTTTGTGGCAATTATGAACTGCATAATTGTCACAAAAAAGGTGTAGGCCTCCCGTTTTCAACAAATCAGGGCAGAGGACGATGTCATTCGAAATGATGGTGAAGTAACGGCCGTTCCCGCTAACGGCCTTAAGTTTGCCGTCGGACTAGGGTATTATTCTGGCGACTTATCTGTAGCACGACAACAAGCTAGGACCGGCAGCTTCACCGCATAACGCGCTCAAACCAACAGCGATACGATGCAATAGCGTTCTTTCTTCTGATTTGTTGAAAACTCGAGGCGAACCCTCTTGGCGTGACTTCTGCTTTTAGAGTGTACGAACCATCCTAAACACACATTTCCAAAGCAACAGTTGTTCGCGAGTATAGGTTTTCTAATGTGTGTCCGTGTTCAATTTCCGTCAAAGATGCACTGTTTCTTTCAATTTCCAACCACGCATATCACAGCGTGGGTTGAAAACCAATTCCGTGGCATTATAATGCAGCGAAGCTAGTTTCGTATTCTGCGTGACAACACATCTACTGTGGTGAACTTCACCACCACCTTCACCACCTTCTAGTTCATTATACATCTACAGTTCGCGCGCGCGACATCCACGTTCCCAAGTGGACGTAACCGGAGACTCGGCGTCGTTGCCATGCCAACCTTATAGGCTAGCGAAGTTCCGGTCCTCGTAAATTCTCGCGGTTCATACGAGAGCGCGCCTGCAGCATTAAAGGAATTCAGCTGCTCCTTTCTGTAAACTCCGAACCTGGATACTCATCAGAGCTTCTTTCAGCAAGTGGCCGTGTATCCCGCTTAAAGGTGGCAACCATGGGGGGGTGGCTGTAAACGGGTCATGTAGAAAGTATGGTCGCAGAAAAATTAGCCGCCAGAAAAGGCATTCCCGAATACATTTGCTTCTTGCGAGATGTCTCAATAATGTGCAATTTCCATTAGTGTTTATTAGGCAACGGCTATTATATGAAAGGAATAATCTTCAGCAGAGACATCTCATTTAAAGCGAACGTCTCTCATTATGTAAAAGTCTTTCTTTAATTCCCACTAAAACATTATTTGTATTACCTTTGTATTGTATTTGTATTACCTTCTATTTAAAGGGGCACTAAAATGCAAAAACAATTTCACTTCAAATTACGTTACACGCTATGTCAATTTCGTACTTGTTATCATAATTCAAAACTTTAATTCCGTTACGAAGCTACAATCAAAATTATACCGGACTCATTCTTGCTTCGGCGCTAAGCAGTGAAAGACGCTTCAGCTCGTGCATCGATGTTTTTAATTGATCCTGCACGTGCACGCGCGTGACACGCCATGATGGAGACATGATGGAGCAGTCCCGGTGAAAAACATAGTGCGCGTTGCGAAGCGGACTGGCGTCGTTATCTGAAGGACACGAAGTAAATGTTGTCAGTGGAGCATTCGCGAGAACTGCTGTGGGCTACAATCCAGTGAATCGGCATTGAAAAATACAGCAGTGCGCATCATGCCGCGCATGTATACGGAACACTATGGTCGGACCCGTTCCAAATCCATACGCGCAGGATAAGTATGCGTGCGCTTCTCCTGCTGTCTCATTGGATGCTGCCAATCTTTGCCTCCTGGGGATCCCATTCGTTGCCGTTTTTCATTGCGTTTTTCTTCTAAACTGTAGCGTTGTGTCAACTAATTTTGTTTGAATTGAACTAATTGAAACACGGACTTTCATTTGAGAGCAAGTTGTTTTTGCATTTTAGTGCCCCTTTAATGCAGTATGCAATTTATCAGGGGTGTGGTCACGGCGTCGTGGGTCGCTCTCGTGGCAGGTAGTAGAAATAAGCCCCCACTGTAGCCACTGTAGGGCGTCCGCTATGGACCTGCAGAACAGACCACTCTTCGGCCGCTTCGAGTGAGCCCGACGAGACACGGGGGTGGCCAGTTTACCCATCGGGTGTCGGCCAATGTGCCACCACTACCACCACCACCACTTCCAATGTGGTCATACAAGCGCGACCGACCATCAACGGCAAGTCGGTCTCCGCCGCCACCACCCACCATCATTGCGTGACGTCATCCTCACTCATTCTTTTACGGGCTCCCTAAAGGAGTTGAGGGGTTAACAGAGGGCGTCCAGACTATAGAGTCACTAAATAGGGGTACAGAGTATCGCATTCCTTTCCCGCGCCGGAGCCGGCGTTCGGTGTCCGCGATTGGGTCGATGTGTCACGTGGTTTCCCCTTAGCGGTTGCGAGCCGACTCGACTGCGCGCTGTTCTCCAGGGGAGAACAGAGCTCTGGGGAAGAAAGGGGGAGGGTGGTGTCCCGTTGCTAGGTGACGTAACCGCGGCGGAATCAAGATGGCGAGTGCGTTCGCCCGCCTGGCTCACTGTCGCTTCTCTGCTCCCTATTCAGTGACTCTGGTGCAGACCAAAGACCTCTCACGCCCGCCACGGGTCAGCTATATTAGATCGTTCTCCTTGCGACGCAGCGCGTCATATTTGTCGTACAACCCTCCGCGCCGAAAGCGAAAACAAAATAAAATAATAGTAATAAGAATGCAAGGGGAGTTTTCGCTGCTTCTTTAAACTGCGACAGCTGCGAAGATTAAACAAAATAACACGTTCACACTTTCCAGGAGAGGCCAGATTTCATCACTCTCCTCATGAATGCTCAGACAGCGGAGAACGAGAGTTCATCCAACGCCGTCGGACAAAGGAAAAAATGTAAGTATAAACGACGCGTGTATAGGTGGTACAACATTGCCGTCTTTATGTATATGCCTCTTATTCAGCCCTGTCGAAAGAGAAGATTCTCGCGCAAGCCGTGCTCTTCTTTGTCGCCGGCTTCGACACTAGTTCCAACGCCCTTGCCATGACACTTTACTACCTAGCTCATAACCAGGACATCCAGAAGCGCCTTGCGGACGAAGTTTTGAATACGCTTCGCCAATACGTAAATTTCAGCTTCTCGCTTCTAGGAAGTATGATTGATCGTTTACTGAAATGCCGTTATCATTTTTCTTCCCGCTTTTAGAAGGAGGTTCCGTATGAGGTACTCATGAACCTGAAGTACCTCGACGCAGTTGTGCAAGAAACGCTTCGTATCAATGCTCCCATTGTGCTGTGAGTATGACTTTAACGGGATCCACTAACATGTGCACAAATCAACGACAGTAAATTTACTTGAATGATGATAATCAGAACTTTACCACATAACACGCTCCAAGCCCCACCACAGCACAGAATGGTTGCGTTAAGTAGGCGCCCCTCTTTTGGCGCACTCAAATCGGGAAGATGAGACAACCGGAGCGGCGTACTTTCAGAGTTACGCGTATGTATTTTGTCGTTATCCGTGTGAGAGTTCTCGTCGACGGGGAGGAGCAACCAGGAGAATCTCGGTTTCGTTTCTTCAGGATGGTCACCTACTCCTGACGTATTATCCGCAATGGCGCGCGAAGCAAATCATTCGGAGAGTTGATGTCGCGTGACACTACCGCCTATAGATAACGCCCTCGCGTCGCCACGATGTCGTCACGCTATGACGTTGTGGCGGCATTGCCAGCGCCATCACATCAAGGCGCGAATAATAAATAGCCTTGCCTCGCTCAGCCCGAGCTCTCGCTCTGACCTGGCAATTCCACCGCCATGTTGTGCGCCCTCACCTCGTGCTGCGCCGTTCACCCAACTTTTACACCATTCAGCTGAACGGCCGCGAGGACACTGTTGCCTTAGAACGGCTTAAGCCGGCATACGTCGACGCTGTACCACCGTTGCCGCCCTCCTTCTCCGTGGAGCTACTCTACGACTCACCCTCCACGGCAAGCTGTCCGCTCACTACTCCAACTACTCTTCCCCCACCGTCGCCTCCTCGGCTGTCTACCCGACTCAGACCGCCCCGACAAGTCACTTGGGCTCCCAAGCTCGTTTCTGTTCGCCAGCTTCCAGCGCTTGGCTAGGGGGGAGGCCCTGTGGCGGCATTGCCAGCGCCATCACATCAAGGCGCGAATAATAAATAGCCTTGCCTCGCTCAGCCCGAGCTCTCGCTCTGACCTGGCAATTCCACCGCCATGTTGTTGTCTGGTCTCGTTAGTCTTCAGTAGCACTACAACGTCACGAATACGTCAGTCTGCGCGGGAATTTCCAAGAGTGGGTATTTCAGTGATTTAGAATACTGATAATAAATTGTACCGCATAAGTCAGACGGCGAAAACTAAAGCAGAAACTTATACCCCTGTCACACGGGCAGTCTTCAATGATCATCGAAACCAACGGCCACTGAAAATGCGCGTAGCGTCATCTAGAGTGTAATGCGTCAACCTGTCAGAGAGCATTGAATCCAACGCTGTTTGAGAAGTCGACACGTTACACGCTAGGTGGCGCTACGCGCATGTTCAGTGGCCGTTGGTTTCGATGATCATTGGAAGCTGCCCGTGTGACCCGGGTATTAATAATCCAGGCGTGTAGCGTCAAAGCTCCTACAGTTTTCGGTTTCTGTCTCACGTTAGTTATTGAGCCATCTGGATCCCGAATGCATGATGCGCAGTATCTCTCCTTTCCTCCACCAGGACCTATCGAACGTGTGCCAGGACGACCACAGTGTGTGGGATACCGGTTGAAAAAGGATCCTTTATCAGGATCCCGATCTACTCGTTGCACCGCGACGAGCGGTACTTTCCCGATCCGGAGGTATTCAACCCTGAAAGGTAACGTCTTGCAAAGAACTAATTGCAATGAATGTGGTGTGGCAGCGGTCCTCATAACTACGACAAGCCTCTCCGCATACTTTAACTTTACATACACCCCCCTCCCCCAATAGACGACTTCAGAAAATCCCAGAGGGCTTAGCGTCGCTTTGAACTCTGGGAACTTGCTGGTAACACAGGAGAAGAAGGTCTCCAAACTGTTTCGGTTCCTCCTCTCTCGGCCGATTGTCCACGAGGAGTCAAGGTCAGCGAAAACGAAACGTGAAGGACAGTTCATTCCAGTAACCTCCCAGGATGCAACGCGTACGCGAGGAGCACTGGGATTTTCTGAAATCGTCTATTGCAAAAGTCTCATGACGGGATTTCGTCTTGAGGAGGTAACGTAGATTTGATCGCCTGTAGTGTGGAAGAGGTGAGCAGGATAATGAAGACGAAGGAACCTGTTCGAAAGCCGCAGCTACCTTCGTAACGCTCTCCTGTGAGTGGCGGCGACTGCTCACCATAGATTGACAAGTTACCCGTCAAAAAGAACTCGTTACCAGTCAAGATACTCTGTGAAAAATGTAACTAAGTTAATAACGAAGTTCTTCGGCCTGAAATGTAACTCGCAGACAGTTATTTAAAAAAAGAACGAGTTACTTCCAAGTTAACTTCGTACACAAAATAGCATTACGCTGGTGCAACGCGCGTGAGCAGTTGAGTTAGACCTTGAGTTACCTGCGGAGGACTGCAACACGCTTAGATCCTCTTCGTTTATATCCAACTATAGACATCTCCCTGTTTGTAAACAAATGACGTCATAGTGCTCGACAGCGCCACAAATTTGGTAGAGGTGAACTACACTCGAAGCTAGAGATGAACAAGGTCGCGCCCGAAAGCCACGGTCTTGATGGGATTACGATGGGCCCTGAAAGGGACGCTACCTTCGGTCCTACTTTTCTTTCAATAAGAGGCAGCGAACAAGTGCCCGTCCGTGGAACCCAGCCCTCCCCTTCCGATTTGTTTCGGTTTCAGTCTGTCTACCAACGTCATGATGATATTTCTCGGACAGAGGTCTATTAGTAAGCCTTTTGCTGATTCAAAGTCGTTGATCCTCTTTAGCCTCCTCAAACTATCCCGTTCTCGGACTTTAAATCCAGTGTTTCCGTCTGGGTTCCTGCGCTTCATACACCTCACTTGTGACCTGAACCATTTCCAGGTTCTTGGGAGAAAATCGCCAACACATTGTACCTTTTAGTTTCATTCCCTTCGGCGAAGGACCGCGCCAGTGCATAGGCATGAAGTTCGCCTGGCTCGAGTACAAAATGTGCCTCTTCGACGTCATCGCTCGTGTGGCTGTCGATGTCTGCCCGGAGACGAAGGTAAGCCGAATGGCACGTACTACACGTTACCTTGAAAGCAATACAAAAGGAACCGGTTTGATCCGATGTGTAAGTCGTGATATATGCCAGAAGGACGCAGCTGTTTACGTTTTCGCTCTTGCCATCTTTTCAAGAGACCATATTTAGAGCACTTTTCGCGCACTTATAAAAATCTTGTACCGTCCTTTAGGTTCCTCCGACGTGCCACGCCAGCATCCTAGTCATGGTTCCAGACAACATGGTGTTGAAAGTAACTGCGAGAGAAGCTCTGCAGGGATGAGGATCCTTCGAGTACCCTACGATGTCGTCGCAATACTAGAAGTGGTCGTTGGAGCTAAATACGTGTTAGAGAGATTTACAATAGCGGCCTGGGGCCCACAAAGAAATTAATCACAGCGCAGGCCCACACTCTTAGAAATGAACATCACCACATAGCACGTTCCTAGCAAACATCATCTCGAATTGGGATATATATATATATATAATGTAGGAAAAAAAAAACAGATGACGCTAGACGTGTTTGAAATTCAAAATTACATATTAAGATAGCTTCTATGGCTGCGCGCAGAGAAACAGACACTCATGGAACGATGCGACAGCACCAGAGGACACGTGTTTCGCCGTGTTTGCGGCTCGTCAGCTCTGGGTAGCTGCGCATCGTTCGGAATTGGCAAACCAGGGGTCACTCAGCGAGCGATCTACACCTGAGAGGGTGACTGAGCTCTCCTCAATGCCACAGCGCAAGCCAGTGAATTATAATGTGGAGTTGCATTGAGGAGTGCTCAGTCACCCTCCCAGGTATAGATCTCTTGCTGGGCGACCCCTGGTTTGCCAATTCCGAACGATGCGCAGCTACCCAGAGCTGACGAGCCGCAAACACGGCGAAACACGTGTCCTCTGGTGCTGTCGCATCGTTCCATGAGTATCTATATATATATATATATATATATATATATATTTTACATCGAATGATATCGTTATCTACCCCGATTTGTTGAAAACGGGAGGCGTACGCCTTTTTTGTGAGAATTATGAACAGCATAAGTGTCATAAAAAAGGCATACGCCTCCCGTTTTCAACAAGTCAGGGCAGATAACGATATCATCTTTCATCATCTTCTTTTTCTATCCGTCTCAATATATGGCTCGCTAGTCGTGTGAAAATAATAAGTACGTCACTGTAAGGATAATCGTCGAGCAATACGCAAAAAATTGTAGATTATTTTCCTGCCCTGACGATGGTGTCGGGTGAGAATGGTCTTAAGTATGACACGAGAAGTAGTGTGTGCTGAGCTCTAGGGCACATGGGAGTCCGAGGCCTGAAGAGGAAGACGTAGTAGCATCAGAAGTATCAAGAGAAGAAAGAGGAGGAGGCTGCTCTTTCTCCCGAACGTATACACTTATTTGATTACCTTTATGTAAATTTTTCCTTCATGCATGGAAGTACAACGCGCAGCCTTACTGTCAGGCTTCATAAACAGTAGACTTAAAATAAATTCGCAGTGCAATAAAACGTTTTTCTAGTGAGCTTCAACAGAACGTTAGTGAACTGTTTTAATTCCGTGTTAGCACCGCGAAGCAAGAGAACGTTATGGAACTATTCGAGACAATCTACCTCAGGAAATGTACAGAATGCTTTGCTCTTCACATTCATTACAACATCAACGCTGCTATGTACTATTAAACAACGCAATGTACTAACAACAACGCAATGTACTATTAAAGAGAAGAATTCGAAAACTACCATAGGCATCCATTAGGCCTTTCTTGGAGGCTGTCTCGAAAGGAGGAGTCAGCTCTGCATCGTCTTCGCCTGAATGTCGCCCGTACTCCATCGTTCCTGTTCAAGATCAAGCAGCGTCCCTCTTCGGCGTGCCCCTCCTGCTCCACCGGGACGCCGACACCCATCATTTGCTCATGACCTGCCCAAGATATGCCGCTCCTCGGACCGCACTCACGCACCGCCCATCTGCCCTGGGGCACAGAGACCTGTCTTTGGCCACCCTACTGGGCCCCCGTAGGGCAGAAGCAATGGGCTGTTACCAGAGCGCTCATATGCTTCCTGGGTGACACTGGGCTCCTGGACTGCCTCTGAGCGGTCGTGTATAGTCATGCCCCCTTACTGCCCATGTGCCGCTTGCGTCTTTCTCCCTTTCTGTTTCTGTTATTTTTTCCTTTTCTTTCTTTTCTTTTTACAAGGAATAGCAAGTCGGCTTCTGCCTGGCTGACCATTCCTTTTTACCTGCCTCTTTTTTTTTTCGCAATAAACATATTCCCCCCCCCCCTTTGTTGTTCATCACAACACCTGTAGCTATCAAGACGGCGTGAAGTATACGGCCGCAAGTCCTCACAAACGGTGCGGACAGCGTTTCTTGGCGGACGGAACAACTTCACAAAATCTGTCTCGTCCAGTTGAATGGCATCCTGACGCCATCACGTCTATAGGGCACAGTTAGCCGCTTGTGTGATCGCAAACGCGAAGAATCCTTCCGCCATCTTTCTTTGGGAGCTTCAACGTCAGCGAATCGTTAGGAATAACGAAACGAAGAACCTTATCGACGCTCTGCTGCGGCACAATCTCTGCTCATCGTTTAGCTTCTTCGTTGAGGCTATATCGTGCTCGTTACGAGCCCTAACGTGTTGTGATGTCACCGCCCCGAAAGAACTACGGCTGCCAACGAGGCTGCAATCTTTTCGACCAATGGGATTGTTTAATTTTGTTTGGATAACGACGTGTTGAAAATCGGGGGCTTTATGCACTCTAAGAACAGAACTTCACCGCATAGCACACTGTGCGCCAACCATTGCCACGAATGATTGGGTGATCGCTTCTGATTCGGAGATAGAGGGGGGCGTACGCCTTTTTGTGGCAATTTGGATATATGAAAATTGACAGAAAAGGGCGTACGCCCCCCTCTGTCTTCCAATCACCAGCGATAACACTATCATTCGTGACAATGGTTGGCGCGCAGCGTGCTATGCGGTAAAGTTCTGTTTTTAGAGTGTCGTGGTAGCTACACTTTGAGTACCGATAGCGCAAGCACCACACATTGTCTGCAACAGAAATTAAGGAACCTTTGTGCTCAGTCTCATTAGGAGGCGAAACAAAGAGTTCGAAACCAACCCCACTGAATTTAAGTTGATTTTTCGGCCGTTTTTTTTTAATTCTTATACAGAACGGAAACTTCGAAGTGATTATGAGCAGTATCGCGGTGTAGCAAAATCAAGAAGACAGTTGGAAACGCGTTCCCCACTTTAGAACGATCATCATTATAGACTCGCGATGCGCCCTCCGAAAGAAACCTGTTGCACGCTGATTGGTTTCGTTTAGCCGGGACCCCGTTTCCCGAACCTCCTTTCTTCCTCCTGCGTGTCCTTGGCTCCTTCTGCGATACGATGGAATGCTGTTTCTGGGACACCGCTAGATGGAAATGTAACGTCGTACTGTGACGCACATGTGTAGCTACACAAATAATGAAGGTAACGTTGAGAAAGTAGATAATCGATAAGAAGATAGTAATGCTGATAAATGAAAAAAAAAAGTGTAAATGATAAAAGGGCGATACTAATGCCGATAAAAATGGTGGAAACGGTAAAAGTGTATGTGGATAGTAATGTTTACTCTAAAAACGGACCTCCACCGCGTACTCACGCTCCTAGCCAACCTCATCCCCAATGACAACGTTCTCTCCCTTGATTTGATGAAAACGGGGGGCGTACGCCATTTTGTGGCAATTTTGAACTGCATAAGGCAACAAAAATGGCGTACGCCCCCTATTTTAATCACAGGTGAAAGAACAATGTCACTCAGGATGATGGTTGGATAGGAGCGTGCTATGCGGTGAAATTCATTCTTAAGAGTGTAATAACACAGTACACTCTTAAAAATGAACTTCACCGCACAGCACGCTCCAAGCCAACCATCATCTCGAATGATATCGTTATCTGCCCTGATTTGTTGAAAACGGGAGGTGTAACGGGAGGCGAACAATTATGAACAGCATAAGTGTAACAAAAAAGGCGTACGCCTCCCGTTTTCAACAAATCAGGGCAGATAACGATATCACTCGAGATGATGGCTGGCTAGGAGCGTGCTATGCGGTGAAGTTCATTTCTAAGAGCGTAGAGCCACCTACGCTAAAAAAACAGAGCTTCACCACATAGCAGGCTCTGCGCCACTCATTGCCGCGAATGATAGAGTTGTCCCTTCTGATTAGAGGACAGAGGGGGTAGCGTATATGATAATTGACACAAAAAGGCGTATGCCCTCCTCTCTCTTCGAATCAAAAGCAATAACCCTATCATTCGCGGCAGTCGTTGGCGCACAGCGTGCTATGCGGTGAAGTTCTGTTTTAGAGTGTATCTGACCTCAACAGTCTATACATCGACAGAGAGATAGAAGTTGCATCGGTTCTGTAGTGACCCCCTTTTTTTTTTCGGACTTATTTCTTGGGATGTGCGATCGTGCCATTCAACAATCATTCGGTGATAAGTGCATTGATAATAAGTGCATTAGTGCATTCGGTGATAAATGCATAAATGCATTTATAGGTTTGTTGATGATTACACCAGCTCCAGTTTTCTCTTTAGACGTATTGTAATGGCCCACGGCGTTGCAACCGTGTGACATACCTGTACTTGTGTGTACTTGTTAGTACTTGTGTGTTTTGCCAATAAAAGGTGGAAGAGAAAAAGAAAAGCTCCCGTGGCTCAGTGGTTAGCGCGCTCGTCATGTCACGTCGAGACTGGGAGATCCCCGGGTTGGAATCCCGGTGTCGGCTGTGCTGTCTGGGTTTTTTCCTGGGTTTTCCCCACCTCTGTGAAGCCCTTTCAGCACCCACCACCACCGTTGATGATTACCTTATCTTCTTCACTCCGGTCAACCAATTCAGGACGGCATTGGTCGGATGTGTTCAAAAAGTGCTCTTTTGGTTTAGTACATGCACACGAACTCCCTGTAGAAGGCAGGTTCCAATTCCTAGACATTCAAATTGTCTGAAAATCGTTTGTGCAGGGAATTTAGTTCGAGGTCGGAGGAAGGTGTGCTGTTGTATAAATCTGACCACTCCAAGACTGTAAAATACGCATTTACTAAGACTTTCCTCAAGATTGCATTGAAGAAATCGTGTGAGCATAAGTGTCACTCACTGTCACCCACAGCTTAATAGGCTGAAGGTGGCTGGTTATCCAGAGGACATTTTGATTGCAGTAAGTGAGTGCTTGTTATATGAGGTTAGAGAAGTGGTGCATGACAAAAGGAAAGTAGTTGTGACAACTTACTCACAATATAAAGAAGGTTAGCAAGAAGTACAACACGCACGCGGTCGTCTCGGTCCCCATAAAAGTTTCTTCCCTATGCCCTATAGAACTAGCAAGAAAAAGGAGTCAGCTGGACGCTGCACTTCCCCTGCAACAAAGTTTGTTGATTGTCAGCATATGGTTGTTTATATGATCCCGTTCAGTTATGGCAAAGTTTACATAGGGGCAAACGGAAAAATTTGTCAGTCACGACCTACGATATTATAACGACCATGTCATAATCGCCAACGCCTATGAGGAGCCCGTCCGCACGATCCGCTAGTGGCGCTACTCATCGGCCCGCGAGATCTACATCGTGATTGGACAATGGAAATTTGAATTTTGAGTGCGCAGAAGCGGACGTCCGACTACCGTAGCAGACGACTGCAACAGCTCCTACTAAAACGAGCAGAATGATGATGATAATCTACTTTTGAATGAAACATCTTCCGTGTGGCATCCACGCCTTGTACAAAAATACTAAGGTAAACCGAAGTACATAGTCTTGTAGAAGTTGAGGAAGCAATAACCGGGCCGATGAGTAGCGCCACCGCTATAGCTTCCAAATGCGGCGCTGGGAAGGGGTGCGTATGATATGGTCGTTATAATCCAGTAGGTCGTGGTGTCAGTACTAGATTCCGAAGGCATGCGGAGTCCCTCACTGGACCTCTTAATGGTCATTTGGATTTTTATGTTACTAGGTGTGGACGCACACCATGGTTCGATAGGACAAGTACCCAAGGACGTTAAAAAGAAAAAGGAATGAAAGGGAAATTTTCGAAGCGTACACATGGTTGTAAAGGAGGACACTGAGAACTGTGTCAGCTCTATACTTCGGTACCTCTCACACGGGAAGAGATTAAATATTTGGACTTGACGATGTCGTAAACTAAGGAGCCATTGGTCTCGTTTGATGATGGTGATTTGGTTTGGTTTTTAAGAAAAAATAAAATGGAGATTTTGGCTTCAATAGTGTGAGGCCCGCAACTCCACATCACTTGCACCAGTTACTTATTTGGTGGAAAACTCCTGGAATGATGATGCCAATCAAGAGGATGATGATGATGATTAGTGGTGGTGGTGATTCCAACAGAAAACAATTGCACACACACTGAGATGTCACAGAACGCGCAAACACGCAAACAGTCGAACAGCAAAACCCACAAAACATTCGTAGGCTAAAAAAAAAATGTTGTCTGAATCAATGTCCCGGAACAAGTTCACTACGGCGGAGAACGCCCGGTATCTGACACTGTGATTCCAGAACCCAAGTACTCGTTTGATGAGCATATCATGTTAACGATAGGGAGCTCGTGTTTGAACATGTTGAGATTGCATGACGGGCAAGGTATTTAAGCAGGCTTGTTTCATGTTATGAAACTGTAGTTGTAATTCAGCGATTGTTTTGTCTGTGTCTCTCTTTTGTGATGTCTTCTGGCGCTGTTTCATCCGCTGGATCAATGAGATCAAGTCCTGTTCTCAGAGTGCACACAACTTCCCTTGAACTGTCACGAGAATCATTCATCACAAACAACAACAACCATCGGCGTCGGCGTCCACAAACATTCCCTTAGAAACGACGGGGCACCTACTCTGCTCGAAGGTCACACGCAAACGCGTGCCAGCTTTCTAGACCAACCTCCGAGTTTCTGCGAGTCGGACAACCACAGTGAACGCAGCCAGATGGCGGGTCGCAAGCCTGCCAAATTGGTACAACACCTGATTGTGCCAGTAGCGAATCTATAGGTATTGAAAAAAACGAGAAATTGAACGAAAAGCCGATGCAACAGTGCAAATAGGGTCTGAATTTTTTCGAGAGCCCTCCCCGGATTCGGATGCGTGAAGGTATACTGACTATACTCCAAAATCCGGGAGACGAAATACTTTACTACTCCGGTTTACATAAAAATATAAACCAAAACTGCAGACGGGATTCGGAGGGGGGGGGGGGGGGGAGGAAATCGTGCGCTATCCTCCAATATGAAATTCGGGGTGAAATAGGGTATTCTCGGGGGTTTTGTTTCCGTAATGGCAAAAGTAATGGTAAAGTAATGGCGTAATGGACTTTCAGTGGACACCTCTTAGAGAAAAATCTGCCATTAAAGCGGGCCATTTGTTGCACCAATTAATTGGTTTCGGTTTACATATTTTTGTCGCGGCTGCTCGCGGCGAAGTGCAAAAGGACGTAATTCATTGGTGGACATGGAAGTGGAAGAGCGTCAGTCGTGACGTCGCCCCCCTCCGCGAGGCCGACAACGGCGAGACCTTTCACCACCACCACTACCACTACCACCGCGACAAACCGCGACAAAGATATGTAAACCGAAACCAATTAATTACCGCAACAAATGGCCCGCGCTTTGATGGCAGATGTTTCTCTAAAGGCGGGGTCCCATAGCCTCGATTTGAGCAGCAGCAGCAGAGCAACAGCAGCGGAGCAGCAGAGCTGCAGCGACACGAGCGGTCCCATAGCACTGGGCGAGAGCAGCAGCGCTGCCGAGCTGCAGCAATTCCCTGCTGCTCTCGTATCCGAATTTTTGGTTGCTGTGCTGCCCTGTTGCTCTGCAGCCTGAGCAGCCGGTCTCGAAAGCCAATCAGGAGGCTGGTTGGTATTGTTTTCGTTCGACGGTGTTTAGGGTTAGCAGGGCGGTGAGTGACGGCAGAAGGTTTGTTTCTGGTTGTTTTGTGATTTGATTCTGAAGACCTGGATACGCTTGTGATTGCCAGTAGTTTGGAGCGAGTGTTCAATCATCGGGACTGCGTGAAGTGCGCTTTCAGGACATAATTCAGTTCATAAAGTTCAATAAAGTGTTCGACCGAACCTACGTGATACATATGTTGTGTACCAGTTGTAGCTACATGTTCGCTTGTTTTATGGAAAGTACTTCAAAACCCGTGACCTGATAACGTACAAGCAAATTACTTTCACGTCCATGCCGTGTGAAAACCAAACCGAACAAATTTCTTGTGGTCGGTATTCCAAGACCTTGCTAGCTGGTTGTAAATGAAACTGACCCTTGAAAAGGGTAGAGGAGATAGACAACGTTCAGACAACAAAAAAAAGGTTCGATAGAGATAGATAATGAACCCATTCCTTGTGAAAACAGGCAGCAGTGAGTACTAGCAGAAGGGGCCTTTGTTTTCGTTAGACAGTTTTATTTCACTAAGAGCAACGTACGCATTTGACAGTCACCGTAAATCAAAATGTCGAATACTATAGTAACGAGGCAATATTTATACGACAAGATCCCGTAGAAGAATCTCCACACAACACAGCAAGGACTGTTCTGCACAGCACAGCAGTAGGACGAACCTACGTTGAATGTCATGAAACTGACTACACATCAACGAAGAGTCAGGTAATACGAGGCTCAGACCACCACCACACTCATCTCAAAGTTCACTTATGAGCTCCAAATCCACAATATATCTCTCACACAAACGCCTTTCACCTAGGATTGCGTTCCTAGGTGTGTGCACTAAAAGGCTTAGCCGCTGCGTACGCCTTCGGAATGTGCGAAATGTAAACAATGACACAGTTGCCAACATGTTTTGTGTTTCCTAAGCCGCTGCTGCCGCTAATTCAAAACGAAGCTATGGGACGCCTCCAGCAGCAGAGCAGTGGCAGCAGAAAGCTGCTCTGCTGCCATGTTGCCGTGTTGCTGCTGCCGCACCGCTGCTGCTTTGCTGCTGCTGCTCGCATAAAGCTATGGGACCCGGCCCTAAGAGGTGTCCACTGAAAGTTCCAAAAGGGGTAGTGCCCATATTAATGCCGACGGCGCCCTGTTTTAGAAGTTATGTTTCTTTGTTTGTTTTTTCACGAAACTCGTTTCAATTTTTGTTTAAATAATGACCGCCTCCCACTCATTCACACGGTGCGCAGGGTGTAGGCGGTATATCAGGCAGATACACTCTTAAAAATGAACTTCACCGCATAGCACGCTCCTAGCCAACCATTGTCTCGAATGATATCGTTATCTGCACTGATTTGTTGAAAACGGGAGGCGTACGCCTTTTTTGTGACAATTATGAACAGCATAAGTGTCACAAAAATGGCGTACGCCTCCCGGTTTCAACAAATCAGGGCAGATAACCTTTCTGGATGATGATTGGCTAGGAGCATGCTATGCGGTAAAGTTCATTTTTAAGAGTGTACATGTAAAAAAAGAAAGGTATTCGATTGGTGAACCGGCGCCGTTCGCGAATTATTTAGCCCCGGGATTTAACTGAGACACCCGGTATAGGAGCAGCGCACCAATACACTGTCAAAACAGAACTTCACCACATAGCACGCTCTTAACCAACCATCATACACTCTTAGAAATGAACTTCACAGCACAGCACGCTCCTAGCCAACCATTATCTCGAATGATATCGTTATCTGCCCTGGTTTGTTGAAAACAGGGGGCGTACGCCTTTTCTGTGACAATTATGAACAGCATCAGTGTCACAGAAATGGCGTACGCCCCCCGTTTTCAACAAATCAGGGCAGATAACGATATCATTCGAGATAATGGTTGGCTAGGGGCGTGCTATGCGGTGAAGTTCATTTTTAAGAGTGTACCAAATGATATCATTCTGTGTCATGATTTGTTCAAAACAGGGGGGAGGCGCCTATCTGGGACAAGATAATCTGTCCCAGATAGGCGCCTCCTCTCATTTTCAACAAATCAATGCACAGAATGATATCATTCGGAATGATGGTTGGCTGGGAGCGTGCTATGCGGTGAAGTGCTGTTTTAACAGTGTACTAATTCAACGCTAACTGCGGTGCGGTGCTGTTCCCGGGAAGATTTTTCTTTATTTCTAAATTCAACACTGCTATATGCTAAGTGCAAAGTGTTGTTCCATAGCTGTAACTACAGTTACCGATACAATAAAATAACTACACTCTTAGAAGAAAGGGTGGAGTATAGTTACAACTTTTAGGAAGCAATCGTTGTGGCATATGTTGTGCAAAGGTTCCATACCTGCTACCTCACTCTGAAAACAGAACTTCACCGCATAGCACGTTGTCCGCCAGCCGTTACCACGAATGATAGGGTTACCGCTAAGCGAGGGGGCGTACGCCTTTTTGTAGCAATTTGGGTATACGTGTGATAATTGCTTTTAGCACCCTTTTACACCCTTTATCAGACGCAATGTTGACCTACACTCTTAAAAATGAACTTCACCGCATCGCACGCGCCTAGCCAACCATCATCTCGAATGATATCGTTATCTGCATCGAATCTGCATCGAATCGTTATCTGCATCGTTATCGAATGATATCGTTGAAAACGGGAGGCCTTTTTTGTGACACTTATGCTGTTCATAATTGTCACAAAAAGAGGCGCACACCTTCCGTTTTCAACAAATCAGGGCAGACAACGATATCATTCGAGATGATGATTGCTCGGAGCGTGCTATGCGGCGAAGTTCATTTTTAAGAGCGTAGGCGGTAACTATAGAAGTGACCACCATTTCGCACCCTTTTTTTCCTTGGAGTGTAGTTACAGTTAGAAGTTGCTTGTAACCTAGTTTCCCCCCCAAGACTACCAAATCGGTATACGCCTCTGAGACGTGAGAGTCCTCCGGGGATCCCGGAGCGGCCCCGGGAGGAAGGGAAAGGGGGAAAACAGTGGCCTCACCGGGAGCGCCGTGTCCCCTCCAGTTAGCATGGAGCAGGGAGAAGTGAAAGCGGTGTCCCCGAGCGCCCCCGTGGGTACTCCGGCCGCACGGTCTCCGTCGGCGGAAGCCCCACCGGCGGGTCACGCGCCCGCGGCGCTTACCCTCGTGGCATCTGTGGCACCGATGGTGCAACCGGGTCTGCTCACGGATGACGGCCGAGAAAAGTGGGACAAGAAGATAGAGTTTCTTCTGGCGGTCATTGGGTTCGCGGTCGACCTCGGGAACGTATGGAGGTTTCCCTACATTTGCTATCGCAATGGAGGAGGTACGTACGGAACTTTTTTAGCATTTGTCCTACACTTTTAAAAATGAACTTCACCGCATAGCACGCTCCTAGCCAACCATTATCTCGAATGATATCGTTATGTGCCATGATTTGTTGAAAACGGGAGGCGTACGCCTTTTTTGTGACAATTATGAACAGCATAAGTGTCACAAAAAAGGCGTACGCCCTCGTTTTCAACTAATCAGGGCAGATAACGATATCATTCGAGATTATGGTTGGCTAGGAGCGTGCTATGCGGTGAAGTTCATTTTTAAGAGTGTAGTAGCTGGTTTGTTTAATGTAGCGGAAACGTCGGTTTTTGCAAATCTAATGTGCTCCATTCCAACTGCGAATTTATTGCAGCACATACTTAATATACCTCACAATGTGCTCACAGTATAGTGTCCGCAAACGACTTGGTATAGCGAATGGCAGAAGGAATTTAATGAAATGAACGAAGAACAGTTTTACAAGTAAAACTGGAGAGGAGTAGACATTCGGTGTTTGTCGAACTCGAATCAAAACGCGGGTTGCTATCGCATAATAATAACAGTAATAATAATTTGGAATATATCTACGCATTGGGTGTAGGCAGTCCCGAGTGGCTCGAGACTAACATCTCAATTTTTTTTCTTTTAAAAATCAATCAATCAGTCAATCCTTGTATTGCTATTTATTAGTGCTGTATTTTTTATCATTATCACTTTTTCATTTTGTTTTTTATTTTATACATAGGGTGCGTTAACGTGCGACTGCGGGAACATGAAAGGTCACCGGGCACTGATAGCATATCTCACCCGCCTGCGCGCTGCAAAGATAGCGACTGCAACCCCTTGTTTGGAGAAGCCACAGGGTTGTTTCGCAACAGATCACACGAGGGCTCGTATAGAGGACGCGCACATTTGAAAAGCCGGGGCTCCCCCTCATTATCACTATCCCATTGCGAGGTGGCCAGATACACAACCGGTCGCCCTCGCTTCCTGAATCACACGGTGTTTTAAAAACATTATGTGCGCGCAATAAAATTTCAGTTGGTAGAATAGCGCCTTTTGTCCTACCGTTCGTCTCTTTTGTCCCGTCGATTCGTGCCAATCCAATATGCAAAGATGTACATATGAGGGCTATACCGTTAATGCTATAGACGTCTTTTCGACAAAATTAACCGGTGTAACACGTGAGATGAACAGGTGGACCAGAAGAATGCATTCCGGTCCTAAAACGTCAACAGCGCACTGCAGTCAAAATATATCAATTCGGAAATATCAGGAGGAGAAGGATGGCAAGAAGAAGAAGAAGAAGAAAGCTACTTGACCTATATAAACGAGGGACCGGCCCGGTTCTATAACAACGCCGATTAACGTTTGAACCGAGATAAACGGTCCCTTAACTTGATTTAAGGTGTAGCTCTGCCTCACTAAACGGAGTTGTTGTCACTGAAACATTCACCACTTCACCAATTAACGTTTGCGAAAGAGAATGGAGTGTTAACTTGTTTTATACCCTACACTGTTAAAACAGAACTTCACCACATAGCACGCTCCTACACTCTTAAAACTGAGTTTCACCGCATAGCACGCTCCTAGCCAACCATTATCTCGAATGATATTGTTATATGCCCGGATTTGTTGAAAACGGGAGGCGTACGCCTTTTTTGTGACACTTATGCTGTTCATAATTGTCACAAAAAAAGGCGTACGCCTCCCGTTTTCAACAAATCAGGGCAGATAACGACATCATTCGAGATAGTGGTTGGCTAGGATCGTGCTATGCGGTGAAGTTCATTTTTAAGAGTGTAGCCAACCATCATACCGAATGATATCATTCTGTGTCATGATTTGTTCAAAACAGGGGGGAGGCGCCTATCTGGGACAGATTATCTTGTCCCTAGGACAAGTTAATCTGTCCCAGATAGGCGCCTCCTCCCATTTTCAACAAATCAATGCGCAGAATGATATCATTCGGTATGATGGTTGGCTAGAAGCGTGCTATGTGGTGAAGTTCTGTTTTCGATTCTGTACGAATTCGATAGTGAGACGTCGTCATCGTCATCGCGCTGCATTATACATAGCGCCTGACTTTTTCGGGTTTTATTTTTGGCCAAATTCGGGGGGTAAATATCGGGTGATATTTTTCATTCGAAAATTTGGGTGTATTCGGGTTAAATCCCGTTACGGCATATTCTGTCATCAGGAATTCGGGTGTATTCGGGTGATTTTTTTTTTGTTTAATAAAACTTTGTCTTAACACGGAACTAATGTTTAGCAATGTTATCAAACTTAATTTTAATGCACGCTTATGAGTGTGCCACGCGACCCGGATGTTTTCGGGTAGATTCGGGTTAAACCCGAATTTTACAGATTTCGTTCGGGGGGTAAATATCGGGCGGATACGGGTTTAACCCTAAAAAGTCAGGCCCTAATTATACACTACTGTGCGCGGCGCTGTGCTAAAATGTTTAATTAGAAGTATAACGTACAATGTCTCAGCGAAGGGGTAAAGTTCTACCACCAGCGTGACGTCTCGAAGTACGGAACAGGTACGATGTCACAACACGCAGTACATATACGATTCCAGGAGTTTCCGCATAGCGCGGATGGGACGCGTCAGATCGGCGAGGGAAAAGTTTTGGGCCTGCAACTCGTCACTCTTCAAGGGCATCTAACAAGACAGCGTGTAATTTTTGCTCGACGGTCTGTCTCAGCACAGCACGACGCGAGCTTCTTTTGCGAATGTTTATTTCGTAACGCAGTCATATTATTTAAAGTCAGACGTTATTTTTAAGGCGCAGCCTCCCTTCTTGTTTTTCCAACCGTGCACAACATGGAGGATCCTCTTACGAACCTGTTACGTACACTCTTAAAAATGAACTTCACCGCATAGCACGCTCCTAGCCAACCATAATCTCGAATGATATCGTTATCTGCCCTGATTTAGGCTAGGAGCGTGCTATGCGGTGAAGTTCATTTTTAAGAGTGTACGGCGTAACTGCTACACTCTTAAAAATGAGTTTCACCACATAGCACGCTCCTTGCCAACCAACATTCCGAATGACAACGTTCTCGTCCCTGATTTGTTGAAAACGTGGGGCGGAGCCTATTTTGTGACACTTATGCTGTTCATAATTGTCACAAAAAAGGCGTACGCCTCCCGTTTTCAACAAATCAGGGCAGATAACGACATCATTCGAGATGATGGTTGGCTAGGAGCGTGCTATGCGGTGAAGTTCATTTTTAAGTGTGTATGTCCCCGTGTTTATACCTTGCACCTGCGGTTGAATCTGGTATAATAGCGAGTTTTCTCGGCTAACCGCGGCTTGCAGGAAAATCGCGTAGAAGGTATAGAAGGGCTCAAAGCAGACGAAATATTCCTGAATATATCGATTTTAAACATATAGGGAGCTCTTGTTATGACGAAATAGTTTTCTTCGGCGTTTTAATGGGGCCTCGGTCGAAACGTGCCATGTTTAAAGGCTTCCGAGGTGCACATCCACAATGATTTCCTTCCTTGTGTGAATGCTGTTTTAAAGACTCCCGCAACGGTGTGTGATCCATGCGCTTCCCAGCCTGTACCGTCACTGTTTTGGCGAGATTTCCACTTATATCGAACTGCCGCTTATATCGAATTTCAACCCAGTTTCGTTGACTTCGCTATAACGAGGGTTTACTGTATATACTTTTGTAGCGCTTCGTGACATTAGAATTGTCGTTTGAGGCATCTTTGTTCTGTAAGTGATCACAAAACTGAGCGAAGTACGAAATGCGAGTCGAGAATCTTCGAGAATCTTCTGAAGTACACCGAGCAACTAGCCTTAATAAGCACTAGAAACCATAGAAATCTACCTTGATTGGATATTCGATTAGAATATTCCGCAGGGACGTCCCCCGTGTGAATACGCGCCATCTGGGAAGTTCTTGAAGACCACCCGTTTGCTCCGAAGCGCTTGTTTCTTTCTGCTTTTTTCCTCACTTCTTTTTTACTGTACTGTGAACTCGAGGCACTTTTTTTTAGTCCTATGAAGTACTTCGCTCGCTCCCACTTCATTTCCTCCTCACTCCTAATGACTCACG
Organism: Ornithodoros turicata; assembly: GCF_037126465.1. NCBI lineage: Eukaryota > Metazoa > Arthropoda > Arachnida > Ixodida > Argasidae > Ornithodoros > Ornithodoros turicata. The sequence goes on along the minus strand of NC_088210.1, from coordinate 13,926,069 downwards.
TGTGACGGGGTAGGATACCGCAGCGGTGAAACGTCCCACGTTATCATCATCGTCACCATCATCATCATCATCATCATCATCATCATCATCATCATCATCATCATCGTGTATTTGGATGACTTTTTGTGCAGCCGGGGTATGCTGATGACGCCAAAAACTTGAGCCTCATGTCATCAATGAGAAAAGAGTTTTACAGCTTGCAATACGATGCGTTCCTACCATGTCTGGTTTCTCTTACTTTGCTACGAAATTCTCCCACTGGCCCCACACTCTTAAAACATGATTGATTGATTGATTTGAAGGAAAAATAAAATGGAGATTTCGGCTTCAGTAGTGTGAGACCAGCAACTCCTCATCACTTGCACAAGTTATACGTTGGTGAAAAACTCTTGAAACGATGACGATGATGATGATGGTGTGACGATTCCGACAAAAACGATTACGAGCACAGTGTTGCCATAAACACATTCAACCGCAAAAACCTACGAACACCGAAAATTTCCAAACTTTGTGTCTGCACCAATGTCCCGGAAAATTTTCGCAACAGCGGAGAACGCCCGATGCATTACGCTGAGATGCCATGGCCCGAGTACCTTTGACACACTGAACGGGCGGCCACCCACCCCTACACTCCTAAAAATGAACTTCACCACATAGCACCCTTCTAGCCAACCGTCATCCCGAATGACAACGTTCTCGCCCCTGATTTGTTGAAAACGGATGGCGGAGTCTATTTTGTGCCATTTTGCCGTACATAATGGCACAAAATGGGCTCCGTCTCCGTTGCGTTGAAATATTGAAAATTTTCAATATGCGTTGAAATTCTGTTCGTATGGTTCTGTTTAAAGTGTCAAACATAGACCAGAGACATCAATTCGTCTTCTCTTTTTCTACTCGCTCGTTCTCACACACACTCTTTTGTTTCTCTTTCTTTTTTTCTTTTTTTTTCTGGTGCTTGGTACACATGGAGACGTGTTTTATCACGTGCACTTCTCGACGAGTGCCCCGCCTCTCGTTAGCTCCTAACGTGTGCAAGTGATTAAGCCCCCAGGGCAGATAACGATATCATTCGATATGATGGTTGGCTAGCTGCGTACTATATGCAGTGAAATCCATTTCTAAGAATGTACCGATACATACGATACCGATACGTACCGATACGATACACTATCCGCCCCGCCCGGAAAGTGATTGACGTATGCATGAATTGAATGTGCTCATCAGTCGACAGCGCTATACATATTGTCCAAAGCAGGGACCCTTTACATTTCGAGATCAAGGTGTGGGCGATATCATTCCTTGGCAAAACTAACTCATGAGCATGCTCATTCATGCTCTCTCATGCTCAGTGTGGCGAGTGAGTTGAGCATGAGTGAACAAACAGAACGCTGCAAGCGGGAAGTCCGTGAACTTGAGTGAGTGAGCAAGAACAAGCAGGAACCACAAATGCCCGCCTCTGATCACTGATACGAGCCGATTATTATCGAATCAAATGCTGTCGATGATCGATGAATGGATAGATGGATGGATGAATGTTGAAGATAAAAGGTAAGAAGATGACTGGTTCCACAACAGACTGGACCAGACTGGACAGGGAATGGGATCTTATGTAAAATCACTCGCACAGACACACGTTTTTCGTGCAAGTCAGAGAATCGCATTTTGTGCTAATGTAGCGTCTAAAAAACATTTTTTGTAGTACGCTCTTAAAAATGAACTTCACCGCACAGCACGCTCCTAGCAAACCATCATCTCGAATGATATCGTTATCTGCCCTGATTTGTTGAAAACGGAAGGCGTACGCCTTTTCTGTGACAATTATGAACAGCATAAGTGTCACAAAAAAGGCGTACGCCCCCCGTTTTCAACAAATCAGGGCAGATAACGATATCATTCGAGATAATGGTTGGCTAGGAGCGTGCTATGAGGGGAAGTTCATTTTTCAGAGTGTACTCAAGGTCTTCTCAAGTCAGCTCACAAGGTCTTCTCAAAATATGGGAGGCTTCTTGCAGTGTTTTTCTTTTTCCTCTTTTTCAACATCATTTTGTAGTATAGTCGCCCTGCAGGTTTAGAAGAGATGCTTCCTTCTCATTACTCGTCGCGTTTCAACATACACATTGACCACAGCGCGGTAATTTATGCGTAGGCGCATTTCTAAAGCAACTAGCAAAGCAAATAAAGCAACTAGAATGAACCTATTTTCTGTGCCAGAAGTATTTCTATGGGCAAAATCGTTCGAAAACTGGAGGCATAGATTGCGACGAGCTTTGAGGGCAGCCGATTCTTCGCTTTCGGCTATTGCGACTCTTCACGAATACAGTCAAACTCCTTTATAGCGAACACCTTTTTAACGAAAATACCACTACAGCAATTTTTTTTGCGGTCCCGCTGGAGCCCTATAGGTCCAATAATGGGCATCCTTTTTAACGAAAATACCTTTACTGCGAATTTTTTTTTGCTGTCCCCTGAGTTTCGTTGTAAAGGAGTTTGACTGTATTGTACCATACAACTTTCAGGTTGCGCAGCTGAAGCCAGTCCGACTGTCCTCGTTTGTTGCATGTTCTTCTGTGGCGTGTACAGTGCTGCATGGCTCTCGGTGAATTCCCTTTCCTTTATAGTAACATAACTAATAAACTTGTTAATAATAAATCTGTAATAAAGAATCCTGTTAATGCTGACTCTGTGTGCCAAGGAGCCACCTTCATTCTTTTCGTGACATGGATAGGCGAAATGGGGCTGCCTGCCGCATAAATTAGGCGAAATGGGACCCCGTGCAGTTCGAGGTTATCGAACATGCAAAGGAATTGACAGATAATCGGCTAAAAATGATTAGTAAAAGAGGGAACAGGCGAAATGGGAAGACACGTTCAATTAAAAAATTCGTGTTTGTGTCTGTCCTTTCGTGTTCCCTAGTCTCGGGGTTTTACATTATGCATCACGTTCAATTAAGATGTGTGCAAGACATATACGGGCATAAAAAAATGTCTTCTCAGTGGTCCCCATTTTTTTCTTTCTTCCAATCAATGAATCATCTTCTCAGTGGTGATATTGGTGATGGCGAGGATCGTTTCAGTGGAAACCGAAGGTAGAGACGCAAGATGATTTCCTTGACATTCTTTTTTTTTTTTTTCCGAACGACGCACTGTTCCTTCGAAATTGAGCGAACGTTATGGCATTTCACTGTCGCCATCGCACCTATGTATATAGAGCTAGACTAAGACTTTACTGTTGAAATACAGGCGACTTTTTAAAAAATGTCTGCCCTATAGTATACACGTTCTGAGGTCTTGTATATGCGGCCTTGGAGGAGTCACACGTATCACTGCCACGCGGGAAGCATCCCATGTCATCATCACTGTTGCGTCATTTATTGTCGTTGTTATTGCTTCGGATGTCCGGGCTAGTCAAACTGATTCACATGGCGATGTTGTCCTGGCTGCGGTGGAATCAGCGGTTGACTTCCTGTCTTTCTCCTAAGCAGCAGCCTGCACTCTTAAAAATGAACTTCACCACATAGCACGCTCCTAGCCAACCACCATCCCGAATGACAACGTTCTCGCCCCTGATTTGTTGAAAACGGGAGGAGGAGCCTATTTTGTGCTGTGCATAATGGGCACAAAATAGGCTCCTCCCCCCGTTTTCAACAAATCAGGGGCGAGAACGTTGTCGTTCGGGATGGTGGTTGACAAGGAGCGTGCTATGTGGTGAAGTTCATTTTTAAGAGTGTGGTAGTGGAGGACAAGAACGCATTGCAACTCGTACCTCATGACCGCGTAAGCATGTCGAACACAGCGCATGTCGACCTTGACCTTCGTGAACCGTGACCTTCGCCGTTTCGGTTTCGCTATGTCTACCAACGTCATGATTGCGTCACGGTTACGTTTCTTTGGTAGAGGTCTATTACGTCACCGGAGGAGGCGAAGCAGGGAAGGGCCGTTTCAACCGGATTGTGGAAGTTGGTTTCGAATTCGATGTTTTTGATGTTTTATGAAAAAAGCACGAACGAATTTTGCGAAACTTTTCTGGTGTTTTGTTCTTGGAAGGCATCTTCAAGCGGGTATCACGTTAACTTTAGAATTCCGTATTACCCGCGGACACCACCTTTAACGGCCGTGATGAATATAGAATATTCCCGCTATTTGAACGATTTTTCAACTTCATATTTCACAGGCTGAATGCTCTAGGACAGAGGTACAAATTGAAAATGGTCGTAGGCTTGTCAAATCCCCTTTTTTTAATTGTTATTAACCTTATCACCCACAACTTCTGTTCTATTCGATTCGATTTTGCATTTGTACTGGCCTATACCATACTTATACCATGTTATAAGCGGAGGATTTCCCACGCAGCAGGTGTGGTGGTGGTGGTGATAGGGCTTGCCGTTGTCGGCCTCACGTATGTGGGCAACGTCACGACTCACGCCCTGGGGGAATGTGCGTCCTGGGCCGACGCAGCAGGTGTGAGTTAGTCTTAGGCCATCCTGGATGCGTATGAGGTGACAGTATTCGTGGAATAAACCTCTACCCGAGAAACGTCATCATGACGTTGGTAGACAGACTGAAACCGAAACAAATCGGAACGGGAGGGTTGGGTTCCACGAATTGGCACTTGATCGCTGCCTCCTATTGAAAGAAAAGTAGGACCGAAGGTCGCGTTCCTTTCAGGGACCATCGTAATCCCCTCAAGACCGTGGCTTTCGGGCGCGACCTTGTTCGCCCCTAGCTTCGAGCGTAGTTCAACTCTACCAAACTGGTGGCGCTGTCGACCACTATATGACGTCATTTGTTTACAAGCAGGGAGAGGTCTATTCCTGGTTGGGAAAAAGCGGCAGCGTATACTCGAAGCCTCAGCAAAACGACGCCAGGGAACTGACGAGTGGTAAATATTGTCATACCTGAGTAACTTAGTTACGGTTACATTTTGCAGTTACTCTAACCAAAAGTTGTAACTAGTTACAATTAGGAGTTATTTTTCTAGAAAAGAAACTAGTTAGTGTAAAAAGCAACTATAGTTGCAGTTACAAGTTACCTGTAGCTTAGATACTACCCAAGACTGTCTGAAACGATTTACCCAATCATAGCGGGTGATCTTTCGAGGTAACCGATGGCAGGACGCCCCGAAACGCCGTTCCCGTTCCTTTTGTATTGCTACATAAGGGAGAAGTCTTTTTTTTTTCGTGTTATTGCCGCGAAGCATCTATGGCCATCAGCGGCGTACAGACGTGAACAGGTGGAGATGATGATGATGATGATGATGATTAAGGTTTTAGAGGCGCATCAGCTACTCAGGCCATAATGCATCAAAACGAAGGAGGCAAATGTAATTGTGGTAAATTAAAAATATCTGATTATGCTAAAAAGGTACCTCCACCTTAATATTCACGCAAGTAAAAAGGTGTAACTTACAAACAAGTTAAAAAGCCAGTGGAGAGAGGACAGCAGGAAGGAGGGGGGGGGGAGAAGAGAGTTGTCGGCGATACTTATTTTACATCAGCGAAAGAACTTTTTTTTTTCTTTTTTCTTTTTCTTGGTGTGCACCCGCTGCAATCGCGGGCAAAAGATTGTCAGAATCTAATTCGGGAATCGAAAAGAGGAGGAAAACAGGCCCGTCTTTGTTTCCATCCAAAAGGATGAAATGAGCTCGGAGCACCGAAAGTGGTTTACACAGCGAAACAACAAACGGGAGAGAAGGCAAATGCGAGAGCTAATCGACCTATAGGCGATAGTGGGCGAGGTAGTGTGCGCCCGTTCGTGGCTACGCATTTTCATGTGAAGCCAAAGTTTATCTGATAGCTAGACATTGTGTGTGTGTAGCTACAATAATCTGATTGGTAGAATATCCTATACGTATAGTCGTAGTAAGAGTACATTGGTGAAAACACACCATGTTATCAACAATATAATGCATTTGTTGTTGCTCAGTATACCCACGCCAAAGCGTTTATATACACGACGCTGGACATAAAGAGTGCTTCACGCAGTTCCGAACGGATTTTTATTTTATTTTTCTAGTACAGCCTTTTGGTTTGCTTCGACTCCGGCACTGATAGTAGAGGGGCTTCCATAAATTATTGCGGCAAATTATGAGCGCTCTCTCGCGCTTTTTGTGAACGGAGAACTTTCTGCGTGCAGAGAGTAGGCGTAATAAAAAGACACGGGTTGCGGGCAGTGCATCGAGTGAGTTATATGAATATAAATATGACATACAGATTCGATTTATGACGTTAGATTGGTAGGCAATTACTAATATTTCTCTATGTGAGTAATAGAAACAGACATCTGTAGGTGAATCGGTTTTGTGGACCTTGTTAGACCTACAAAAAAAAAAAAAAATCTGTGGAAGGGAGTATTTTAAGAGCAAGCTGAGAAATGAGTACAAGTTACTCCCAAAAAGTGTTTAGGCTACGCTATGAAATAGTGACTTTCAAAAGTATTTGTACGATACCAAGTTGGTCCGTAAAGCGTTAAGGCAGAGCAACATGAATAGAGATGAACAGGGTTAACTTAAAAGTGAATAGATCGCTTGAGTTACGTATAAGTCTGTTCCACGTTATTTTAACTTTACATATTCCGCCTCTCTGTTCCACCATTCGAGCTCCCCCCCCCCCCCCCCCCGCGACACTGGAGGTACGAGCGATAAAGAACAGAGATAGTGACAACAGATAATAAAAGCCAACAATATATGATAAAATTCCTAATGGTAACTCGTTACAAAAATAAGACTGCTAGTTTGCAGCGCAGTGCTATCACAAAATATATTGCCACTACGAATTCGCAAATGAGATGAATCCCTGCCGGGTTGTATTCCTTTTTGGAATGGGGTAGGGTCCTGAACTCAACGCAGGGAAACATCCCACATCATCATCATCATCCATTCATCTATGTTGTTGTTGTTGTTCTATTCCACACTCTTAAAAATGAACTTCACCGCATAGCACGCTCCTAGCCAACCGCCATCTCGAATGACATCGTTATTTCCCCTGATTTGTTGAAAACGGGAGGCGTACGCCTTTTTTGTGACACTTACGCTTTTCATAACTGTCACTAATAAGGCGTAAGCCTCCCGTTTTCAACAAATCAAGGCAGATAACGATATCATCGAGATTATGGTTGACTAGGTGCGTGCTATGCGGTGAAGTTCATTTTTAAGAGTGTATCCCCATATGACTTAACTGGTCCTGTATGTCGCGCAAAATACTAAGCTGGGCAACCGCGACTGGTATTTTTTTTTTCCTTTTATCTCTCTGCAGTTTTCACCCTAAAAATATGGTAATACATCGTCGCGCCGCTGCATCTATTCTTTCACTGTCCCGCCAGCCGCAAAATCTGCCAAAAATGAATTTCACGCTTCGTGACATCGACATTGAATTTGTCGTGGCCTACAATCTCCCCAACGAAAAAGGGAACCGTCCTTTTCCACTCCTTAACTTAATAACGTCTTACTGACAAAAGCAGCGACTCTCAGTATATGGCCAATCGAATGGTTTTCCTGACTGGTATTAAATCCGCCTCGATCGTCCCACGGTTGCCACCCAGCCGTTACACCGGTGCCAGGGCACGGGTTCGAATCCTGGCACCGGCTGTGCTGTCTAAGTGTCTTCTAAGGGTCCTGACTCCTTTACACTGATGGCTCAGACGCCTTAGACAAATGCCCGCACAGTTGCTGTATTGAAGTGACTAAGACCACGGTTCTTCATCGGCACCATAAAGATAAAAAGTGAACAGGACCTCTACCGGAGAAACGTCATCATGACGTTGGTAGAGAGACTGAAACCGAAACAAATCGGAAGGGGAGGGCTGGGTTTCACGAATCGACACTTGTTCGCTGCCACCTATTGAAAGAAAAGTAGTATCGAAGGTCGCGTCCCTTTCAGGGACCATCGTAATCCCTCCCAAGACCGTGGCTTTCGGGCGCAACCTTGTTCGCCCCCAAAGCTTGGAGCGTAGTTCAACTCTACCAAATTGGTGGCGCTGTCGAACACTATGACGTCATTTGTTTACAAACAGGGAGATGTCTATTGAATTGATCTGAAGTCGGCCCAGCAAGAGGTATGGTTCCCCGAGTGGCATCCCCGCCATATCGGCAGCAAACATTTTTATGTGTCCTCGCAAAAGGGGACCGAACGTATGTCGGAAAGAGAAACATGTTACATTACATTTACAGTTGCAAACCGGAAACGTCATCATCATGCACGTGACCTTAAAAATGGCGGCGCCCATGACTGGCGTCCAATCCGTTTGTAAACAATGCGATTGCTATACTTCCGGTCGTCATTTTGTAAGGTACATTAGATGGGATGAGGGGGGAATATAAAAATGCGCAGTAGGGTGGCGTATCGCCCCCGGCGATGAAACTCTCGACTCATCGTCATTTAAATAAAGTTGCTATTGTCGTTGTTGTTGTTTGGAACCCCGACGGTGTCGGACTGGCTGCTCCATTCTTGTAGTCTGGGAAACAATACAATATGCACATATACAATGTAGCGTCCTTCGGTCTTACTGATTAGTTTGGTCGAACATTATTGCAGTAAAACCCGTAGATTGGCAAATGTGCCATCGTGCTGCTGGCCAATTATAACGAAGTGTTAGCGTTGTCACTGAGCCGATGTATAATGCACGGATAAATCGTGGGAATAAACTGCCATGTAGAGTAGGGGGCCACCGTGTAATTTACGTCATCAAAACACGTTCACGTAATGGTTTTCATTTAAAGATATCCGTGGCCAGAATTTACCACGCAGATCGCCCGAAACCGAGCGCGCACCGCGAGACAGAAAAGACGCATCCCGTTCGAAGTTTGGGGTCTACATACGGACCCATGTAGTTATGTGGGCCTATAAGTTGCAATTTTCCCATGCATGTCTTCCTACTCGGCGCGTGAAACTCCGGCTATAGCCTCCTATATCTAGTGTAGGGTGTTCTTATAGGAGGCTATGCTCAGGCGGCAGCCATTTGCTGACCCATTGTTAGCAGCATAAAAAAATACCGCACCCAAATCTGGGCCGAAGTAGAGCTTATCCGGAGATATTGTGCTCTAAAGTTATCTCATAGCGGATGGTAGTGTGCTACGAATCCAATCCGAGTCCCATCTAAGCCGCAGCTGGCATAGCCAGAACGGCCAGGATGTTTCACGGTCGGTTTAAACAGTTTAGAAACGTTTTAGAGGTTCCACCGGAACAGCAAACAGCACGCCACACGACACAACGTTGTCTTAAATCGTTTTATTCACTCATTGTATAGAAGCCTTTATTTGGTATCGACACTAGAAAAACTACCGGGAAAGTCTGGGTCACAATATGGCGGCTTCAGTCACTTGACGGTGGTACGGTAACGGTGGTTCCCGCTAAGCTCGGGGCACCTGTACTCTAAGAAAAAAGGAGCAAAACGGGGAGTAATTGCACCTTCTACTCCCCTAGTCTGCAATTACTCCCCATTTTAGTCTCCTAACCCGACATTTAGTCCCGACATTTACTCCCCAGGACTGCAAATTGTCACTGAACTTCGCGAATGGTCTCCTGAATGCAACAGTCTACGTAAATATGCGCCCTTGGTCAATTTGAAGGGCATAAGGCTATATAACTCAGCCAACGTAGCAATTTTCCAGCCACCCAGAGTAGGAAACAGTTAGCGCATCTTTCTTCGCAAGTTGTGCCCTATGTATGGCGCAAGATTTTATATCACTCGATAGATCGCGGTTGACGGTTTGCTTCAAAGTATTTTCATGCACGGACACGAATTATGTGCTTGAGACTCTTACAACAGCGCGTGAAATGCAGTCTCCACTCTATGACATTCATTTACTCCCGTGCATTTACTCCCGAAAGGGACTATTTTTTGTGGCAATGCATTTAGTTCCCAAAAGGAGTAAAAGTACTCCTTTTTTTCTTAGAGTGTGGGTGGAGCTAACTGGAGCCGACGCTATAAGCTGCCAGTCAAATAAATAGCTTAGCGACCCGTAACTTAAGCGCGCTGTAATTTCCATTTAATGACCAATTATTACTGTATCATATCTGAACCGAGTTTTTCTCTGCATGTGAAATGCGAGGGGCGATGGGTCAAGCCTCGCAAAGCTACGGTTTCGTAGCTTGTTCCCTGTACTTCCCGCCGAGCCCTTGGTAAACAATACGCATTATTTCTCCAATCTAACAAACGCCAACGCACACAAAAAGACTGAGCGGAGCGCGCACGTCAGTGAAGCTTCTACACATCGGGGTCCGTTCAGTTCTTTCCGGAAATAAGGTCTCGGAATATTTCGCTTCCAACTTCGCGTCGCTGCATGCGCAGCTTCTTACCGCTTACGTGCCTATGGACCGCGGTTTATGGATCGCTTATGCAAACGTGCCTGCGTCTCGCGCGCTCCATTCACGCGTGCGAGGCAGTGGCCGTGCAGAAGCAGTGAGAATGTTATTAAACGTCGTTGGAGTTGTGAAGACCCATCGCCGCACGTTCTAACCTCCGTTACTCCCTGAATTGACCTCCGATGTATTTTCTTGTCTCAAAGAAAATGTCTGTCCGCGACGGTATCACGTGACGCGCCTCATTTCGGTCCGTCTTTCCTCGTCTCCTTTCGGCGGCCTGGTATTATTCCGTGCTTGCTTCAGTCTCTCTCCGGTTGTCTTACCGTGTATTCATACGAGCAATGTCCCTTTCGGAATATTCTACTGGAAGAAAATGCAAAAAAGCGGTTCACGGGGCGGAAGTTCCGGCGTGTCTTATATTGAGAATTCCTACATGCCGCGCACGACGACACAGTCGGCAGACGACAGCAGATATAGCAGCAGAGGATAGCAGACGACACCGTCGTCTCTGTCGTCTGCTGCGGAATATCTCGCTGCCGACCCACGGGATATTCCTCGTGGTCAGAATAGCACGGAAAGACGTGACGTTGAGCGCTCGCGCTCACTTGCAAAACCACCTAGAGAAAAGCCCTATCGCTATTATGACGTGACTATTACGAGTCCGCCAATCACGACCGTACTTTCAGCGGCCGTAGCTATGGAAACGAGCCGCCATCAACCGCATGGGCAGTCACTGGTAGCCACAGCAAGCCTGTGTTTCAAAATCGTCTCCGGCGACTAGCTGACATCTTGTGCTGGCTGCAGCGATTGGCTGACTTCAAATGCCTACCTGCGAAGGAGTGAGAGGAGGCATTCAGCAGGCTTTGTGTATCTTGGCAGCCGAAAGCTATGACGTTTTGCACATCTTCCGCCGGAGTATTCTGGGGAATTCAATATCACGATCAAAATAGGACTACAACCTTATTTTGATGATGATGGTGATTGAACTCTTTCATCTCTCTCTCTCTCCCGTCTGTATCTCTGTTTCAAACTTTACGTCGCCTTACGAAACTCTCATAGTTCCGTCTTCTTTCACTTCCAGGAGCGTTCCTGATCCCTTACACAGTGATGCTCATGTTTGGAGGTCTACCTCTCTTTTATCTCGAGCTGGCCATGGGTCAGTATTACCGCAGTGGATGCCTCACCATTTGGAAAAATATATTTCCAATATTCAAAGGTAAGACAAAAGATGTGCGTGAGAAATGCGCGAGAGAATGTTCCGAACGGGAGATACGGGAGATATAGTCGATGATTTGCAGGGTTTCCCGTATCCCAGGGTGCTCTGTAAGTACTATCTCACTGAGAACAAATTTGCTGTCGCTGTCTCACGGGGTTGGCAAACTGGGGCTACACTCTTAAAAATGAACTTCACCTCATAGCACGCTCCTAGCCAACCATAATCTCAAATGATATCGTTATCTGACATGATTTGTTGAAAACGGGAGGCGTACGCCTTTTTTGTGACACTTATGCTGTTCATAATTGTCGCAAAAAAGGCGTACGCCTCTCGTTTTCAACAAATCAGGTCAGATAACGATATCATTCGAGATTATGGTTGGCTAAGAGCGTGCTATGAGGTGAAGTTCATTTTTAAGAGTGTACTGCTCTGGTGCGCAGCAGATGCTAGTTGGACCACTCATAAAACATAACTAGGTGGTGGTGGTGGTGGTGCTCGTAAAAGGGCTCGCCGTTGTCGGCTGCACAAAGGTGGGCAACGTCACTACTGACGCCCTGGGGGAATGTGCGTCCTGGGCCGACTTCTAAGGGAACTGTGCCGACCATATGTCACATAACATAACTACACCCTGTCACTCCTTATTTGTGGAAAGTGCGGGGTGTACGCCTTTGCGTGACAATTAACGTAACCGCATAGTGCCACAAATGGGCGTACGCCTCCCATTTTCAACCAATCAGGGTAGAGAACTATGTCATTCAGGATGATGGTTGCGTAGGAGCACGTCATGTGGTGTGTGGTGGTGGTGTGGTGTGGTCGGCACAGTTACCTTAGAAGTCGGCCCAGGACGCACATTTCCTCCACAGCGTTAGTCGTGACGTTTGTGAGGCGAACAACAGCGAGCACTTTCACCACCACCACCACCACCACCACCACCATCACCACCACCAACAGGACGCTCCTCAAGGCGACAACGTATAAAAAAAAAATAAAAACGTATAAATGAGTGTTACAAAAAGGCGTGTTCGTCCCGTTTTTCAACAAATGAGGAGAGACAACGATGTCATTTGGAATGCGTCGATCATTTGGAGCGTATTACGTGGAGAAATACTATTTAAGAGCGAGCTCCAAAGCTTCACATTCCGAAGAAAAACGTCTCCGTTGAGGACGGTCTGATATCGCAGACGTGACATACTTTCAACGTGCCAAGAGGGCCTATGCGTTATCGGGCCCCCTAAACTACTGTTCACGCATGCATTCTCTGCGCTATCGCTCTTGCATTTCGTTGCTGTGAGAAAACTGTCATAAATCAGCGATGCCGCGCAGCGATGTATGCAAATATAAAGCGTAGTGCGTTTATTATTGTTCGGCCTAGAAGAAAACAAGAGTTTAAAAGTATGGCAAAGAGTTGGCGGGTGGAGTCCTATCGCCCTTGTGGACAAAGGTTACCTCACTCTAAAAAAAGAAGGGTGTGAAAAGGTGGTAACTTCTATTGTTACCACCTTGGTCAACATGGCGTCTGATAAAGGGTGTAAAGGGTGGTAAAAGAAATTATCACATATCCAAATTGCTACAAAAAGGCGTACGCACCCTTCGCTCACCGAATCAGAAGAGGTAATCCTATCATTCGTGGCAGAGAGTGAGGTAGCAGGTAGAACTTTGCAACCTTTTAGGCACAACATATGCGACAAATATTGCCTCCTAAAAGGTGTAACTGCTCCACACTTTTTTTCTTAGAATGCATTTGAAAGAACAGTGAGGACTGCAAGCGAGCGTACGCTAAAAAGATTGCAGTACGCCATTCTTCTCTCCCCTGATCTGTTGCAAACAGGAGGCGTACGCCTTTTATGTTGCAATTATGTCCCGCATAATTGTCACAAAAAAGGCGTACGCCTCCTGTTTTCAACAAATCAGGAGGGGAGAGAACGGTGTCATTCGAGATGATGGTTGGTTAGGAGGTGAAGTTACTGCCATTCCGTTTAATGGATCAAGTTTGCCGTGTGGCTAGACTCTTAAAGATGAACTTCAACACATAGCACGCTCCTAGCCAACCAGCATCCCAAATAACATCGTTCTCTCCCCTGATTTGTTGAAAACGGGAAGCGTACGCCCCTTTTGTGACACCTATACACAAATGTTAATTGCCACAAAAAGGCGTACGCCCCGCGCTTCCCACAAACAAGAGTGATAAAGGTATCACTCTGCATAATGGTTGGCGTTCAGCGTGCTATGTGGTGAAGTTTTGTTTTAAGGGTATATAAGACGGGCCTGGTGAAAGCGAAAGCCCTCCAAAACGAGCTTAGCTAAACTGAGAATCGTTCGTATAGAACCGTTCAATTGATGCTGAGGCTGGCGAAAAAGAAGCGCTAAATTGATGCGCTTCGTTCATGCGCAGATGAACGGTTTCATGGCCCACTGTAGCCTGCCATTACCCCCCCCCCCCCCCCGCGTAGCCTGAACGTTAAACAGTACCACCATCACCAGCACCACTGTACAGCCCGAATTATATCGATGTGATGTATTGCAGGAATAGGTTATGCCATATGCATTTTGGACGTGTACATGGGCATGTACTACAACACCATCATCGCCTGGGCCCTCTACTACCTCTTGGCATCCTTCACTTCAGAGCTGCCTTGGACGCGTTGCGACAACGCCTGGAACACGCCGCAGTGCAGGACACTCGCACAGAGGGCGAACTCCTCAAGCGGTGACATCAGTCCAGCACAGGAATACTTCGAGTACGTTCAGTCAATTAATGCTTTCCATTCAGTTGCGATTGTGTAAGACCTGCTGCTCTTCATCCATGTGTGATTGTTAGCTGCTAGCAAACGAGCCAGTGCAATTACATTGAAAGCATGAAAGCAGGAGTGCTGAGTTGGTGTGGTACACCCAGATGGATCGCACCAGCGTTGGCGCGATATGTGACGGGATTAAAGACAAGATTACCCCTCCTTGTATCCGTAAGGAAATCTCCGAAAGCTTGTATGGTCACACGCGTGATAGCGTACGCTGCACTAAAACTCACTATTATCACAAGAAGGGGTATGTCCCAGGCTTTCCACAAATCAGGAGTGATAACGATATCATATTGTACGCAATGTTTGGCCTTCAGCGTGCCATGTGATCAAGTTCTGCATTAAAAGAGCATGGAAGTGTTTAAATATGTCGAGACAAGTAGAAGTTACGATTACAAGCCCTGGGCCACATCTTCGCAAAAAAATAAATAAAAAATATATATAAAAAAAGTAGCGAGAGCAGCGCGCAGTCGCGTTGCGCAAGAGAGCTTTCAATCCCGCCGGTCAGAAGACCTCCTTCCTTCAGATGTCAGTCTATGACGTCACGTCACCCACCCAATAGGGAGGCGCGCGCCTTCTTTTCTCTTCCCTTTCTTTTTTACGGTTGTATTTGACGACGCCGGTCCTGCGTCTGAAGCAAAGCAGACGACCCTGCTACCCCGCCGTAATGCAGACGAACTGGGAAAGGTCGCCGCCGCCGCGCGCGCACTCTGGAGACGTTTATAGGGAGGGTTTGCCATTCTTTGGTCTTATGCCGCCCGGAGGGGGGGGGGGGGCTCGTCGTGACGTCACACGCCTAATCGCTCCGCCCACTTGACCCGAATGAAAGGGGAGCCGCGGCGGCACGGGGAGATTTCAAGGCGGTCGCTCCGCTCCAAAATGGCGGCACTGACCTTGATGCCTCCCATCGTGTGAAGCCAAATGTCGCGCTCTGAAACAGGCTCCTCCCCATAGCCAAACTCTCCCAATAAACGGCTTTGGCTAACTCTTGTATAACAACAACAACTTGTATAAGCTACTTTTCTCAGGAAATACGCGCTTCCCAAAGCAGATATTTTGCGTGACAGTACCTGAAGGTAGTATGTTCATGTGACGCAGTAAAAAGAAAATACATGTTCGAGCATGTTCGTGCTCTTTTAAGAGAGACCCCGGCCACGTTGTAGGAGCTCTCTCGTCTGCTCATCTGATACCTGTGTCACACGGGCAGCCTTCAATGACCATTGAAACCAATGACCATTGAACATGCGTGTAGCGCCACCAAACGGGCAACGTGTCAACTTCTCAAACAGCGTTACACCCAATGCTCCGTAACAGGTTGAGACGTTACACGCGTTGTGGCGCTACGCATCATGTTCCAATGGCCATTGGTCCCAACGATGATTGAAGGCTGCCCATGTGAGAGGGGTATTTACTTGAAACTGTCCAGTTACACTCAAAATATTCGCCGGAATGACCGTATACAGGGTGTTTCACCTAACGTGATAAAAAATTCTAACTGGCGACGTACTTGCCGGAGGATTGTGGGACTTTCGGTAATTACTTTCTGGAAATTTTTACCTCAATTTAAAAAGTCTTTGGACAATTTTTAAGTGAGAGAAATCTATTTTTTCAATCGAACAATGAAAATTGCCTAACCAACCTCTTCTTATTTTTTTAAAACAAAAATATGAGGTCCTTCACGGATAATCGCAGACCCAACAAGAACTGTGACCATAGCAACAGAAATAGTAAAAAGAAAAAAGAAACGAAAGTGGTGCTTTAGCCCCGCCTGCTTGATTGTCGCAAAAAAGCGCACGCGAAAGGTGCGACGAGAGGAGGAAGTGTCCCCGCCTTCTTTTCTTTTGCTGATTTTAGCGCTTTGACCTTGGTTCTGCGGACAGCACTTTTATCGGAAGTAGCTTCCCACCTAAATCGTTCTTTTTTATTTTTTGTAACTGGCAAATGTGAATGAAACCAACAACTAACCATCATTCCGAATGACAACGTTCTCGTCCCTGATTTGTTGAAAACGGGAGGCGGAGCCTATTCTGTGCCGTGCATAATGAGCACAAAATAGGCTCCCGTTTTCAACAAATCTAGGGCGATAACGTTGTCATTCGGGATGATGGTTGGCCAGGAGCGTGCTATGTGGTGAAGTTCATTTTTAAGAGTGTTGTTTTTGTGGTAAGGGACTGTGGTTTTAAGATCCATCAATTGTTTATGCATTACGTAAAAGAGCGTCTTCTGCTTGAGATTCTCGGCCTTGTTCCCAGTGACACACACACACACACACACACACACACACTCACAAAAAAAAAAAAAAAAAGGAATCATCGGAAGAATGCTGAACAGAATGCCATATAAGGCCAGAGCACCTTTATCCCGGGCAAGCTTGCGGAGATATACCACTAATACATGCAGTGTCTAAGAAGAGAAGCAAGAACGGACCCCGATAGGGTGGAGGAGAAAATATATGCGATCCCGTATTCCACCAAGAGGTGGAGAGGGTAGTCACCACCCAGATAGGCAGACGCAAAAATAGAGTATGCTCGCCACATTGATCGCATCATTACTTCTCGAGCTGTTCGAGAGGGAGAGAAGGCTCCGTGATAAGGCCCCAGAGCCTGCGGGGCCGCCGATAACGCGAGCAACAGGTGACGCTGTAGGACGGCCATCGATTACTGAGGCGAAAGTTTCTGCCAATGCGTGCGCCGCCAATGTGACGTTCGCGAACTGTGGTTTTGATGAAATATGTGTGAGAGCGGTCGTTAAACCGAAGGCTGTTGTCGATGGGAGAGAGAGGGAGAGAGAGGGCTCCATCATATATTTAAGTCGTTATGTTTATCATGGCGTGTCCTACGACAAAACTTCACTGCGCAACCACTGCACTGAATGATGCCGCTATCGTTCCTGGGGTCGTTTGCATAAAACAAAACGGAGATGAGTGCGATCTTACGGTTCGATTTCGAATGAGTACGTAATGACTCAGATTTGAGAGAGAGACGATGGCATAAACAATTCAGAGATCGGTGTCACACCTATCTTCTTATGCGAGAGCAGGGTTGAGATATAGACAGCAGGGCAAGTCTGACGCAGAAATTAAGTCACTTTTCGGTCGTCCAATGAACTCAGTACGTCAGCACGTCCTAAACTCCTTGCGACCCGTCAAAAATATAAGATATCCCGTTGCGAACCCCTCCCCCCCCCCCCCTCCCAGGCTTTCCGTGATGCCACAAGCTTTTCGATTTCAGCGCATGAGCAGTAATACACAAAACTGACGATGAAATTTAATCCTACAGTTATTAGTCAGAGTGGATCAGCCGTGCTAGAAACCTTGGCAAAAGCGTTAAAATTAACTCGTGGCTGCAGGGATGGCTGTTCCCAGGGGCGGATCCAGGATTTTTTGGACAGGGAGGTCCAGCCTTGGCCAGCATGGTAGATGCACGATCTAGGTCAGCTAAACACTATGTCAAGATAGGAATTGAGGAGGGGGTCAGGACATCCTGACCCCTCCCTCTAGATCCGCCCTTGGCTGTTCCTATTCAACTGAGCTTGTTTGTTAGACCTCGAGGTCACCTATACCACGAGTTGTTCTGTGTGACGGCAGAATTGTGGGTAGAGCATGGTGTAAGGGCATAATCTGCTATCCCCCTTTTTTTTTTTCATGTTCCCGAACCATTTCGCGACCCCACGCCGAATCTGTCACGACCCCGTGGGGTCGCGCCCACAGTTTGGGTAACACTGCAGTAGCCTACACTATATAATGCCTTTACATAGCGTCGTTTCGTCTGCTGAGAACATACGCGGCTGCGCAATTGAAAACGATAGATTCCGTCGTCCGCTTCTTATTGATTGTTGAGAGTGACCCTTTCTCTAACCCGGAACATAAATGCATAAATAACCACTCTTTCGGATCTGTTACTGAGTGATTACTGATCTTGGGAAGCCTCTTCAAAACATAGGAGTGTTGCTGAGCAAAAGCCCACTGAGCGTATATACTGACTGTTTCTTTGATGCCAGTCGGCGATGCCAGTCGGCGATGCACCAACCGACACATGCGATAGATGTTCTAACATGATCCTGTGAATGTACTGATTGCAGACGGAAGGTTCTTCAGATCCACAAGTCCGGAGGCATCGACAAGATTGGCGGGATACGGTGGCCCCTGGCGGCGTGTCTGTTTGCGGTCTTCGTCATCGTGTATTTTTCCCTCTGGAAGGGCGTCCGCAGCACTGGCAAGGTACAAATCCAACGACATTTTTTTTTTTTTGCCGCTGTACAATATAAAAAGAGAACCTAGTAGGGGTGGGGGGTTGGCAGGATCGGCTGTTGGCCACACAGAAGTTGGCGTCATCACGACTATAGCAAAAAAGAAAAAGAAAAAAGAAAGACGGATGGAGGATGGAGGGTGGATTCTGACTATCATCATCAGGCAATGTCATTGCGGAAGGCGAAGACACTGTGTATGCCAAGCACTCTCGGTTAATCGAACACTCTGAAAACAGAACGTCAACACAACACACTCTGCGCCAACCATTCGCAAAATGATACCGCTATCACTCAAGAATTGAGGAGAGAGTGGGGCATACGCCTTCTTGTGACTTAGACGTATAGCCCTGTTGTAGCATACGTCTAGTCACCCTTCCCTTTGCATCTGAACTCGAGACACCCGCTCTGCTTCCTATATGTTTTAAATTCGGTCTCCTCTATGGGCAACGTTGTTTCGTTTTTCTTGTGTTGATTCTCACGCGATTCTTCAGGGAGCGGAGATGCTGTTGTTGCCAGCACAGCTACTGGGAACCTACGCATCGCGTCTTCGATTAATTTAATTCCTTCTCTTTCGGTTGTGGGTATCAGCAGTGGCGACGATGCTGTTTCCTTCGCTTGAGTCCCCTGTTCTGAAGCTCTCCATCCTTTTTCTTCTCACTTGCAAACGAACACGTGGAGGGACATGGTCACGAAAGGCGTCGATAAAAACGCCGCTAAATGGTCGCTACTGAACTAGGCCTATGTACCACAGCCCCGAAAACAACACTTTTGGACGTGATTCGTACGCCGGTCGATTTCAGCAAATCGAGATGTGGTGTTACACAAGTGCAGGTTGATTAAGAGGGAGAGATGCCAACGGCCCTTTATCACCTGGGTAGCAGACGACGAGAGGAATCTGTCACTTTCACTCACTTCTTCTTGTCGTCTGCAACGGATGCCTCGGCGTGTTCTAGGTAACAGTCCTATTACGGGTCTCTTTCCTTCTCACGCCTTCGGAGGTTACATGTAAAGCTGTGTTCTTGTTTTTCGTCAACTCTATCGGGTTTGCTCGCTTACTTTTAAGATCTAGTTGTCCATCGCTGCCGAAGAAAAACGGACAGTGTCCGCTGGGTGACTTCTCTTTCTCTCTTCACCCGTCCCCGCAACTTACTCGAACATTTCTTTTCAATAGGCAACTTTCATTACCGCGATCTTATATTAATCGCGAAATTTGCTCATGTAATATGTAACCAACACCTGTGCTGTAATTACTCGGTGTGTTTATTAATGGGGTATTGACATACTATAAAAGCCTAAATGCTCCTACGGCCCCTAATCTTCCAATTCGCAAATTTTTACAGCACGCGAAAATTTTGATAAAGAATTGCCACTTCCCCCAAAATATGCTGCAATCACAAAATCTCTGTTTGTAGCTTTTATGAAAGAGCGCTTCGTACACTCCTTTTTGTGGCACTTAGCACATATCGACTTTGCCACAAAAAAGCGTACGCCTCCCATTTTCAAAAAATCAAGAAAGAAAACAATGTTGTATATTCTATACTGTGAAAGCTGAACTTGACCGCATAGCACGCTCCAAACAAACAATAAGCTAGAATGATGCCGTTATCTTTTCTGACTTGCTGAAAATGCCTTTTGTGGTAATTTAAATATGTGACAATCCACAATTGTCACAAAAGGGAGTGCAGAACGCGCTATCTCCCCAAATCAGAAGCGATAACTGTGTCATATATGCAGGGCAGAGTGTGTTATATTGTGAAGTTGATTGATTGATTGATTGATTAAAAGAAAACCAGTTCTGCTTTCATATAGCACAGTGTTGTTATGTGTTTTAACCCGGTCACGCGGGCAGTCTTCAATGATCATTCAAGCCAATGACCATTGAACTTGCGCAGCGAATGAAAGCTTGTAACGTGTCAGTTTGTCAGGGAGCATTAGATCTCAACATGTCAGGAAGTATTAGATCTCAACTTGTCAGGAAGCATTAGATCTCAACATGTCAGGAAGTATTAGATATCAACTTGTCAGGGAGCATTAGACCTAAACCAGTCAGGCAGCGTTAGATCTCAACTTGTCAGGGAGCATTAGATCTCAATCGGCCAAGGAGCATTATGACTCAACTTGTCAGGGAGCATGATGTCTCAACTTGTCACGGAGCATTGATCTCAAATTATCGGGGTTCATTAGATCTCAACCTGTCAGGGAGCATTAGATCTCAACTTGTCAGGGAGCGTTAGATCTCAACTTGTCAGGGGGCATTAGACCTCAACTTGTCAGGGAGCGTTTAGATCTCAAATTATCAGTGAGCATTAGATCTCAACCTGTCAGGGAGGATTATATCTCAACTTGCCAGGGAGCATTAGATCTGAACCTGTCAGGGAGCATTGGATCCAATGCTCGTGACAGGTTGGCACGTTACACGCTTCGCGGTACATTTTACACATGTTCAATGGTCATTGGTCTCAATGGTCATTGAAGACTGTCCGTGTGACATGGGTGTGTCCGAAATTTCCAGCGCACGTCAGAAGAACCCCAGTGGCCGAAATTATCCGCAGTCCTACCCTGCGGCATGTTCAGCATGTCGCCACACAAATAAGCGGACACACCATATACGTGTAAATCTACTCCAATTACTTTTGTTTTTAACACAAATGAAAGGTGTCCCAAGAAAAAGTACGCGTCTCATTTTTTACGCATTTAAAAGATAACGACTTCCAACCGAAACGACATTGTGCTACGTGGTGATGATTCGTTCATCGAGCATGCTGTGTGGTGCGCTGGATTGCTGTCAAAGTTGCGCTTGCAGTGCTTTTGTCTGCGCCTCCACACCTCATGAGTGAAATAAATTGAACTGAATTGAAATAGAAAATGTAATTATTATTCGTTGCAGGCTGTGTGGTTCACAGCTACAATGCCGTACGTGGTCCTGTTGATTCTGCTTGTGAGGGGAGTCACTCTCGACGGCTCCATGGAAGGCATCAAGTACTACCTCTCACCACAATGGGACAAATTACTTTCATCAGATGTGAGTCTTTTTGTTGTGTTCGCATTCCTTTTTTCTCGGAAGTCCGTTCTCAGGAAGTTTCGTTGAAAGAAATGTTTTAGGACAGTAGAAGTTTAGTTTGCATATACGTCGGCCATTCTTTACAAGAGAGTCTCTACTTTATTTTACTCCGTCATCAGTCTAAAAAAACAAACAAAAAAACACATGAAACAAGTGTTGGTATAACCGCATATTTGCCAATATCATAAAACGAGGTTAAATGTTTGGATACGACTGAAAGTTAACTGTTGAAAGGCTGGAACACGCAAAGTAGACGAACACAACACAAACCTCAACGGGTGCCTATGAGAACATGAACAATTGAAATATGGCAATCGTAAAAAGAAAAAAAAAAAAGAAAGAAACAGACAGCGGCGTGATTTGAACCACGGACCTTTCGATTGCTGGTAGAGTGCGCTAACCAATTACGCTGCTCTGGCATGTGCTTTCAAGCCGCTGTCTGTTCTAGTTAGCTTGAACGTACCTCGTCGTCGAGCTCTGACTTCGTGAGGAGCGAAAGCATTGCCCTTTGCCAGTATGTCAGGTGTCTGCGCAGCTATCCAGTTTCCCTCTCTCCCATATTTTCCATGGAGCGGCCTCATTGGTTCGTCTCCCAAATGAGGGCGTACCAGTTCAAGGTTAGGCGCGGACGTACTTTCTTCTGTAATTGCGCTTACGTGGACCGATATGTCGACCGAACGCCCCAGTCGACTAGCGTAATCGTCAAGGTGTGGCATGGCGAGAGTTTATGAAATCGACGGAGACTCCCATGGTCGCAGAACACTCGACTGAAGCAGAGGGAAAGATGCTTGATAGTTGCCTAAGTGGTTTCAGTCCACCTATATATCTCATCCAGGCTGCTTGTTTTTGCTGTGCTGACTTCTCTTTCAAGTTGATACGCACCGATATATACATGCAGAGGAGAAATCGACTTATCTCGTCCAGTCGAACTTTACCGCCTTCACGTAAACGCGCCTTCTGAACCTATGCAGATTACCATGCCGGTCTACGTATTACCGCCTTATTGCTGTTTTGTGATTGGACAGACACTTCGTCAAGTTGTTTCCTCGTGTTTTACCTTCTCTGATGCGCAGAGGCAAGCTGTCGTAGTGTATTGGTTCTTGTAAACACATGACCCTTCGTGCACGTGACGCCTTCTGTGACGTCACAGCCCTCTTTGGGTTTCAATGTTCGCAGTGCTGGTTGTCTATGCGTCCATTACCCCTTTCGCTGCAAAACACATCGCACAATGCAGGTTCACATCAATGCGACTAGCCGTCTGTTACGTCTATCCGGCATAACACAGGACGAAGTGTCCGAAGCCCATCGCTGTTTGGCGCATGTAAATTAAATTTTTGTGTCCTTCCACGCGATATCCATATGTTGTTTCCCTGCAGCAGTTGTACGCTTTAGTCGAACTTCATAACTCGTGAACAGCCCCTGACTGTCCATTATCGCGTAATGGAACGAAAATCAACCTTCATTGGGATGGCGGCGTGCCATCAGCGCCATCGATACCAAACAAGGCCTGATAGCTCACCGACGAGACGTCACTAGCAGCACCGCCAATTCGTGCCATGCTTTCAGGACCGTAGCCATACAGGCTCGACGTAGCCGTAGCTATTAGCCACCTGGGCAGCCGCTTTTATAGCCACATGCTTCCTCTGTTCGATGTCGTCTGCGACGATTCGTTGAAGCATACGACACTGCGGCTACGTAGAGAAGAATGGAGAGGGGCATCAAGAAAGCATTCTTCGGTGTAGAGGCGTTTGGACGTTGTTTCTTCTGGTCTAGGCATTTGTACGATCCGAAAAAGAAAAAAAAAGAAAAAGAAAGAAACTGACACAAGTGTTCTGTGTCCAGATGAATAATTGTCTCTTGCTTCTTGTTCAAGGTGTGGATTGACGCTGCTACACAAATATTCTTCTCACTCGGTCCTGGCTTTGGAACCCTGTTGGCATTGTCCAGTTACAACAAATTTCACAACAACTGCTACAGGTAAGACTAGTTCCCGATGGGCTGACCTTTTAAATGAAAAGAAAAAGAAGCGCTGGAAAAGTCGCTGGCGTGTCGGTATGGTAGCAGAAAATTTTGTCCCTCAACGCTAAGTCAAAGAAGGCAGACAACGTCTCGAACCATTATAAGAGCTACCCTTGAATATATGTGAAGGAATCGCGGCGCGCGTGGGCGTTGTCGCGTTGTACTTTTTGAAATTTCGCGCGCTTTCGTTTTAGACCTCCACCCCCAACACCTAAAAACACACACACACACACAAAGGACACACAAAGTGTCCTTTGTTGGAAACACTTCAGTCCGGTGTTTCTCAATGCGCACTAAAACTTTCAAATTTCACCTCGACCCTTATTTCAAATTTAAAGTTAGCTATAGTCTAACCAATCTAATTCATCAATAAGGCGCTATGTCGAAAGAAAAACGCTGGCGAGTAGAACATACCACATCTTTGTCTTCCTTTTTTTTTTTAAAAAAAGAAAAAGCTTGATGCGTGTTTGTTTGGGCACCCAGTAGAATAACCGAGGACCATTTCACCCAATCACCATGTACATGCACGAAGAAGACATTCCCTTCCGTTCTGATACGTGCCTTGTCAAGCAGTGATGGAAAGTGAAGCCTCTACGCACGTCTCATGTTTCTATTCATTCCCGCTCTTTTCCATGTTGTGTTGCCGCGTCAGTTATATTCTTGCCGACAATTGTTCAGCTGAGATTCGGAACAGAGGCATACCGAACCCGCTTGCATAGCGTGCTAACTTCCGGTAGATTTATTTATTTATTTATGGTAGTACCTCAAGGCGCCCCATTGGGGCATTACATGAGGGGGGTAAGCGAAGATAAAAGTTAACACAAGTAGAATATAAATAACGCGGAAATATTAAATAGACGACGGAAATATTAGAGATAGACGTTTAAAATATACAGGAAGCGTTGCAGTGAAGGCATTATTTAAAAAGATGAATGATTAGATGAAAGATAAAAGATGAAAGATGAATGAAAAGATGAATTTGAAAAGATGATGAAAGTCCCGTGCATGTCAGTCATACCGGAGCTATATAACGAGGGAACTGTTGCACGTGCTTGTGTTTCCATTCTGTGCACGGATTGGTCTAGCGAATACGAATGGATGTACGGCTAGTTTTCCTAGTCCACAGTTCCCCTAGAAGTCGGCCCAAGACGCACATTTCCCCAGGGCGTCAGTCGTGACGTTGCCCACATATGTGAGGCCGACAACGGAAAGCCCTTTCACCATCACCACCACCACCACCGCTAGTCTCCCTTTCCTGTTCTTTTTTATCTGCCCGTTTTGTAGAGCCTGGCGTAATGTACATCTCTAGCGCACTGGAAGCATATCTGCACGCGATTGAACTGTCACTGGAATGAATGACTGTAACATCTTATAGTTTTTTTCTACCCCAATTTTTTGCGAATCGAACACAAGGCGCACATTCGCGGCCACTAAATTTCGCGAAATCTGAGTTCTGATATTTGTGACTTGATTGGCTTTGTGATACGCCCAAGACTGTCCTTATTGCATTTAATAAAGGCGTGCAATCAACTGCGATTCGCGATAGCTGCATTGCTTTCGAAGTGCAAATTCTCGCTGCAAATTTTCGCGTACCCTTAGGATTCCCGTTTTTTTTAGGACATAGGTTAACACGCGCCCCTTCATTTTCTTTCTTTTTTTTCGACCAATCAATCAAATCAATCCCTCGTTTCCTTTCAGGGACGCTATTGTGACGAGTGTGATCAACTGCCTCACCAGCTTCCTCGCTGGCTTCGTCATTTTTTCTGTTCTGGGCTACATGGCACACGTCCTCAACAAGGACATCAGTAACGTCGCAACGGACGGTAAGTGAAGCTGTCAGGCGAGGTGACGACAGAGTTGTACACGCGAACACGATGAAGCCCGCTCAGGACCCGTTTAATAAACCACGAATTGCTGACGACATATCGCAAAAGAAAACTGTCCTCCCCAGCGTTCTTACCAGCACGTTCCCTCTAGCGGCGACTGTTTCCCTTTCATCAAAATAGCCCCTGATATAATGGCGCACAGGCTCTTTTAGAAGAAGCTTTGAGCACACAGGCGCCCCTAATGTAGCGCCCCAATTCCGAGATATGCACTTCGGACTCACGGTCCTGTGCCTGACGCCCCATAACAGCCAATCTGATCGAGGTATACAGGAATGGAACAGCGCGACTTATACTGTGCGTCGTTTTGAGTTGCGTTCAGTATGTATGAGTTGTATCTTGTCAGTCGCGATTATAGTGCTATTGTGTGCTATTCTAGATAGTTCCGGCGATCAGACCTGGAAAGCCACAAGGTTGTGTCAGAGTTGTATATAGTTAAGAGTGGCGCTGCACTCGAAAGAAACATCGCAGGTGTGTACGAGAAGCTGAGGGTGTGCTCGAGTTCTGTTATGAACTTTGTGTCGCGAACGTACGTAGTGTGGCGGAGGTCACACGAATTTCGCCTGTTGCATCAAAATTTTTCTTCGAGAGTGAGCGGATGTGATGAACGCTATGGGTATACGTAGGCTCACTAAATAGGGAACAGAGTAGCGACACTGAGCCACGCCGGCGAGCGACACCGCCATCTTGGGTCCGGCGCGGATGCGTCGCCTAGCAACGGGACGTCAATCTCCCCCTTCTCCGCCGGAGAACAGCGCGCAGTCGAGCCAGCTCGCAACCGAGGAAACCCGTTTTGGAATGGAGAGAACTCAACATGAACGGCCCGTTCTTGGAAAGAGAAACCACGTGACACGATCGGGCCCAATCGCGGACACCGAATGGCGGCTGCGTCGCGGAAAAGGAATGCGATACTCCGTACTACGATACCCTGTACCTCAGCCGACCGGGCAGCAGGTTGCCCAACTATATCCGGTGTCGTCATGTCCGCAGCGCGAGGGCCCTCATTGGCCCGCACGTCGAAGTTCACATGGGTTAGCAGACGACGGAAACCGAAGACGAGCGACCGCAATGCCCCATACAATGCAATGTATTTTGCATGGTTGCTGAGTTCCGACCAATCCCCGGTGTCATTCCACTGTTCCTTCAACATACACGAGTAGACCTGAAGTGCTTGTACGCTAGACACAGTGATGAACAACGACGTGTCATTGCGCAGGTCCTGGTTTAGTCTTCATCGTGTACCCGGAAGCCATAGCTACGATGTCTGGCTCTGTCTTCTGGTCCATCATGTTCTTCTTGATGCTCATCACACTTGGATTGGACAGCACGGTATAGCAATAGCACCATTACAGGATCGCTGAACTCCGTGTGCGCATGTTTTGTTTCCCGCAGTTCGGTGGCCTTGAAGCGATGCTGACTGGGCTGTGTGACGAATACCCCAACCTGCTGCGGAAGAATAGAGAGATCTTCGTTGCATGTGTCATCATTTTTATCTATATCTGCGCTTTGCCGACAACAACATACGTAAGTCGCAAACACTTCCCTGCCCTCCGTTTTCCTGCTCGAGCTCTCATAATGCATTGTGTGTGGTCCTCAGGGTGGAAACTACATCGTCAGTCTTCTGGATACTTATGCCACGGCTACGGGAGTGCTGTTCATAGTGCTCGTTGAATCCGTGGTTGTTTGCTGGTTCTTTGGTAAGCACGCCCACTTTAGTTCAACGACTTCAGGTGCGTTTATTTGAATTTCAATGCCGTCCGCACCAGGTGCTAACCGCTTCGCTCAGCACGTGAAAGAAATGCTGGGCCACCTCCCGGGGCTCTACTGGCGGCTCTGCTGGAGTTACATTAGCCCAATATTTCTATTTGTAAGTCGTGCCATCCACTGTGAACGCCTCTCTGAAGCTGACCGTTGTGCAGGTCATGTTCATCTTCGCCGTACTACGGTACAAGCCGCTCGAGTGGGAGAACTACAAATTTCCTGACTGGTCCATCTACGTTGGGTGGGTGTTGACCCTGTCCTCCATGTGCTTCGTGCCGGGATATATTTTGTTCGCCTTCATTCGGACGCAAGGGACGCTGAGAGAGGTTGGTTCGTTTTCTGTCCTTGTTCTTGGGGGCCAGGACTGGGGCGAAGAATCTTACCCGGAAAGATCTCAGACGGGCCAACAGGGAGACGACTGAGGCGACCTCTTGCTACCACAGATAGAGACCGGGACATATACGCAATGTTCCCAGCACCGACTTATTAGTTACGATAGTTACCGCTTCACTATGGGATTTGGAGCTAGTTAGCACTATCGATCATCAAGTGATTTTCCAAATCCAATATTATGACGATGAAGAGGGCTAGCTTGTTCTGCAAAGCACGGCCTACTCCATACTGAAGACCTGGACGACTGGCAATCGCCTATGGGAGAGCCGGTTCATGGGTTAGTTACGCTAGTGGGCGCTGCAAGCGCCACATAGCGTTATTGGAGAGGGAATGACACTATCATCCTTGCCACCGTCGTTCGTCCGCTACACAGGGCTACACAGGCTGCTACTAAGCACGCGCTACCCTCTCCCGTACCGCTTCGTCGTTGGCAACACAGCCCACCATACATTGCCGCGGTTTCGGCAAATCACATGGCAACGAATAGTGATAGCTAGCGCCAAATCCCATAGCCAAGCGGCGATTGCCAGAACTACTACCCCGGTGCTGAAAGCTTAGCGGATGTCCAGGTCTCTAGTATAGTAGTATGTCATGCTGCAAACCAAGCGGCGAACGGTAGCCAATGATGATAACAATGAACGTGTCATTTCTTCTGTATAATAATGTGATTTAGCGCTTTTAGTGGCCACTTCCATAACCAACCCGCGACCCGCATCTCCCGTAAACGATTGGCATATGTGTCCAGGTTCCTATCAATAGTCATAGGTCGCAACCCAGACGTCTCCTATCCCGAGGGAGCACTGTGCCGAGCGAGTAACGCGTGACAAATCGTGACGGTCCACAGGGCACTTTCCAGCTAAGGTTCACGACCAGTCCGGGGCTGTTGCCTAGATTCTTGCCTAGTCAAGACCGTTGTCAGATTTCTAAGACTGTGCCTGTTGCCCGCAGCGAACGGTGATCTGCTTCAAACCGCACAGTGCCGCCGCCAAGAAGCTGGTGAACCCAACATGCGTCTAAGCTTGGGCGCTTCACATCTTGCCCTTATAGTGCTATTGCGAAAAGCAAATGGGAAATCCCGAAACAAGCGCAGCCTTGTACCTGCTTCTGAATGTCGCTCGCTAGACATAGCGATGGCCAGACCCAATGCAAATTCCTCCATGGACAGTGTACGGTAACATATGTTTCCAAATCGAATCCGTTCTAGGAACAATGATCAGAGAAACGTACGCCATGGTAATGCAAGAAGCAAAATAAGGCCTAGGTGTTTCATCCAAGCACCTTTTTATAGGCCCTCTGAAAACTATAAACTATAATCTAGGATAGAGGAACGCGCAGACGTTCGTCATGGGATTTTTGCGAAGGCTCTTCCAGTATTGTCCAGTGAGTTCACCGGGAGCCGTCCTTGTGAGCGTTCATTTTGCCTGGAAACCCCTTGTGCTTAAACTATGTGTAAGACATGTGGACGTGTAAGACGCCATACTGTCACCCATCCGGTGTTAGCAAAGCATGCTGCGCCCTGGAATGAAACATTTATATTCGATTTTTTTTAAAGGCTGAGTCCCTTCCATTCGGGTCACGACATGCCGCACGTAGGCATTGGGTTCAATGGCTCTGTGCGGCACACCAAGGTGAGGACATGGAGACAACGGTGTATAAAGGTTTCTAGTCCCAGACTTGGTATGTCATCACCGATCTTTGTTACTGGCCTAGGGCACCCGGCTACGCAAGCCCTCCATCCCCGACATCATTCGCTTCCCTCTCATTTGGTTATTCGCATTCAAGCTATGAATCAGGGTGGTCCAACCGAGTTCACACCCAGTTTGTTTATGATTCACAATGGATTGAGTGGACTTACGGTAGAACATGTGGAAACTTGAGCAAGGGAAGACCTGTAAGGTGGGACAATGGGCAAGGAGTTACACGAGCTTCTTCTTGGCCTACCGCTGCAGTTTTAAACAAATAGAAAAGACTGCGTCGACGATGCCCCTCGTCATTGTCGTTAACTTACACTTTAAACGGTCGCGTTGGTGAAGTTGCAAAATACTGGCAGGTGTCCCATGCTTCGCTGTACTTCACCTCTCTTACTTAACGTTACGCAGTGATCCAGAACGCTGCTCGCAGGCAGCAGTCTTCTGGTAGGCTACCCGCAGTGCAAGCTGCATGGAAAACAGCTCGCAATATTTATAGCACTGGAGCAGTAGCGTAGCCAGAAAAAAGTATCTCGGGAGGTGTTCTGCGGGAACTTTACATGGGGAAGAGGATTCCCGTTTTCCCTCTCCCAAATACACTACGAAAGGTACGATTTCGTGGGGTGTTTGAACCCCCCCAAGACCCCACCCCCTCTGGCTACGGCACTGCACTGGTGTCTCGAATGTGTGCGCCGTATTCTGGTCCGTTATCCCTTCGAGCCCATGGAGGTCCAAAGGCATGTGGAGAGCAAGCAGTATTTGCTCAAAATCGGTCTGTTATGCAATGCTCACGTAATATGAAGTTGTGCGGTGTGGCAGGAAAATGCTGGTCACGGCGTTGTGACAGGGTTGAGTGATACATACGCTTTGCACGGTAATTCGTAGGTAGACCGGAACCATGGTACGCCTTGTACTTTTTCTGCCTCTCGGGATCACATCAGTAGTTTAGACCGACATTAGCTAAACACGCTCCCACCGTAATACAACAAGGTCATATACATGAGCTGTGGTGATGCCCGCGGGAAGACGCAGCGTCTTACACCAGTGTGTAATCAGCCCAGAGCCAGTCCAGCGGTCTCGTGGACTTTCTTCCAGTGTTGTTGAATGCGACATTTCGTGGTTCGCAGCTGTTATTCACTGACTAGCGTTCGTGATGATCCGTCTAGCGAAAGCGATTTTGTCGTTAACCGTACCCATAGCCCTGGACCTATAAGAGTATATCCTGCGCTTCAGCAGTACATCTCGCAGCTCTCAGTTACGCCCTAGAACTTGTCCACGTCTATGCTTGATATTTTATGCGTGAAAGACAAAAAAGCAAAAGTTGCCTTAAAATATCGAAAATACATGTACAGTACCTCACGAACTAAGTGTTTTTCTATTCCGTTTTCTACTTTTTTGCAGTTTGTAACTAATATGCCACGCGATCATGTTTTCATTAATCCTCTGCAGCTCAGTTAACTAATGAATATTCGCTAAAGGTGCTCAACTATTGTATTGTACCACGTAGAGTCACGCAATAGCGAAGCAATTCAGTGACTAGTGCCACGGAAGAGCTCCACGAAGAGGTCAACCCGTAAGTGAGTCACATACAAAAGCGTGTATGCATATGGCTGGACCACCCTGTGTAGCCCCTAACCTACACATCAGCGTGTACTTACGTTTCAAACAGTCATCAATGCAGCGAAAAATGGGACTTGAACAAGACGGGCACATTTACTTGCCTCCCTCTCCGTTGCTCCGTTCACTGTCTTCACTAACCCTCATCCAAATTTCCACTGTAGTAGACCGTACTGATGCATGTGGTTATGGTTATTCTTTTTCCATCACGTGGAGTGTACTCATGAGGTCAGAATGACGCCCATATCCACGTATAGCCGGGTTGTCTAATGATGTAAAGACCATAGGCCCAAATAGCAGTTTTGAAAATAAACACGCTGCGTTAAAATTGCGCGCGGTCGCCCAAGAAGAGGTCACTATTACGTTACTCGTTATACTCCAAGACTAACTTCATTGGAAGCATACTTCACCCTCTATGTATCATACGAATGCGTGTTTTGACATGTTCCATTTTCGAAAACAAAATCTACTGATGTATCTTCACACTTCATTCACAAATAATTTGTTATGTATATCTATAAAATTTCGAATGACACCTAAACGCAAAGTTATACGTGTGGATAATCAATTGGCTAATATAACATTAAAACAAAATATAGTAATTATATAAGCTTATGCAAAGTGCATCGTATATGATAATAATATTTATTTCATATGAGTGAAGCGATCAGTAAAAATTACGACACTGTTTTGTATAATCACAGACTTTTGAACGTAATTCATAGCTGCTACTTTCGTTTCACAACATCTACTTGGCTTGTGCGCATCTCGACCATTATTACTCATTCCGAGCATGCTAGTGTATCTGTTAAAGTGCAGCAAAATATGCAAAGCGCCGCTGACGGTGGAAGCAAGAAAAGCTGTGAATACGCGGACCAATATACTCAATCTGTTGTGATAATAAGTCAAGCCCTAGCGGGTGTCCAATAGCCAGCTGTACATTGAGCTAGAGTGTCATAATATGTCCCGAACGTTTTCACTTCGAACTCGTTTTTGTGCTCAATTCGCGTCACGCCGGTTAAAGTCTCCACCCCAAAACGTAAGACCTACAAAGCGATGGATCCGTGTTTAGCGAATTACGCCGATCGGGGAGGTGATTGAGCGCTGCCACGTAACCACAGTTACATTTGCCGATCGTTATAACCGGGCAATAACAATGGCGCAATACGAACTTTCTACCTCAACATCGCATGGGAAGCTAGAAAAGTACCCAAATAAAAAAACGAACAAAAAAGTGTTTTAACACTTTTTTTGTTCATTTTTTAAAAACTATCTATCGCTAAAACTCTGAAAAGTTAACGACGCTTGATCCTTTTGCCAGTAAATGCATACCTTAATCTGAAACACCCTTGTAAAAAATCTTTCACAAATACGGTAGAAGTAATTACTAAACTTTGCTTACCATTGTCGGAGAGACAGACGCGAATATGTTGAGTCCAGGCAAGAGAGCAAATTGTGCTGGTGTAGATTATGATGTACATAAATATGGCTGTCGTGCCCGTATCACTTCGTGGTAGATTTGTGCATTTTATAATTTCCGTCAAGTGTTCCTGTGCAGAAATGCCACGTTTGCTGTTTTTTTTTTCTTTTTTTCTAAAGCTGCATCCAAGAGTGCGAATGCGTATGGTGCATCTACACATGTAATAGCGCCTTTTCAAACGTCAGTGGTGTTCAAGCACGTTTCATTTCTCCCGGAAAGGAAGTCGCCAAGGCGATGCACCTAAGACTTGCACTACAGGAAAACCACAATTATAACGTACTATTGGTTTATTAGGGTAGAAAATCCAAGGAACCGGTAAGGACATGTTAAAAGAAGTGTCTCAGGACGACAGCGCCACCAATCCTCACCGTCCTGATCGTTGGCAATAGCCCTCTACCCTCTCTGTAAACAAATGACGTCATAGTGTTCGACAGCGTCACCAATTTGGTAGAGTTGAACTACGCTGGAAGCTATGGGCGAACAAGGCCGCGCCCGAAAGCCACAGTCTTGAAGGGATTACGATGGTTCCTGAAAGGGACGCGACCTTCGGTCCTACTTTTCTTTCAATACAAGGCCGCGAACAAGTTGCCCATTCTTGGAAACCAGCTCTCCCCTTCCGATTTGTTTCGGTTTCTATTTGTCTGGTGGTGGTGGTGGCGATGGCGAAAGGGCTCGACGTTGTCGGCCTCACACAGGTGAGCAACGTCACGACTGATGCCCTGGGGGAATGTGCGTCCTGGGCCGACTTCTAAGGGAACTGTGCCGACATATGTCTGAAAGCGTCTGAGGAAAACCCAGGAAAAACCCCAGACAGCACAGCCGGCACCGGGACTCGAACCCATGTACCAACGGGAACCGGATAGCAACGTTATGATGACGTTTCTCGGGTAGAGGTCTATTGGCCAATGATGAGGACGGTGCTCAGAAAAAGGAATAGCCTCTGTTCGAAATATTGGCGGCTCTCGTTCTGAGGCAATTCCTCAGGCAATTGAGGCAATTCAATTAATATTGGTTTACTAGTTTACTGGTGGATTTATTATCCGTTTGTTGTTGGTTTGTTAGTTTTTCCGTGAATGGTGTTGCTATTTAGGTAATAGTCTGTTCTCAGTCACATCGAACACCACGGTACAAAGTGATACTCGTTTGTAAAGAATTCTCATATTTTATTCGTGATTACGTATATCGCTGTTGAGAACAAACAAAGAAAAATAAAGAAAGATCGATCTAATGTTCCCACATTTTTAAAACCAAGTTGCTCCAGTGAGAGGCACCTTGGAAAACGCCTCATCCACGGTCAAAAGGAGTTGTAGTTGAGTGTCGGAAGTACAATTATGTAATGTGAAACAAGGGTTCATATTAAACGTCGAACCTTGGTGTTCACAATGCTACATGCTTCCGTTTTTTTATACTGTTCTCTGAACTGTTAAACTGTACT